>NW_026294813.1:7320000-7685000 GCF_026119805.1 Tympanuchus pallidicinctus | reverse complement strand
CCAGGCTGAGGCACCCAAACAACTGTCTTCTAATATTAGCACGGCTGTATTTCTGGATCTATTATAGTCTGTCCAGACAGATCCCATTGTAATGGGATCTTTTATTAAAAGATTAGCACTATCTCCTGCAGTTGGTGGAAAAAAATCTGTTATCGCTAAGTTATTTGCAGTTGTGGGGAGGGGGCGGGCGGCGGGGGCGGCGCGGAGGAGGGCTCGGGGAGGGCCGGGGGAGGCGCGGGCGGCCGCGCGCACCGGTCCCTGACCCAGCACTGTCCGGGCATTCCTGTCTGCATACTTCGCAGTCTGTTGTGCTTTGGTGGCTCAGAAAAGCGAAAGAATCGAAATTTAAAAGGCAGCTTTTGAATAAACAATACCATTTTCCGTTAAGTAATCGTTTTGTATAAAAGGAAATATCGCCTACTCAGTTTCATTCAGCGGTGCCAAAAATGTTATAAATGAGCGACCGCCAACTTTTCTAAGAGGAGAATAATGCCAGACTGTGCTTAATAAACTAGTGCCCTAGAAGTTCATTATCGATGTTGCAATCTTTTCTGATTCTGAAAGGAGACCGCCTACGTCGGCCCCGTTCCTGTCTCGTCCTCCCGGGCTCTGAGTGAAAAGGCCGTCACTTGGGCAGAGCTCTACGTACTAAACTTTAAAAAGGAACTTTTTAGTTCCATTTATTTATTTATTTATTCACTCCGGTGCGCGGCTGATCGCTCCCCCTCTCAGGTTTCTGGGGGCCGAGTCCCACCGCGCCACCGTCGGCCGCCTCCCGCCCGCGGCGGCCCTGCTCAGCTCCGCTCCGCTTCGCGCGGCGATGGCAGCCGTGGAGCGCCGCAGGGCAAACTCCGGTCAGGAGCTGCTCCCGAGCCGCGTCGCTCCCTGCACCCCACGGTGCCCCCTGAGCTGGGACCGCGCTCTGCGCCCGCGGAGGCTGCGCGATCCCCGGCCGTGCCGTGCTGCGCCGTGCCGTGCCGCCGCCGCGCGGGACTGCGCGGGTGCGCGCCCGGAGGAGCGCGCCCGCGTGTGTGCGTGCACCTCCAGCAGATAATTGGAGAGGGTTTCCAGAAGGTGGAAAATGTCACCTGATTCACACTGAACTTTTTAAATCTCCCCACCCCCGAGCAGACACACACACACATTAGGAGACCGCCCACCGCAGACAGCTAAGACCCCCGTATAGATTTAAAGAGAGACTGCATTCAGAGCCTGACGTTCATTCAATAGAGCGATCATAAGCAGGCTGGCTGGTGCTCGCTCCGTCTCCCTACTCCCCTTCACGCTGTTCCTGTGTCTCTCTCACTCCCTGCTACGTTGAGGATGTTAAATCAGAGGATCCACCCGGGCATGCTCGTACTCCTGATGTTTCTCTACCACTTTATGGAGGATCACACAGCGCAGGGTAAGACCACAGCGTTTATTCGGAAGTATGTTTTCTTATTAGTGTTGTTATTATTACTCTTATTTTCCGTCTTTCGTGCGCTGCTTACTTCGCTGAGGTGTTACACGCCTCTCTCCAAGGTCCAACCGGACAGAAGTTAGCAGCGGGCGCGGGACTGCTCGGGAAGGGGCGCAGAGGTGTCACGTAGGTTTCCTTCGGACCGGACCTTCCCTGCTCTGCATGGGCACGGAGGGCACAGGAGGATGTTTATTGGCACTCCTCGTGATTCTGCGGCGTGAATGAGGAGCAGCATCGCGGGGAACTTTTCCTGCGCTCATGTCCCGAACGAGTGCTCAAAGTTTGTCGGTAATTTAGCTCAGATTTTTGTCTCGCCTTCTGACAGAAGGGGAGGTGATGTGGAGCCCTGGGCGCACAGCTGACACTTTCAGAAAACGTGGTGGTCACTTTCCGGGCATTGCCTCAATATTGGGATTTCCTTCCCTCCCCCCACCCCCTTTGTGTGTGTGTAAGTGTGAATAAGTGTTGTAAATTCTCCTGCTATGAGGAGTGTGCCTAAATAAGCTTGCTTACTTTTATTATCCTTTCCCATGCGAACAAAACAATCCTGAACCTAATAGTGACAACTCTTAAGAGCCCTCTTTCGACACTAGGAAATACTGATTTTCAGTTTGGGGTGTTTTTGCTTTTTCCACCTCATATTGATGTATCCCAACCTTCTTGTCTTACTGCTGCTGGGTTTTCATTTTTTTCCCATTTCTTCACCCTCTCCCGACCTAGAGCAGAAGTTAATGTAGGCAACTGTAAGACGCAAAACTTTTTTTTTTTTTTTTTCTTTAAGGGCGTTGTTTGTTCCATGTTTTGTAGCCGGGGGAAGGGGGGGGGAGGCTTGGGGGGTGTTCCCCGCGCCCAGCGGCGCCCCGGCGGGCCGGGCCCGGCCCTGGTGCGGTGCGCTCCGTGGGAGGAAGAAGCAAGATAGAGCCCTCGCTGGATGGGCACCAGAATCAATTGGTATCGAGTCGCTGGAGGAGTCATATTGGTTATTCACAAGAGACTTATCCCAACCCAAACTCTCCAGCTAAAATGGGGGGGGTCGGGGGGGGGGGGTGCTTGGACTCATGTTCTTGGCTTGACTCCACGAATAACAGGGATACCAGTGGGGAAAAAAAAAAAAAAAAACCAAAAAAAAAAAACCACTTTATCCGGTTTGAGGACAGTGTGCTTTCCTCTGAAACGCTCGCGGGAGAAACAGCACCTCCAACTTTTCCAGCGTGATCGATTCTGAAAAACTCCGCAGGGAGCTCTCCCTCGGGGTGCCCTCCCGTTTCGTGTACTTTGCTCACTTTATTTTTCTTTTTTCTGGTCTTTGTTGTCGGAGGTCTGCTGAGTTATTTTAGCCAAGGGAAGACGTTTGTTAATAGAAGCAGCGAAATGTGGAGATTTCGAAAGAGTTCGCTCACAGCGAATGTTCCCAGTCGGTGCGGATTGCAAAATGTGCTGGGGCTGGGGTGCGTGCGGCACTAACAATGCTGCCGGGCGGCCGCGTCGGAGAGGGCAGGGGGAGGAGGGAGGAACTACAAGCGCGACTTTCTTTTTATTCCCTTTTAAATGCACGTCCTTTTCAAGCCTCTGTCACGTGCCGGCAGTGCTCCTTCTGCTCTACATATGGAGTAAATACCTCGGAAAACTGCCTCGTGCTGTTCTGATCCGGTCTTTTTTCTTTCTGATGTATATATTATTATTGTTATCTCACCCAAGCGGGCCGGGCCAGCTGCGGGTTGTGGAACGGGACAAATAAAGCCAGCAGTCCAGTAAAAGTCAGTGCGAGGCGCGCGCGGTGCCCGTGCGGCTGCTGGTCCCGGCACTGACCCGGCCCGGTGCGCCCCTGTCCCCCGCAGCTGGGAACTGCTGGCTCCGGCAGGCGCGGAACGGCCGCTGCCAGGTCCTCTACAAGACCGACCTCAGCAAAGAGGAGTGCTGCAAGAGCGGCCGCCTGACGACCTCGTGGACGGAGGAGGACGTCAACGACAACACGCTCTTTAAGTGGATGATTTTTAATGGGGGAGCCCCTAACTGCATCCCGTGCAAAGGTGAGAGGGCCGGGAACCGCGCGAGTTCGGGGTGGGAGATGAGGGCCTGCAGACGACAACGCTGTCCTCGTGCTGCCTGCCCCCCGAGGCTTGAGGGCTATCCCAAAGCAGCGCCAGGGATAGGGGGACTGCTTCTTCACATCCGTGCAGGTCAGTGGGAGATGGGGAGGGGGATCTTTGTGCATGGCCCTCCTGGCTCCAGGATTTCTGTCCAGGTCAGTTTCCTGCATGGTAGCAGTGTGGGGAGGGGAGAGCGGGGGAGGGGGAGGATGCTGTCTTTTTATGCCTGGGGGTCACGGTGTCTTCTTTTCTTTGGGCAATTTTGACACCAAGTCTCTTCTGCACACTTGGTACTACAGTGGTGCCTCTTTTCTTCCATCAGAAACATGTGAGAACGTGGACTGTGGACCTGGGAAGAAATGTAAAATGAACAAGAAGAACAAACCTCGGTGTGTTTGTGCTCCGGATTGCTCTAATATCACTTGGAAGGGCCCTGTGTGTGGCTTAGATGGGAAAACCTACAGGAACGAGTGTGCCCTTCTCAAAGCCAGATGTAAAGAACAGCCTGAACTTGAAGTCCAATATCAGGGCAAGTGCAAAAGTAGGTTTGCAAATCTCATCCAATCTCCATCAAATTGCATAGGGTGTGTGTCTGAGTGTAGGGAGGAGGAGCTGACATACTCCTCCAGAGTAACCAGAGTGATGTTCCAACCATGCTCACAGACCAGGACATGGGTGGATTGATAGAGTTATCCACAGGTTAGCAGAACTTGTGTCCCTCATGCTACCCTGAGATGGAAAGGTCTCCAGCGGCCCTTAAACGAGGACCATTGCTGAAGGCTTTTGTCTGATTGTTCGTGTCATTCTGTCACCCATTCACTCCTCCCTGGAGTGCCCACATCTTCTATTAATCATTTTTTGTTTCCATCTTTATTTCAGAGACCTGTAGGGATGTTTTATGCCCAGGCAGCTCCACGTGTGTGGTGGATCAAACTAATAACGCCTACTGTGTGACATGCAATCGAATTTGCCCTGAGCCTACCTCCCCTGAGCAGTATCTCTGTGGAAATGATGGCATAACTTATGCCAGTGCCTGCCACTTGAGAAAAGCGACCTGCCTGCTGGGCAGATCCATTGGATTAGCCTACGAGGGAAAATGCATCAGTAGGTATCTCGGTTGGAGGGATAAATGTAGGGGGAGCTTGCAGACTCATCTGTTTTATCACCTTGCGTGGAAGTGGATGGATGGATGGGTGGATGGATGGATGGATTGTTGGAAGGGGAAGGGTGGCAGGAAAGGGGGGAGGAACAGAGTAAGTTTGTGCTTTGGAGCAGGTGAGACTCCTAGTAGCCTTGGTTTGTTTTCCCCTCCAGGAGAAAGTAGAGCCAGAGTGAGCTTTGCTCTGGGGAAAAAAGAAAAAAAGAAAAAGAAAAAGAAAAGAAAAAAAACTGCTAAAGGGAGTAGAGAGTTTGATCCTGCTTCTCTTGCTGTCAGCGTGGGTGCTGACATTAGCGTCTAAGAGAGAAGTACCCACCATTAGGTAGATGATGACATGGTTACGGCATAACAAGGTCATGATGTTCAGTGGATCTGGATTCCTGGAAATAATTGTCTTCAAGTGATCTTAACAAAGCTTGTATTAACGTAATTGGAAACATCTGATTACTTCTTCCTCTTCAAAAATATTACAGAGTTTGGGGACAGTTAATGGGTGAATATAGGAAAATAACCTCTGTGCATCCTGACATTTTGCACTGTGATTTTGAGAAAGAAGAGATAGTGAAGTATGTTGAAAGGAAGCAACATTAGAGCAACCTCTGCCCCTCCAAATTGCTGGTGAGATGCTGGGGAATCTCATGCTGCTTTTGGTTGGCACAGCCTGAGGTGAATTCCCTTTCCAGTACTGTAGACAGCAGCTTTATGTGGGTTAGTTTAAAAATAATTGATCTGGAAATGCTGAATGCGTTGACAAATTCTCCACTTATCACTAATTTGGTGAGCTGAATTTCCGCTGACAGCAAATGGAGCAGGAGGGCCCTGTGCAATAGGCAAACGTAATTGCATACTGCTGAGGCCAAGCTCCACTGGCACAGTTGTCCTTCAACCCCAATGTACAGATGGGCAGTGGTGTCCAAGGGTCTGCTTGATTAAGGTGGGCAAGAATCATTGCAGCTACTGCATTTTAGCTTTGTCTATTCATAGTTCATTGGGGGAAAAGGATTTGGGGGCTGGTAGGGATTGCTTTTCTTTGTTTCCTTTGTCTGTTCGCTTACCTCTAGTATTCCTTGTGTATTTTTAGAAGCGAAGTCCTGTGAAGATATTCAGTGCAGTGCTGGGAAGAAATGCTTGTGGGATTTTAAGGTTGGCAGAGGTCGATGTGCCCTCTGTGATGAGCTCTGCCCTGAAAGCAAGTCAGACGAGGCAGTCTGTGCCAGTGATAACACGACTTATCCGAGCGAGTGTGCCATGAAAGAAGCAGCCTGCTCCATGGGCATGCTTCTAGAAGTAAAGCACTCTGGATCTTGCAACTGTAAGTGAGATTTTTATCTCTGCAGACACCTAAGGCTTCTGAAGGCAATCCCTATTTAATAAAGACTTACATCGTTAAACCTAAGAAAGCTCGATTTAGAGATTCAAGATATGGCACATGTGCCATGTGAGTATGGGTGTATCATGCGTGCACTTTGGTTACTGATAAAAAACAGTAGATCTCCAACAACCAGTGTGCATTCAAGTTGGGGTGTTGGGTCTTTACTGAGGACAAGTCATTTTATCAGAAAGGGGTTGCCCTAGGAGCATAATTCTAGAGACTTTTTCCTAATTTGTCTGCTCTCATGTGCTTTGCTGATTGCTTTATTAACACTTGGTAAACTCTTAACTGCCCAAAAGAATGAGCCTGATAGCACATGGGCACCTGGTTTAGCACAGTTGCATCTACTAACTCTGAATGAAGGACAAAAAGTAGTTAAACCTAGAACACAAGAGCGCTTTTTATTTGATTACAGGAATCTGCCAATAAAACCTGAGCCATTGATTCTTCAGAACTTTCTGCAGTTATGACTTCATAGATTATGTATAAAAACCCTTATTGCATAACAGCAGATGCCAAAGAGCATCTCACTACAAGTCGCATAAAATGCAACGCTGTATTATGGCTGTTCAGAGGGCTTTGAAAACATGCACTGAGCTGCTTCTGCGCTGTTGTTGTCCTTATTTAAACAACAGCTCCCCTGTATTCCCCCATCTAGCCATTAATGAAGACCCAGAGGAAGAAGAGGAAGATGAAGACCAGGACTACAGCTTTCCTATATCTTCCATTCTAGAGTGGTAAAACTTCCATCACTATTGGGACAGCCATTGGGCACGAAATCAATGTCCATACTGTAAATAAGTGTATGCTTATTTATTTTGGGGAGAAAAAAAAAAAAGTATACATATAGTTGAGTCTCGTAGACATTTATTTATACTGTGTCATGTTTTATAATTTATACATAAAATGTCTGGTTGACTGTACACCTTGTTTTTTGAAGAAGTTTATTCGTTACGGGAAGAGCAGTGTTATTTATTGTGAGGTCTCTTGCTTGTAAAGTAAAGCTTTTCTTTTTTCTTGTGAACTATGAAAGTCCATTCCTTAAAACTTACCTAAAAAGATGGTTTCATCTTTTTGTTTTATTGGGGTTATCTTTTTTCCACTTTAAAAAACTTTGCATGTTGGTTTCTGTTATGTTTATTTATTGGATTTTCTTCTTGCCGGTTCTGTACATAAAAGATCCCTCGGGTTTTTGTTTACAAGGAATCTTGACTGACCAAAAGGCATTGTAACTGACTTAAATATACTTCCAGGGTGCAGTGAGGCGATCTTTAAGGAAACTTCTCCCACTTCACTTTTCTCTGCTTCTGATCACATCATGTCCTGATGCGATCTCAATGTGTTTAGCATATATACTGTACTATAAGAATTCCAGACCCAAAGAAATCGGATTATGAAGGTTGTTAATAGCTACAGAGCTCACTGTAATAAGAATAAGGGTTTTATTTTATTTTTATTCTTCTCTTTTGTAACACGCGTGTTTATCAGGTGTTTCCTTTAAGATGGTCTTGCAGTACAACCTTCAAAGTTTTGTTTTGCCAATCAGCATGTCACTAAAAGTTATATCAAAGCTTTATCAGTTCAAGTTTCTTGCTTTTCATAATAGTTTTTTTTTTTTTCTGATGCAATTTTATATTTTCAAACATGGCGAGTTAAATATAAATTCATTTAAATATATAGTTTTGTACTTTTCTACCATGTAAATGTGCAATGTATATAAAAGTTATAATGTGTATTTGTAAATAAATGATGAGTGAAAAAATAAAAAAAATGGAATTTTCCCTAGACGCAGTCTTCAGCTTTATCTTCTAAAAGGTTCTGGTGCAAAGAAGATCTACTAGTAGTAGGGGAATGGAAGCTGGTGCCTAATGTAGCACTAAAATGCATTGACTAAGGCAATCTAAGTAAGCTTTCTAGTTACTTAGATTCATGAAACCCCATTTTTCATACAGAAGCAACATCTCATGTCTGTTGATACTACTTCGTTTTTAATCTGTAAGTACTCTGATGGATAGGAAGACGTTCAGCATTTTTGTTTCCCTCCCCATTGAGAATAAAGTATCTGTTGCTTCTTGGACATCTTTAATTTGTGCATTTCTAAGAGATTTTGAACAGACACTTGAAATTTTGCTAAGATTCAGATCCATTTTAGGGGGTTTCAAGTTGCAGAATCATTTTAGATAACTGATAGGAAGGGCAAATGATGGCCTAGTTGCCCAAATTCAAGATGTGTAACAATTCCCACAGTAGACAAAAAAAAAAAAAAAAAAAAGGTATATCAAAGAGTACATATAACTTAGAAATTCATCACTCTTGAGAGGAAGGTCAATTCAGAAATTCTGTTTAGTGAACCAATATTTAGATTGGAGGCACTGTTAAAAGTGGATACGGCTGCAGTGAACTCAGAGGAAAGGTAGAACAGCAGGGATCAAAATGTTTTTGTGTGTTCCCAGGGTTAGAGTTTTCTCTCAAACAAGGCTCCACTTGTCAAAATTTCTCTTATCATGCTGCACAGAACTTAAGAAGGTACTTAAGCACCTTAGTAAGTAGCACTTCACTGAGTTGAGGTTTGAAGCAGAGATTCACTTACTCGTTTTGTTTGAATATAAATCATGTTCCTGTTATAGTCTTCTGTGTATTTTTCACTACACAGTAAACTGTAATTTGTTATGGGTTGTTTAGCATTACCTAAAGCAAATATAATTTATTCATCTGTGAAGACTACAGACATGCATTCATAATATTATATTCAAAATGATAGCAAAATTCTGCCCTTCCTCTTCCTGTTGCTTCGTTTAGACAAGTAGTCTCTTTGGAAGGAAGAGCATGATGAGAGGAGCAAAGTGAGCAGGATTTTAGTCTCCTGAGGGCAATGGAACCCAGAATAAAAGAAACGAAGGCTAGGAGAACAGAGGGATAAAAACAGACCCTATCTGAAAATCTCTTGGAGAACTAATGAATTCATGACAATGAAATAGAGATGAAATGCTTAATAGATGTGGTGAGTATGAGAAGAGATTTTTCTCAAATTCAAACAGGTGCCAGCTACTTCATTTCCAAAAAAATGGCAGCATTAAAACACTGCTTATAATTGTAAATAAATTTACATGTCTTAAAGAAAGACTGCAGCAGAGCAGGATTTCTGGGTTGCAACTTTATGCCTTGCTTCACAAAATAACTGGGAGAAAGTCATTGATAGAAGAATTCAAAAAGGCATCAAGAATGCTATGAAGCTATATTTGCACACCTGTATGTGTATTAAGCAGACATAAAAAATCTGTATAAGAATTATGCTTATAAAGTTGTCTGAGAGTTTTGCTACAGGATTTTCCGTTGCTGCTGCTGTTTTTATACAGCTGAAATCTCAGTACCTACTGGCAGCAAACCTGAATGCACTGTACTGGTGAGGTCCCTCTTGAGAGGCTTCACCAGGCAAGCATCTTTGAAGAGCGCCTAAAAGGCACCAACTTCAGCATAGCAGCCCAGAGACTTCTGCTAGAAACATATCCAGGGGTTATGGCAGCACAACTTCCAGTGCTTTGCCTAACATCATTCTTGGAGTTAAGGTGCTTGCTGATGAAGAAGGAGATGCAGATTCATTGCCTATCTTCCCGAGGAGAGCGTTCCCACATTCACCATCAGCTCAGGGAGAAGCTCAGAGAGCTAGCTGTCTGTCATGCCTCCTGAAGCCATACTTCTCTATCAGAAAGGAAGCAAGATTCATTGAGAGAGGATAATTTGCAACCCTAATGGTGCTCCTTTTGAAGAGGAAGTCTTGGGTTCTCGCCCCAGGGTTTGCCTACACATTTTGCATTTGTAATTGAGTAACCTACACAAATAATGCTTGAAGCAGAGGCCAGAATCCAGGTTACCTCCCCTTTTCCTTCCCCCAGTATGTAAGTGCCTCCATCCTTGAGCTATGAAATCATGCTTAACCCTCTGCTTAAATCAAGATTACAAATCTCACATCTCTTTCTACACACTGAGTCATAGCTACAACAGGAGAGTCTTTACTTTTGTCTTCCTTCTATTCCAGAATTGTATTAGGGAACTTCCTGAGTGTGGAAATCTGATCTTGATTCCCTCAGTCCTAGTAAGGTGATGAATCTTTGTTTCCAGTTCTTGTCTTTTTTTTTTTTTCCTTTTTTTTTTTTTTTTTTTTAACGGATGCATGAATTTGATTTCTTGCTCTGATGCCATCTTGCAGAAGCTTCTAAATCCAGAAGAGTGTTCCAGAATGTTCAGAAATATCCTTCTCTTCAGTGTTTTCTGTCAACTGACATATGCATTCTCCTTACTGTAAATCACATTTCTGAAAACCCTCATTCTCCACGGCATGTACTTGAATACTGAATACCAGGCCTGTGAGCTCCATTCATAAACGCAGGCACTTACATGTCAGGCCCAGTAACATGAAGTAGAGCTCGCATGTTGGAAAACAGAAACCCATACTCTGGTACTTAAATAAAATCAGCCCAATTCCAAGAGACTCAGCTTGAGGCATTTGAATGATAAGAATATTGCTTCTAAAGTCTTGGATCCCAAATGTATTTGTCCGTGCAATACATACAAGTGAGCACTGACAATTTTGATCACACTCAAAAGCATTCCTGATACCTAAGTCCACATGATAGACTTAAGAGCAATATAATGAAACTCTTTTGCACCTTTTACCTCTCTCCTTGCTTTCTGCCTTCTAATGCACCTCACTAAAACTACATTCCAAGCCCCACAGCAAATTTCAAACAGCTGCCTTTCTTTTTCTTTTTCTTTTCTTTCTTTTTTTTTTTTTTTTATGACATAAAAATGTTTCCTTCTTTCCCTCCAAATGGGAATCAGGTGAAATTAAATTTCAGTACACCATTCTGTTCTCTAGGCAGTGACATTTTACTATACAATGAATCACCAGCACAGAAACATCTGTATATTATCCCTTTGAAGAATGAGGATTCCATGCTTTCTGGTAAAGCAAAGCATTTGCACATAGACCAAGAGGTTCACAAAGTATCAGATTTTAAATTCATAAGTCCCTAAAGATAAGGCAGTTACATTTTTTTTGTTTGATATTACGATTTCAAGGCATGTCAGACTCAATATGGCACCAGGAGTCTGGGAAGTATATGAAAACTTGTTAACTCACAATTTAACATTTTATAGTTATTTGCTTTTCTGATAGACTTAAATAAATAATGGTCATTAATGGATGGCTTTTGCTGATGTTTATTTGGGATTATCTGTATAATTTGGCTTCATTACCACTAAATAATGTAGCCAATGAAATTACCCATAGAGAGGAGAAATATGGTGTGAAAGCAAGGTGAAAACCATCACGTTCAGAGACTGATTTGGAATTAAAACTACACGTATGGCTCATTTTCTGCTCATTTATTGATACTTTATTTTGATGTCTTAAACTTAAATGAATTTATTCAACTTTGTCATGGGATTGAAGAGCACTGATGAATCAGAAAACTGAGAAGGATCTTCACATTTTGATAACTACTTGTCAGGTTTTCTAGATGCAGTTACTGGATAATGAGTTTATGAAGGTGGTTCAGTGTAGATCTGAATGTATAAAGGCCCCTGAATTTCCACCTGTGCCAAACAGTAACAGCATGATAGCCCTGCAGTGCTTGCAGAGAAGTCGATGGATACTCAGAACTCCCCAGAATTGAAATCATTATGTTCACGTTCAAGAACTAAATTCTACTTACCTGGATCTAAAGATTGCTTTATTTTGAAATTAATCTTGGAACACTTCTTTATGACATGCTAGTGGTTCACAACAAATGCAGCTTATTTTTCTTTTTTTAAAATCAATATCCTTGGCAGCATGTTTTTTATGAAAAAAATACCACTTTTCATAAGTTTCAATATATTTCCTAATCATTTAGCAGTTTGGAATGGTGCCATTCTAGTAACATAGTTCCTATGAATCTTCTTCTGTATATCATGTTTTTTACTCTTACTTTAAGTTTCAAGCACTTCTAATTTTAAGAGACACCTAAAGTACAAGGATGATGTTGATCTATGCCCTTTGCTAGAAATTCATATGTGATACAAGTATGTTCTACTATTTGATTTTTGATTTAGAGGCATTGCTATGAAATCATAGGGCAATTCATATAAATGAAGCACATAGTTATAGAAGTCCTTAAACAGCATAGAAAAAAGTAACACATGATAAGAGAAACCAGCAGAGGCCCACCAGACTGTTCAGATTACTGACTTAACCATACAGTCTGAATAGGACTGCTTCTTCCCAGAGAGGGGAAGATTTGGGAGCAACATTCTGTCTATAAGAAGGTCATTGAGAAGGTAGAGCCAAGATGGAGCAGTGAATGGTGGCAGGACAAGAGACAGCTGGCATGAGATGAAACAAGAGAAGATCACAACAGCTATAAAGGAAGCTTCTTTCCCTATGAGGAGAATCAAGCAGATGACCTCCTGACATTCCTTCCAACCTGAATTATCCTATAATCCTGTGTAGAGTTAAGTTCATTTATTTTTAAGAATTACAGGCTCCAAAACCAGGATGGAATGTCCAGTTTAAAGAAAAAAACCAACACAATTCCTTGAGGAAATATCCATGGAACCATATCACCACATCTGTTGGAAGCAATTGTCAGGAGGAACATAGGCTATTCCTTCTTTAATATGTTTTTCCTTTACACGATCCTTAAGTGATCCTAAAATTCCTCATAAATGCTATTTTCCCATTGATTTTACTGAAACTTTTTGCTGTGCAATGAAGGCTATATCTATTCAGTAAAATATTATTCATTTTATGTGGAGTAGAACGAAGAAACGAAAGTTTCAGCCTGTATTTTTAAGTGAAAACAAGTAAATAAGAGGAAAGAGTGAAACAGTTAAAATGCAACTTTAAACTATTGTATTGTTCAGATTTGCAACATTTTTTTTAGGATCAACAATAATTTTCAAGAAGACACAATAACAAGTACAAGCTAGACTGGTCAAGACAGCAAGGAAAGCAAAAAAACACACACAAAACACACACACACACACACACAAAAAAAAAACACAAAAAACCCCAAGGCAAGACACTTGCAAAAATAATGGATAATGCCCACTGGAGCAACTAAAAAGAGCCCCGCAGGGATGTTTCCCATAATCTTTTCCCACATACAGATGGTTTATTTAGAGAGATTCAAATCTTTTTTTTCAAATACTGACTCCACCAAAACTGTGAAAAGCTTGGCATAAAAGATACACAAATATTGAGCATTTCTACATTTGGACTCAAACTTCAGATAAATTTTCATTCATTTTATGGGAAAGGAAAATTGACTTTGTCCGTCTCTGTAAAGATGCAGACACGGAGCTCCAAGTTTAAGTAGCCCACACACTTGAGAGTTGTACTTCCCAAGCCAGCATGCCTGGAAGCTGTGACAATTCATTTATTAATCTCCCCAGCATTCTCCACTTACGGGCTCTGATGGAATGTTAGCCTTAAATTGAAAGGCACTTGCCACTGTCAGCAACCTAGCAAGCAGCAGCACAAGTGCTGACGGAGTGAAATTTAGCCAGGGCCCACAGCAGAACTCGTTCAAAAACCTCATTTCCTATCTGATGGAAAGTACTGGCCATGATCTGAAGGGTTAAGTTGCAGCCAGTTTGTGGTAAAGGTGGCACAACATTTAAGCTTGAGGTCATGCATTGACTTCATTTGGATGCCTTTTACAAATTTCACAGATTAGTATGTAACTGCTTATCTTATACTGCAAAAAAAAAAATAAATGTGCAATTTAGAGCCACCGATTCATATATGTACTTAGGACCTTACAGATACTTGGGAGTAGAACTCATTGCGTTGTCCCAAATCTCCTTGTTAACTACTGAGTCAGGATCTAGGTAATTATTTCTGGGAAAGCAAATGAAGAAGTTACCTTTTATAAGATTTTATCTTCTATTTTTTTTTTTCCCAATGAGATATCCCAAATGGAAAAAGTGGGAGAAAGGAAGAAGCAATGGAAAAGCATCTTAGCAAGGAAAATGAAAAATGAAAAGAGAGAGAAGGACAGGACAAAGATCCCGGGAAAAGAGCACAAGAACAAAAAGAAATAAAACCATATTAAAAATCATAACTGAAGAATGACACACAAAAATCCCATTACTATCA
This sequence comes from Tympanuchus pallidicinctus, assembly GCF_026119805.1. Classification (NCBI taxonomy): domain Eukaryota; kingdom Metazoa; phylum Chordata; class Aves; order Galliformes; family Phasianidae; genus Tympanuchus; species Tympanuchus pallidicinctus. Next base: position 7,670,777 of record NW_026294813.1, on the reverse strand, counting down.
GCCCCACAGATGTAGACTGCGCAATGAACTCTGAAGTGCCATCTACTGGTATGCGCTGTATTAACTTCCCATGCTCCTTGGAGTCCACCATGGAGCATGATACTCAAGTTATGTCTTTTCATCTGCCTCTGATTTTTTGGAGACTTTGAGTAACACCTTGACAGAACAGTATGCTAGTCTCCCCACTGTAAAATGAAGACACTAAGGTTTCATAATCTCTATGATTTCATGACTTGTGCCAAGCTCCTTGAGATCTAATGGTGGAAAGTTCTGCAAGAACATTAAGAACACTTGGACTTAATTGAAGATTTATCTTCATCTCCAAATGTGGCACTCCAATAGAAAAGGTTAAAAAATGAAGTTGTAGGCACAGAAGAAAAGGAGAACAGAGTAGAGCAGAGAAAGAAGGAAGAAGAGGGTAAAGACCAGTAGGAGTTAAGCAGGAAGAGAGTTGATAGAATGCACTTTAAATGATTAATTGCTAAGGACAATACAATTTACACTGCAGTTTTAGCAGATGTGTATGTGTTGCTCCAGCTGTGGGAACAGCAGACTCTCCAGATCTTGTTTCTGACACACAATAACTGTGAACTCTATTATGTACAAATAATAAATCTAAGCAGCACCTCCAACATATGAATGAGCAAGGAAAAGAGGGTCATATTTTCAGAAGTGTTAGCACATATTTGTCAACACCCAACTTAGCTAAATAGCACAAAGGAAGGCTACAAGACAATGGTAACCCATATCCAAAGCAGTGTGTGAGCTTGCAAGTAGATACATGCTTTTGAAAGTCTGACCCACATTTAATAGGTAAGGCCTCTAGGGACAGCAGACTGCGCGGGGTCTTGGATAGCCTGGATGGGTTTGTTTTGCTGATGTATTTACTAGCTGGTATGTTAATTTTTTCAATGTGTTATAGAGCAGTTCCCAAGTTAGGGTCATGACCCCACTTGGGGCCCACAAGCCTGGAAGTGAAAATGAAAGTGGGGTTATGACCCTGGAAGTAGGGTTGCTGAGGAAAAACTTAGGGAAGCACTCATGTTGTGCTACTAGGTGAGACCCTGTGTGGATGGTGAGTTTAATCACAGCTGAGGGATAAGGTTTTAACAGTGCCTCTATTTCTTGGAGACTTCAGTCCCATTTCTGGCTGATTTACTGCCAGATTCAAGTACAGGTCTCAGGTACACAAAGAGAGATTTGAGAATTAAATTCAGAACTCTGCATACTACACTTTGAAATGGTCAGGCCTGTAAGGACAGAACCATCATCTTCTTTATAAATGCACTGGTTCCACTAATCTATTGATTAGAGGTCCTCCCTGACTCTTGTCTTGAAAACGTTACAGCCAGCTGTCCAATTTTCTCAAGAGAGTACTCTAACCAGCTGGGCATCACTGTGGGATGTAGACAAACTCAGGGTTGTTTGCCCAACTCCACAGTGTCACCACTGAGAGGTAGGGGTTGTCTGTCACTACCTGCATCATACTTTGGCATCAATACGTTTCATTAAGGAAAGAGTCAATATGTTGAGTGCGCGTACTGAATGGAAAGAGGTATCCATTCTGAAAAAGACTAAGTCTTACTTTATTCTGTAGAAGAAATAGCACATATATCATCTTCATGAAGAGATCGTAAGAAATCAGTGTGGACTTTGAAAGTTTAAAGTTCAGCTGCCAGTATACATTCAGGTACTGCCACTTCAGGCACCCTAAGATATCCTGGTTGGTTTCCAGCTGCTATTCCCAAAGGACACAGTTTCTCAGAAGTCCTTGTGCTGTATTTGGTAGCCTCATGAGGAAGCCTGGGATACTTTACTGGATTTTAATCAGCACAAAATTGTCGTGTGTGGAGAAGTAAATTGAGCCATTAGGTGTCAAAATCATGTGCTTCTGACTGCAGTCACTTAATGTAGAATAAGAATCATTAGCTCCTTATTTCTCATGCTATATGTACATTTATTCCAATCTCAAGTTACAGTGTGCTATGAATGCAGAATTCATGGTACAACTGGAGTGTGTTCCTAAGACCTAATGAAATACTTTCTAATTACTAATAGAACTGTTGTGATGTGTAGGATGCCATTTCAGTAAGGGAAGAGACATTAACAGCTAATTTTTGGGAGTGACATATGTCTGTTTCTCATTTATTAGTAACTTGTATTGATTTATACTGAAATTAATTATTGATGGAAATATTTCGTCCATATTTTTTCTCTCACAAGCGGGAAAAAAAAGTGCATCATTGTGAATAATCCATACAATGGTTTATGAAGCTCAATTTCCTCTGTGAGTATCAGATATCCACCTGGTGTACCTCAGTGATAGATTTCACATTGAGACCTCTGAATTAACAGATGTGTACAGTCACATACAGGCAGAAAGCTCCTTCTTGGTACAACATCTGAAGAGGTTTGTGGACACTAAAACACTGTTTTTAACAAAATCACGAGATATCTTGTGCTTGTGACATTTGTTTCAAATCTCCTTATTTCAGAATGTTAATAACCAGTATTCTACAGTGAGCTCCATTTCAGAGTTTTAGTTCATAAAGCATATCTTAAAAAGTTAAATATACCTGTAGTTCCAAAAACAAAATAGAAAACAACAAATTTAAACAGAAGCTCCTGAATCTCCATGCCTTTATAACTTATACAATTCATTTCAAAATTAAACGAAATTTTTGCCTGAACTTTACAGTACATGAGGTCCAGCACATTTCAAATCAGCTCAGGTAAAAAAAGTTCATAGAAGTTAACATTATTACAACTGTAGTGTTAAAAAGAAGCATGTCTGGGAAATAGTTAATTTGATTAGAAACTTAGAAAATTGAAAAATGCTGCAAATTTGAGATACTTCTATTTGTTAAGATTATTTTCAATCTTTTTCTCCACAATCACTAAGGTTAAAAAGACATTCTAATATGAAGCTTAGACTTCTATGTGTTCATGTTATGCAAAGACATGAAGATTTCAAGAAACAAACAAAAACAGGAAAAATGTGAATAAGTCATAAGAATCAGCAGGACTGGCTACTCTGCCAAGTAGAGTGGACTCTATTTATTCATAACTATTCTATATTTATTAAACTGAAGCCTTGCCTGCTCTTTAGAACAACTTAACATCTTAAAAAGATAAGAACATTTCTTCTTATAAATCCTGCAGTGGGCAATCATTGTTCAAACCTAGAAACAGTAATTCTAGTTTAAACTTGCTTTTAAAAATATATTCCACTTCCGATCAGGAAGCAAGAGCCCTACGTTTAGCAGGAGTAACAGCAAACTTACATGTATGCTAGGGCATTCTGAAACATAGTTATGAAGATGAAAGAAATTGTGTTGCTAGCAAACATTATCACGCTAGTAAAACTTACTAAGTATAGACCAGACTTGAATACTCTATTTTCTGAAGAACCACAGAAACCAAGCTGACAAATTTGGGATTTGCTTTTTCACAGGAGCAAGTAGCCACAGCTGCTTATAAAGTTTTAATAGCTGTGCTTTTCACTACAGTAGCAAATCATACAGGAACATATCAAATAAGCTTTAATTGCAGTCTTGTAAAATAGTCAACAGCTTGTATCAAGTCCAGAACCTATGTTCTCACTCTTTGTTGTGATTATGTTAATTAAAAAAAAAAACCTCCAACATGGTATTTTGACATATCTGATCCAGAGAAAACGAAGAGTTGAATATGCCTCTCACTGTGAAATCTTTATCTTCTCTAATGAAAAGCAAAATATTTAAGGTCGAGTTTTCAACAACTCATGGGAAAAAAGCCTGCACATATTATTTGCATATTCAGAGCAAATAAATGTAATTTCCCTTCATATACAATCACTTGATGCGCTGTCTGTCTCAGGCAAACTGCACTATCCTGTTCACAGCATTCTTACAGCTTCCTTGGGTTTCACAGAAACTGAAAATCTTAGATGACATCTTTGTTTAAAGCCACCAAGGGGGACAGTGGCTCAACCATTGCTTATCTTCATGAGGGAGGTTAGATACACTCACTGCTTTGTGCAGCTTTTCTTTTCTCTCCCATGTTAAGGGAAACTGCTACCAGTAATTAAACACTGTCTAAGGAAGTTGCATTTTTTGCCCTTCCACACCTTCTGTGAAGGCAAATAGTTCTACAATACTGGGCTCAGTGCAGACAACTCTGCTGGGGCTTAGATTACTGAGCTGGAAAGGGATCCTGGATGGTCAATAACTTGAGGCAGGTAAGGATATTCCAGGGATTCACATGGACTAAGGATTATCCCCAACAAGTGGTTCAAATACAGCTCATATAGTCAGATGGGCAAACATGCTAAACACACAGACATGCAATTTCTATGAGCTTTTGTAGCAAAGAACAATCCTTAGTTCATTTTATTCACTGAGACTGAGCATTCAAGTCAGATTTATATGACTTGTGAGAAACCTGTCACATAAATGGACTAGGAGTTGCTAGTATAACTTCCAAGTGGTGGAATGAAATAAAGTCACAAATGAGTTGTGCATCACACTCATCTTAATTCTCTAGTGAGGGCATACATGTATCAACCTGTCTATGATTCTTATTCTTCTAGCTGCACTGCTGAGATTTTTCTTAGAGTACCAAGAAAAGGAGGTGGCAGGTAGGTGAATATACTCAATTAGTATCCTGATATGCAAATAATGAATGAATAGTATATTAATAACACAAAACGTTCTTGTTATTAACGTATTCAGGAAGAAAAAAATTGATTGATTTGAATAACTCCAGTGAACTTCACAATCTGTCTTTCTGAATAGGAAAAATGCCAGATTTGAAATAAGTAGTTGCCTTATGGAGTCTTGGCTTTTTTTCCTGTTCAGAAATGCAAACTGTGAAGTTCAACTGAGCTATGCAAATGGTCCTGTCTTTTGCTTCTCTTATTAGGCAATATTGTCTTGACACTCTGAGTAATGGACTACAAAACTGTCTGAATGCTACACGGGATCAACATGTTACTTCAAGAGTGGAGATACTCAGTAAATAATTGTTTGGGATAATTTCTTTCATGCTGAAATTAAAGAACTGCACAAACATAGCTAGGGGGACTAAAGTAAGGAATTAGAAGGAATGAAGCACTATTGGACACACCTTGTGGGTTCCTGGTACCACTAGGAATACCCCAGGTGCATAGCTCACTCTGAGATGCTATCTAGACTACAGGATGTGAGGAGATAACTCACATCTCTTTTTTTTTGTGTCATTGCTGTGTCTGCATGAGAACAATTTACCTTTCCTACTAAACACAAATAAACCATGAAGCTCTGTTTTGAAGGACCAGAGCAATTTTTTCACTATTAAGAAAAACACCAAAATATATCAGTAAGAGAATTAAAAAAAAAAAAAAAAAAAAAAAAAAAAAAGAAGAAGAAGAAAGAAAGAAAAAAGAAAGAAAGTCTGAAAACAGTAATATTAAAATATTCAGATGGACAACTACTCCTATAAAGCAAGTAAGAGGAATTAAAACAAAGACACTTATGTGGCTTTGTTTTTATTCCAGAAAGTTGGTTTTACAGCAGGTAATTTGAAAGTACCATCTTGCAACATCCTGTGGAGAGAAAACTGGCTTTGCAGAAATAACTAAGGAGAATTTATGTTATTACCTTCACAGTTCAAAACAGGCAGAGAATTGCCATGTCTCCATCAGAATTTGGCAGATGTGGTTAGCAGATACTAGCTGACTTGAAGGTAAAAAAGAAAAAGAACACAAGGGAAAGAAGTGAAAACAGCTTCTGAACCTCCACAGTAATGCCAGCTGGAGAAACCTGCAGCTGATTTTGACCATGCCAGGTAGCCCAAGCCCAGTGTGCAACAGTGCAGTAGTAGTTCTCCAACATTGAGAGCTTCATATGCGCACAGTTTGGTGCTCTTAGGAAGATCCCATTTTTTTATTTTATGAAATAAGATGAATTGTTCTCTAATTTTCTCCAGTAGAAGAATTTTCTGTCTTGGGTAGAATTGCTTGAAGGTATGAGCTACAAAAACACTGATGATCCTGGCTTGGATTTTTACTGCGAAGGATATGGGTGACCAACTTGCTAAGAACGGCATTCAAGCTTTAGCAACATAAGTGTAAGAGTGAAAAAGAGGAAATTCCCACAGAACAGTGACTGCTACACTTCTAAAGGAAATATTATTAATGTAATTCGCTGAGATTCACTAATTATTTCACACCTAATAGCAAATCTTAGAAAATAAAGTCTTGATCTCTCTTACTTGTCCATGCATTATGGACTGTTCTAATTTTCTGTTGACATGAGGATTTCTGGGATTTTTGCCTTTTCTGGCATAAAGTTTACTTTAGTCAAATTATCTACTGCTTGTACACTGTTAAAAGATGCAGTGAAAAAGTCCTTTGCCAGGGAATTTACACTGACCCTTAACAATTATGCTCTTTAAATTAAAAAAAAAAAAAGGGGGGGGGTAGGGAGGAGGGGAGAAGAGGGAAAAAAACAGGCAACAACAAAAAAAAAGTGCCACGCATACTTTTGAAAACTGTTCATTTTTACTTTCCATAGAAAGAAGAAAAAGAAGGGAATGTTGAAAAATTACTAGACCTATTCTCTGAAACCACAGGTATCTTTTTTGTAGTATTTTATAATTAAAATCTATAAAACTATGGAGTCTTAGTGTCTGGAAAACAAGGGCCATTAAACTTTTAGGTTTTTGAGTTTTATTTTACAAAAAAAAAAAAAAAAAGCCCTCACATATGTAGAAATCACAGAAAATAAACAAATGTATTTTCTTCACATATTTTGCTGAAAATAAACTGCATTTTCAGTCATCATGAGACACTTCTGTGAGAGTTCTTCAGGACATCTTTTGACAGGCTACAGTCATTGTATTCTAATCGCAATTCTATTGCCAGAAACTGGTAATAGGGAAATCAGGGCTCAGGATACTATAAAGAAATACAGTCCTCCAAATATTTAGGTAGAATGATAAGGAAATCTTTTATTATTTCTTTGCCACAAAAAAAAAAAAAAAAAAAAAAAAGAGGATGGCATATGCCAGAGGAAAAAAGCAGGACTAGATGATTTGTCATAAAGGGAATAAATAATGCAACTTGAATAATATTGGACTCAGCTAGAATCAACTACCTGTAAAAACATTCACAAGGAAGTCTAAGTTTGGAGCTTTCTCTTATAGGAAAGCGTTTAATTTTTGACTGATATTTACAGTTTCAGACATCCCATCATGGTCTTCTTCCATTACTACGCAAAGTTTAATTTCTGCCTTACATATTTCAACTGGTTGTTGTAGCAAGTGGCAGGAGCAAATGATACACTAGGAAATGAATAGCTTTTTATGGGCCCAGTGGAAAACCTTCAGGTTCCATGAGGCCTCCCTATAGATAAGATCACCATCTATAATTATGCTCTTTGATCAGAGAATACATATAATTGCATATATTTTTGAGAAGGGCTTAATACTGACACAAGCAAATATGAGCTTGCTAGAATAATCCTAAAAACATGCAAAACTTTACAGCAGAGGGTAAGAATTAATTCATCAACTAACTAATTAATTAAAAAGGAAGTCAAGAGGAGAGAGGTAAAATTTTAGACATAAATTTTGTCCTACTGCCATTATGTGGTCCTAGTGACATTCTTTAATCAGATATTTTCAGGCAAAGGAAATGCAATAGTGATAATCCAGTTGGGCATCAGAAAAAAATGTGTTATGATACTAAAAGAAACTGTTAGTTATGCTCGAAAGTGATGATTACTGGAATAATGGTAATACAAGTAGAAAAATTGCTGGGGAAAAAAAAAAAAAAAATATATATATATATATATATATATAAATCAAGGAAGAAACAGATGATCATAGATGATCACAATTAGTCCTGAGAAAGGAAGTATCAGACTAGAGTACTCCTCAGATATAAATTATTTGTTAAAACGTAACAAAAGTTTAACCATAAGTATGTTGTTAACAGAAGTTAAAGTTATACGACCACTACAGATGAAGCCAGAGACAAACACCCACAAAGAACTGGATCTGTAAAGTTACATGAGAAGGAAACAACAAGACTCTAGATTGAGGAACTACTAAAAATTATATAATATAGTTATGTAATCTGGACATTCTATAAAGGTCAAACACAATCTCAAAATAGGATAGAAAGAACAATGAAGTTGTACAACAGTCTTCCAGAGGGAGCAGTAGGCCAAGTACAGATGCCCTTAAGGGACAATTTCACCAATTTATTACAAAGACTACATGATGCTTCCTGAGACAGGAGAAGACTGGATGAGCTAAAATTTCCCTTTCCTTACATATGGTTAAAAAGACTATAACATTTTGCCACTATTTCTAGAAATGTGACTTATAAGCCAATAACTGAACCAAATATATGGAAGTAATTCAGATTTTTATTTTTTAAAATAGGTAAATAAACTAATGACATGCTGAGTCCGCTGTCTCATTTCTTAACAGATTTCACTTGCAGTGCCACGTTTGTGGCAGATGAATCAGTCCTTACATAATGTATATTACTGACAGTTTTCTGGTGATTTCCTTGGGAGGGAAATCCCAGAACTGTGCAGAGCTGAACAAACACAGCCCTTTCCCAGAAGAAGCTGACCATGAGTGCTGTTGGGATACGCTGGAAGCACAAGATCCATTCTGAGCAAAACACCAATACCAGCAAAGAGAGCAAAAAGTGGGGTTTTCTTCAGTCTGATCAAGAAAACAGGCGCACAACAGCAAGGAGTGCATGGATTGTCATTCCAGAAGAAAAAAAAAAAAAAATTCTCCAGCAAATTTTAAATCACAGCACTTAGTTTCTTTTAGTTTGGTTCCAATCAGCAGTAGTAGAAGATTCAGCTCCTCCTTTTGGTCAAGCCACTGGGCTTGAAAGTCTTTTTTACATGAAAGTGAAACAGCACTAATGACAAACTTAGGAAAATAATTTTAAGAAAGCTGCAGAACATGTAATTGTCTTGTGGTGTATAGACAGAACATCATTAAACTGGTAAAACCGCATCTTTAAAAGAACATTTATAAGTTGAAAAAAAAATTCAGTGTGGAAGACTGAATCTCATTCTTTTCATCGCTGTTCTCTGATGCACCTGGTAGAAGTAATTTTTAGAGGTTACTTCTATGACAACTTGAAAGGACCTCAATCTAACCAAATTTGTCAGTTGCACTGTTTCATAGAATCAGAGAACCATAGGGGCTGCAAGAGACCTCTGGAGATGATCTAGTCCAACCCCTCTGCCAAAGCAAGATCCCTAGAATAGGTTACATGGGAAAGTGTCCATAGAGTCATAGAATTACAAAGGTTGGAAAAGATCTCCACTATTATCTAGTCCAACTGTCCACCTAATAGGAATACTTCCCCAGTAAGCCACGTCCATTAGTATCACATCTAAACATTTCTTGAACACCTCCAGAGACAATTATCTCCCTGGGCAGCATATTTCAGCACCTGACTGCTCTTTTGGAAAAGAAATTTTTCCTAATAGCCAATCTAAACATCCCCTAGTGAAACTGAAGGCCACTTCCTCTAGTCCTATTCCTAATTAGACTGGAGAAGAGAATGACACCCACCTCACCACAACTTCCTTTGAATCTCCAGCCTATCCAGACTCTTCTGAAGGGTCTTCCTACCTTCAGGCATATCGACAGTTCCTCCCAAATTGGTGTAATCTGCAAACTTGCTGAAAGTGTTCTCATTCCCCTTGTCCAGGTCGTCAATAAGCAGGAAAGTTTCAAATATCTCCAGAGAAGGAGACTGCACAACCTCTCTGGGCAGCCTGTTCCAGTGCTCAATCACTCTCAAAATAAAGTTTTTCTTCATGTTCAGATGAAACTTCCTGGGTCCATGTTTGTGCCCGCTGCCCCTTGTTCTTTCACTGGGCACCACCAAAAAAGTGACTGGCCCCATCCACTGGACTCCTGGCCTCCTGATATTTATAAGCATTGATTAGACCCTTTCTCAGTCTTCTCCAGGCTGAACTGTCCCAGGTCTCTCAGCATTGCTTCATATGGGAGATGCTCCAAGCCCCTCATCATCTTTGTATATTTCCACTGTGCTCTCTCTAGAAGTTCCCTGTTTTTTTTAACTGAGAAGCCCAGAACTGGAGACAGTACTCCAGAGGTGGCCTCACCAAGGTATAGTAGAGAGGGACAATCAACTCCTTTAACTTGATGACCACACTCTTTTTAACGCATCCCAGGATCCCACTGGCCTTGGCCACAAGGACACACTGCTGGCTCATGGTCAAGCTGTTGTCCACTGGGACATCCAGGTCCTTCTCGACAGAGCTGCTCTCCAGCAGGTCATCCCCTGGCCTGTACTGATGCATGTGGTTATTCTTCCTCAAGTGTATGGCTCTAAACTTGCTCTTGTTGAACCTCACAATGTTCCTCTCTGCCCAACTCTCCAATCTGTCCAGATCTTGCTGAACAGCACTGCAGCTTTCTGGCTGGTTAGCCACTCCTCCCTGCTTTGTATTACCAGCAAACTTGCTGAAGGTACGCTCTATCTCTTTATTCAGGTCATTGATGAAGATGTTAAACAAGATCAGATCAGGCGCCAACCTCCGGAGAACGCCGCTAGCTACAGGCACCCAACTAGACTGTGCTGCTGACTACAACTCACTGAGCTCTGCCACTCAGACTGTTCTCAATCCAACTTACTGTCCAACTGTCCCCACTGTTTCTGTACTTATGTCCTTTATCTCAGTTTCCATAATTCTAAAGCAAAGTCTTTTTATATGTTTCTTACTGGACAGCCCACTTGCTTCACCAAAATGAACGTTCACTACATATTTTAATAATTTTCTGCCAATTTTTCAAAACCAGAAAAAGTCTCTTCCATCAGTGAAATTGGTGCCTTTCAGTACCCGTTGTTAAGGCTATTCAAAACACAGGTAAACTGAAGGAAAGAGAGAATACTTTAAAACTATACAAAAAATACTAAATACTAAAAAATACTAAAATTTATCTTACTTGTGAAATATAACAGCAAAAAGGGTTTAGGCAATCAAGTGTGGATCAGATCCCTGAAAGACTGAGCTTCAAATAGCACACGGTAGAGAAAATAAAAGAAAATCACAAAACAGACAAAAATGTGAGTTTCAGTATAAGGATAGTACACACAAAAAAGTTAGTTCCAATATAAGCATATTCTATACTTTTAAACAAATTAACAAGTAAACCATATTCTTTCCCAGATGTTCTTTATCTGAATTCTGAAATGCATTTATTTATTTTAGCTTACTCTATTGCTGTTTTCATAAAGAATTAGAAACTTTAAAATAGAAATATTTTCAGTAATTCATTAAGAAATATTTACTAATTTTGAATGAAAAGGAAATAGAGTTTAGGAAAAAAAATGGCAGTTGCAATGCACTACACATTATTATATGATATAGAGCGTTCATATATGAGCAGTATTATATAATTACAGTTTTAACCTTTTTTCTTTCACATTAGCCAGTTTAGGATTCTTTATCTGAAATCCTATATATCACTTCACAAAGCCCCTAAAATCTGAATTTAGGGCAAGAATCTGAATTTAGGCAGAAACATCAGGTATAGATTCCTATCATGGTTGCCTATAGAGGAATTTTTTATTTTTTAATTTTTGCAGCACGAAAGCAAGACCAATCAATAGCTATATACTCTATATACTATAAATTCTGTCATGAGTGGAGAAAAGCATTTCCTGAAGTTCATGAACCCCAGGAAAATCTCAGGTGGAAGTATGATTAATATTAGCATTATTGACAGAAGATTGTAAAAGGACTAGAATCTCTCAGAATTGTTCTCCTTTTATTATACTAAGACACTCCCACTAACAAGTACTCAGACACACCCAGGATCTTTCAAAAATCATATGAGAAAGCAGATGGCTATAAAAATTCAAAGACTAAAATCTGCTTCACCTCCAGTTAGGAAAAAAAAAAAAGTAGAAATTACTCTACAGATGTTAATAATTGTCTGGGGTGGGAGTCGGGAAAGGGGGAGGCTGGCTTCTAAGTAAACAATACAAAGAAAGACAAAGAGGTCCCTGCTGATGTAAAACAATAAAAGCAGTTTTCTCAGCAGTGTCAGCTTAGCAAGCCTGAGGGCCTGTATTTTAAACCCCAGAGGCCTGACGTCACTCACCCTGATGGTGTGTGTGAAGGAAGCTATCTCTCTGCGATGAGCGACCTGAAAAGTGTTTTCAAAGCCCAGTGGGCTAATGTCACTCATACCGAGGGTGGATGGTGGGATCTCTCAGGGTGGCAGCCCGAGGGAAGCGAGCTGCAACACCAGCAGCCTACCATCACTCACTCTGATGGCAGGGGGTCAGCTGGGATTCTTTGGTGGCCTCCCGGGCAATAGTTAAAAAGAAGATTTTGGTTCACATGTCAATGTCTAGCTTGAAAGCAGGGAGTATAAAAAGTGATTTTTTTTTTTTTTAATTGTAGTTCACAAGTGGCAGCAGTGCAGTTAGGAAGGGGAGTTTCCCTATGAGGCTGTTCGATTGCATGTGAAGCTTACAATGGAGCTGGTATTGCCTGGTTTTAATTTTTTTTCTCCTGTATGAGCTGAGATGTTTTATTCCCCCATACGAAACAGGGGGGAAAATTAAATCCAGACAACTATGACTGCACTTTACATTTCATATGCAATCAAACAGACTATACAGAGAATATTGTCATCTTCCTTACCAACCTGGCTGCTGTATAGAGAATGAAAACAAAAACTAAAATTCCCAAACAATGTTCTTACAATCATATGGTCACTCATCTTTTGATGCAGAAATTGACATTTGGGACTAAATCTGTTAAATTTATATTGAGTCTGAAAGCACAGTGGGGTTTGAAAATGAGTACGTAAGAGAAAGTCTTTGTCCCAGTGCTAATACTCAAAAAAACCTGTCAGCATAACTGCAACCGATATTTCATCAGAATGAGCCCTCATGTTGCCAAAATATGTTTTTCAAACTAAAAATTGATAGTAAAAAAAAACTAAGTTCCAGTTAGTTAATGCAAATAACTCACTGCATTTAAAGCTATTGTCATGCTTAGTTACATGAAAGGTCAGAACGCGAGAGTCATCCAAAAACTAAAATGATTGTTTCTGAACATAAAGGCAATAAAACCAACACACAACATGGAACTGAGAACACATGTAGCTGTAACCAGTATGACTAGTTTACTTGTGTGTTATACCCCCCTTGTACCACTTTTCTCCCACATAAAGCTTTCAAAATCTTAAAGAATTATGCTATTGTTTCCTCTATAGTTCTTCCAAACCTCCCAGAAAAAAAAAAACAAAAAACACAATTCGAAACAACAATTCATTAAGAAATATCTCTAGATTTCTCACTTGTAACTGCAGTTTATTTGAGATTATCATAGTCTATGAATTTATTTCCTTGGGCATGGAATAAAGCTCTAGAGCCTTAGTTTTACAGAAAAAAAAAAAAAAAAAAAAAAAAAAAGTAAAAGGTTTTCTTCTTAGATTCTCAGAACGTGTGCTGCTCACATATGTCAGGAGAAAATATGACTCTAACGCTGCATAGTTAAGCTAATAAGCTTTCTCATAGAGTGAGACAATAGGAACTGTGAGCATACTGTACAGCACAATAAGTGCTGGCACATAAACTGTTTCAGTCTTGAGGGACAGTGTTTCACAGTGTATCAGTGACAGAAGACCAGCTTGCAGCCAGAATTATGAATGAAAAGTTTAAGCCTTCATGAAAGTATGGACTTCAGATGATTCTTTTGTGGTCACCTCAAAAATTGACTTACTGTATTATTTATTAAATGTTTTATTTTCTAGGACTGTGCATATGCGCACAAATTGATCAGTTTAACCTAAGATGCAACAATTCAGTGGATACAAGTACATTATATATACGAATACATTACACAAAGCCAAGCAGATAAAACAGTATACACCCAACTTAAAACTATGAAGGAGTATCTTAGAGGTTTATTTGTAAGTCTGTTAAAAGTAGGAAAGAGAAAAACTCCTATCTCTCACCCTTTCTCAGGGTCCAGACTGCAAGGGGACTGTTGGTGCATATTAATTTCACAGTAAACTGTGTACTTGGAATTGCCACACATGCTGTCTCTGGAGAGCTACGGATATTTGTCTAGAAATAGTCTCTTGTGTTTGTGACTACTATACAATAATACTTCAGCAACAAATGCTATGGTTACATTTATATTAGTAAATAAACAGTCAAAGGACCCTTTTGTACCCCTGATGTAGCTCAGCTGACGTGGCACAGCTCACATCCACAGAACTAAACTCTCCTCTTCTCCCCTGCTCCAAAAACATAATCCAAAACCCAGACTGGCCTCATCCACACTGCTTATTAGGAACAGTCCCCAGTCCACGCTGGTTCCCAGACTGTACTCAGACATTGTTTGGGACGGTGCTAATTGGCCCGGGCAGAAACCTTTCCAGGGACTGTGCTAGCAATTAGCAGCACGTTCACTTGCGCACATGCTCAAGCCCATCAGGCACAGCGATCTAGCACAAGACAGTCCTGTTTCTGCAGCTGCCAAAGGCAGCTCCTGATTTTGGCATCTTCCTCTAACGGATTCAGTTAATAGAGTGACAGCTCTAAGCTCCAGCTGCCCCATACTACCCTGTCCTTTTCCCATCACCAACAGGAGAGGTAGCAGGAAAAGCAGGAGTTCAAAGAAGCGAGCCATAGGAAGCATTCATGTGAGGAAAAAACTGCTACTTACATCTCTGACAGTGAAAGAAGACAGCAGATGCAAAACCCCTGAAACCTGAATCTACCCTGAAGGTCTTCAGATGAGCTCTGGTTATCTGAAAACTGACAGAGAGTAGACAGACTCAAACAGCTTGCCCACTTTAAACAGCTTGCCTCAGTTTACATTTGGACCCTCAAGAACAACTGGCCTCACCAAACCACTCTTCAGCAGCTGATGTCTTTGAACAGCTTAAATCTCCCTCTGCTTTCAGGATAAGACAGATTTCTCCCAGCTGAGCCATCACAAAAGATACAAGTTTAGATTAGCCAAAGTGAATCTGAGTTGGTATGTTGGCCTCCTATGACCTGCCATCACTCAGGCCACTGCAAGTGAGGGATAAAAATTATTGGGTTTCTGAGATGCAGATGTTGTTACTCTGTCTGCATGTGAATGAAGGTTCAGAGAGAGAACATGCATGACTAGATACATAACTGATGCAGATGAAAAAAACCAAAAATTGGGGAACAGAGTTTTTCAAAGTATTCTCTCAAAATACTTGAAGAAAAACTAACAAACGCAAAGGTTCTTCATATTTTCCCTCCTATACACTTCCTTATAGGTCATGTTCAATTCATCACTGCTACAAGATTATTCCTGCTGTCTGCCTTACTATATCTGACTTCGACCGTGTCCACTAATGATGAAAAAATTCCATTTAAATACTCCTGTCCACAAAACTACCCAAAAGGGTAAACATCTTTCCTTACTTTGTTTGTACTATGCTGCCCAGAACAATTTTTCACTTTTCTTCTTTTTCTGAATAACTGTTGTTGTTTCGAAAGAGAAAAATATTATACTTTTTCATTTCCCCATAATTCAGTAATATTTGACTGGAAGAAAGTGTAGAAAATTACATATTTGAGTGAGAAGTACTAACAGAATGATTTACAACAGAAAATGTTTTGCAACCTTTCCCTAATACAAAGACTATGAAATAGTGGCTCCAGGTCTGACATTTAATTAGGATTATATAATGCAAGCATGTGGCTTGTTTGTTCTCATTGGAAATTAATGTTCTGTTGATTTGATAACTGCAGAAAAAAATTTGTTAAAAGTTTGTTTAACTTTTAACTAAAACCATCATTCTTCTGTCTTACTTTATTTGAGACAGGGAAATGCTGAGTTCACTTGCTTGTAGAATTTTTGTATCTCATTCTGTGCTGTCAAAATAGAAAACAAGGCTGGCTTCTCCAAGAACAGCTCACAAACTATTAGTTAAACCTAACATCTCCTCCTGCAGGAAATTCGCAACTTTTTGTCTAACACTTCTAGGTATTTTTCCCGTGTTTCAGTAAGATTGAAGCCAAAACTTTAGATAAGCTTGACAATTTTTTTCCCCAAAACCATACCAGATTTCAGTATTAAATACATATAATATTAAGAATGCAGACTTCTCCAGAACCAGAAACTTTTTAGTCCCTCACAGTATTACAAATCCCACTCTAGCACTGTTTCCAAAAGCTCTAGGTCATCTGAGGTTTTGGCACTGAACACAACAGTATCTGACTCTTCCTTTATCTGTCTTCTTCAACTATGAATGCAGCATCGTATTCTTGGATATAAGTGCTGTTACCAACTTGCCTTTTGTAGCTAATACGTGAAAAATATGACTTTAAGAGAATAGGGGTCTTGCTGGTCTTCCCTGTTTATCTGCAAGAGATGAAGCAGTTTAAAATCACAACAGAGCTTCTGTAAGTACAGCCCATGTTTAAATGCTTGTTTACCGCAGTGAACCAAGAATGCAGTTTAGACAGTAAAACTAGAACATGCTCCATAGAAGATACACCAGAGCTCAGCTTTGGCTGCAGGGCGCACGCCGTTTTGACTGGGAAATGGAATGAGACAGAGCAGCGCCAAAGTTACCAGAGCCACAGTTGGGGCAGATTCACGCACTTGTGCAGGATGCACGGCCCCAGCCTTTGGGCACCACGGCGGCGAGAGGCCGCTGAGGCTCTCAGCCCTGACGGGCAACGCGCACTTCGGGCTGCGACGCCGGGCCCGCCGCGTTACGTCAGAGCAGACCGGGGCTCGGCGCCCGAATCAGCCGGCCTTCCCGCGCGCGCCCTGCCCCCTCCTTCTCTCCCTCTCGCCTTCGCGTTTCCTGTCTGAGCGGAGGAGGTTTGGCCCAGCGACGACGCCGTCCTCCAGCGGCTGCGGCGACCGTCATGGCGGCGGCTCTCTCAATGTCAGCGGCTCTGAGGCACCTTGCGGCGGGCAGCGGCGCCGCCGCGGTCCGCCTGTCGCCGGCCAGGTAATGAGCACCGCGTGCGCTCGCCGGTCGGCAGTGCGGCCGCCCCGCACCGACGGGCCCGCACCCGTGGAAAGGCCGCGCCCGAGGAGAGGCCGCGCCGCTCCGCGCCGCTCGAGTAGCCCGAGCAGCCCGAGCAGGGCCTAGCGCTTCGCCGGGGCCACCTTGGGAGCTGGGCTGACTCCGCGAGCAGGGGGCGGCCGGGCTGCGAGCGGGCAGCCGGCACAGGCCTTTCTGCGGGAAGGCCTTCCTAGGCCTGCGCCTGTCCTTCCGCGCCGTGACAGCCCGCCCCTCGTCCTTGCGGCGTCCGGGGGCCGCAGCTCCTGGAAGCCGCTGTGCCCGGCTTCCCGCAGACTTCCCTCGCCTCGCCCCGTGCTGCTTTGAAGCTTCTCAACGAGGCCTTTAATGTTTTCCCAGGCAATACGTAGCTGATTTTTCACTTGCACTTCACTGTCATCCATGAAATAGTGCTGGAAAGCACTTGTTAATTTTTTTGCTGGCACTTTGTCATTGCTTGTTTTTTTTTTGTTTTTATTTATTTATTTATTTATTTATTTTGAAGAGGAGACGTTATCGAGGACTTAATGCATTGCTCAGCTTGTAGTTGAAGAGTTGTGCGTGTCTTCTGTGCATGTCCCAAGGTTTTATAACATCTTTTCTGATCAGGAAAACAAATGAAGTTCACTGCTGTTTACCATGAAGGGTTTGCTTTCCTAGTTAGGAAAGTTGCAGTAATTATTTAAAATATCTGTGCATGTTTTCTACGTGTTTATTTATTTAAATCTACACACAGGAAACTGCATACACACACAAGAAGAGGTAAAAGGACAGTAGCCATACTACTTCATTTTTACCCTTTTTATTATGCTCTGACTGTTCCATTGGTTCCTGTTCCCCTTTAAAATGACATCGACATCTTTTTTACAGCGCTGGAAATTAACCTTCCTTCTCACCAAAGTTCTCTGGAATCTGTGAATATAAATTTAGGAACTTGTCTGTGCTAGTGCAGAAACCTCCTGTTTGCATCTGACTGCTTGTTTCTGCCCTTCCTTTCATTCCCTATAGTGCTGATTGTCATGGTTTTATGATTTTTGGTCAGCAAAAAGTTTCCTCCACTGTGTGGTACACTGGAGCAGTCAACTCATCCAGGCTTTTTCGTGTGTGTTTGCTTGAAGCACCCAATTTTCTAAGCAGTTATTCCAGAACAAATAGTAGGCTGTAACAGAGGTGGGAATGAATAGCATTGAGATTGTGGAAGGGACTCTGAAGATGTCATTTCTTCTGGGATAAGATCTGCCCTAGGTTTCTGCCCTGCCACAAGAGAATTATGGTATTAGGGTACCTTTATTTTAATTTATTTTATTTTATTTTACTAAGAGAGATCTTGGAGATACTTGTCTCAGGAGAAGTTGAATATATGTTTCACATTCCATGGGAAAGTAGCCTGATTGTAAATCTGCAAGGTTTTTGGAGAAGAAGAAGGGAGAGGCACTGCAAGTCTCTTTTACTTAGTTTAACACAGTTTTACAGTCATTGCATGCTAGAAGACTGAGAAAAAAATTTTGCTTGGAACCAGGAGACCTAGAGTAATGTGTCTAGTTCTGGGCTCACTAGTACAAGAGAAACTTGGGGGTACCAAAAAGAGTCTAGCAAAAGGCCAAGAAGATGAGAAAGGACCTGCAGCCTCACTTTTCTTCTTTATGGAAAGGAGGAGAGTACTGAGACCATTCAGTGTGGAGAAGAGAATTTAGCTTGGAGGAGGTTCTCATCATTATATAGAACTGTCTAAATGTAGGATAAAAGAAGATTGAGCAAGGTTCTTCAGTAGTGTCCAGTGCCAGCAGAAGAGGCAGTGGGTACAAATAGATCACCATAAGTTCTTCCTGAACACCAAGCAGCACTCTGTTCTGTGTGGGTGATGGAGTGCTAGCACAGGCTGCCTGGAGAGGTTGTGGAGCCTGCTTCTTGGTGATCTTCAGAAGCCGTGTGGATGTGGTTCAGACATCCTGCTCTGGGTGTCCTTACTGGAGCTGCTGTTGGGCTGTGTAGACCAGAGGTCCCTGCCAACCTCAGCCATTCTAGGATTCTCTGTAATGTTGAAATTACAGATTCATTATGCTAGCTAAAATTATGGGAGTAATACTGTTTGTTTTTTGCTCACTGTAGGATTAAAGTTTAAAATTTAAAGCATGAGTTTTATCTGAAATGGTTTTTGCTTTTTTAATAGTTTCTTATTTGCACAAATTCCAATAGTTCCACGCTTCTTGAAACTGCAGTTACAGAATAAGTTAGCTGCCTTATGATTTTGAAACCAGTTTCCTGGAGAATCTTCCAGTACTGCCAGGAGATTCTGTTCTAATTTCCATGAGTTATATTTGTTTCTTACAAATGCATAGTACATCTTCCTATAACACCAAGTTTAAATGTGTCAATTTGATGATTAAGCACTTCGGAATTTGCATGTCCTAGTGGCTTGATGATTCTGAACCCATGTTTAGTAACACAACTGAGAAATAACTGTTCAGCCCTAACTTAAGAGTACATGCACCATTTCTGATATGCTTAGGAAATGATGCATGTCTAGCTAAAATCACTGAAGCAGCAGTTACTGAGTCCATCCTTCTGTCTCAAGGCAAACCTAATAGAGCATTAGCAACTGAGATTGCAGTTTTGAAGTTTTCACAATTAAGATCTATTGTTTCGTGATCTTGAAGTTATGTTCAGTGTGTTTGTCTGAATTTGATCTCAGTGGGAAGGATGTACCTTATGTGTCTGCCTTACCAAATTACATAAAGTTTGACCACTCACTTACTGTGAGCCAGAATTTGATTTAAGGGTTTAACTTAAATGGTACAATTTCATGTGAATAGGAGGAAAACAAAGGAGAGACTCTTAAATGTCATTCACTTGGGAAAGATCATAGTTTTCCCCTGAATTAGAGAATGTAGGTAGGTTAAGCTGGGAAAAGAGAACTTTAAATGCTCTGTCATTGAAGAACAAATGAATTTATTCTAAATTGAGAATCAGCTATTCCGAAATCACTTAGAATTTCAGGATCCCTTTGTCTCACAAGATATCACAGTTATGATACAAAGAGAATCATTTATGTTGTAGAAGCAGAATGTTTTGTATGTGCAGGTGTAATATCTGGCTATACAGTCCATACATTTTATAATAATGGATTGTTCTTACCACTTTTCAGTGACAGATAATGGTTCTTTAAAATTTATTGCCTGTTTCTTGTAATTGTATTGTAGAGACTAAGGCTGATCAGAAATGTTCTGCTAATTCATCATAATAGACACCTGAAGTTAGCAGAGTGAGGAATTAAGGATATTTGTGGAGTAAAAAGCCTGTTACTCAGTTCTTGCCATATGCTCAAGAGAATGAGGAAATCTGGGATGCCATTTAAATATTACTTTTCCCTTTGCATATGCAAAGTTGGCAAGAGGTTTGCTCAAAACAGAAAAAGAGGGGGAAGCCATTTTTGTGGAAAAATAAAGGACTTCTAAATGCAGAAGAAGCGTAGCACATTGTTCAGTTGCTACCTTGCTTTTTCATCAATAACACAGAAAATGTTTCATCTTTTGTTTACATTTATTTTCCCTGAGAAAAACTAACCTTTTCATACTGTTTTTTTTTTTCTCTTAATTATTTGTTTTCCTCAAAATAATATTGCCTTTTGTTGAATATTTTGTTGCACATTTTGTTGTATGTGGCTTAATAGACTTCCCAGTCTTCCAGATCTTCCAGATCCAGGTTGACCAGATGGCTGCACAAAGATTCACAATCCTTTGGCTGTACTTAGCTAATAAAAGCACTGCTTAGCCAGTGTCAGTGCTAACCTAAGTGCCTTTAAAAAAAAAAACAAACAAAAACAAATAACAAAAAAAATGATCTGGAGTAGTAACACATTACAAAAGTTGTCCTTACTGTTTCATCCACCTGTTGTGCATGCTAGCCACATTCTCACATATGCCATACAAGATAATGTAAGTGTTGTGTTCTCACTTTGAAACACATCAGAAGCTCTGATTTTTTTTCAAATAAAAAAATAATACTCAACATTTAATTTTGTCAAAATTGATTCCAGTGGATAACTGCATCTACAGAGGCTACCTGGGTTAAAATTTCAGGATAAGATAAGGATACAAAGTTGATGGGGATGTTGCTTTTACTGTATAAGTTGTACTTTGGTTGTTTAGAGGGAAAATAAGCCTTTTAAAATATATATTTAACTTGAATTTTACAATTCAATTTTGAATTTCTATTTTGTTTTTAATGTATATCACAAAGAAAGTATGGTGAATCAAACTGTATTAGTACACATTAGTACAGCTGTAAACCAAAATGCTGAATGAATTTCTTAGTCAGATTTTAGTGAAGGTTTGGAGCAGACCTGAGGACTTGAGTGAAATGTCTGGAGAGGCAAATATATAAGGGGGATAAAAAGATTAAAAACACTGCTATTTGTACAGTTAGTGAATATCAGTTTAAAAACAAAACTGTAAGCAGCAGCGAGTCTTTGTCTGATCTTGTAGATAGTCTAGAACAGTAATGTAAAAGTAAATGCTGCGTGTAATTAAGTGCATACTTCGTGAAAAACCCATCCCTTTTGACTGTTCACACTATTCAAACAATAACTGTGTGTGGATACAAGGGAGTGTAGTAGCCAAATCTTATGTATTCACCATGATTGAAAGCATCACCTGTGGTTATTTTTTATAATAACTTGTCTCTTAATGATGTTTTGGTCTCTGTTTATAGTGAAGGAAGAACTCCTGCCCCATCAGTTTTGCATGCCTTAAAAGACAGAGAAGATTTCTGACAAATAGGATAATTTGAGTTCTGTTATAGTGCATTCTATACAATATCAAAATTAATAACTCTTACTTGCAACTGTCCTGCAAGAGCTGATGAGCCAGCATGACTGGTCTATCATTAGTGGATGTGCATATCCATGCTAGGTTAGAGCAACTCCTGTGAGCCAGAGTTGTGTTTTTTGTTTCCCACTTTAAGCAGTGTGGGGAGCAAGGTGGCCTGTTCCTTGTTTCCTTTAGCAGAGAAGGAGGAAGCTTTGGAAAGACTCAGTCAAGAATGGGAAAGTTTGGATAAAGTGAAACATTCAGAATATTAAAATGTTGCTATCAAGATGAATTCTTTTACAGATGAGAGAAACACAGAAGTAAAAAATAGTATGTTTCATATGCTTTAACCTCCTAATTCTTGTCCTTAATACCATGTTGGTTTCCCATAATATTTCATAAAGTTCAGATAGCTTCATTGTTGTTCTAGATTGAGGATCAGTAGAAAGGTGAGGATGTAAGAGGAAAAGAGGTGTGGAAGGCCAAAATTTCAGAAGGGGGAAAAGGAAAGAAGGCCGTGGGCTTTTGTTTTGTTTTGTTTTCCGGGAATAGCTGTATTTCTAATGTAATTGGAGAAAAGTAAATAGAGCAGGAAGTGATGACAGCGGAACATTCCTGACGAAACTTCTTAAATTGCTGCTTATACTGAGAATATAACTTAGAGTGACTTACTTTAATTGTATTTGTTTCCTTCACTTTTGGAATTAGAAACCCAAAGGAGGAGTGACAGCCTTTCTAGAAATACAAAGTTTAATAGAGAAAAGAAGGAAGACTACTAAGATATGTTTATTTTGGCAGATGAATACTAAATAAGCTGTAGGCTTGCCTCTAGTGTAAAATGTCTGAAAGCCTTTATTATCAGCCCAGTGGCAGCTAGCCAGTTTAGGCTTAGAACTACGAATCACTTACCTGAAGTCTGACATATTTAAAAAAAATAACAAACAAAAAACATTACTTCCTGCTAAAATAACTTTTTCATACTCTACTGACTTGTAGATCTTCCTTGTGCTTTAGAGATCTGTAGAGGAGTAGAGATTGAGAGGAATAAAAATTAAGGTCAGATTAAGTTTGTTGTCGCTAATTTCCTAAGGCAGAGGGCTATAGTATTTTCCTTAGAGACTAAGCAGTTTAAAATAGGCTCTGATCCTGAGTTTGAGAAGGACTCTTATTTTAGACTAAAACAAACAAAAAAAGCAATGAGCTTCTATAGAGATGGATTTTGTGGTGATATTTCCTAATACCAGATCTTTGGTATCTCTCAGCTTGAGAGTTGTTTTTTTATTTGTTTGTTTTTTTGTTTTTGTTAAACATGCTACAGTGACTTAAATCATTTTCTGTCAAATAAATCAGGAAAACTATAGATTAAGAAATGCTGTATAGATATATGGAGTAGGGGAATTTGAATGCTATCTGTCAATAGCTAGCATTTCAAATCTGTCAGCAAAATAATAAAATGTGCTTTAGTTGCATGGTTTTAGTGTATACTGTTCAGCATGTTTAACTTAGTCTGGGAAAATACTTTTTGGGAAGAATTCTTTTTGCTGATATCTTGTTCATAGTTACTGTGCTTTATGCTGATCTTAGTGATGGAAGAAAGAGTCTGTTCTTAATAATAGAACTTGTGCATTTCTGAACCATGTCTATGTGCTTTTTTTTCTTCTTCTGTTTGTTTGTTTTTGTTAACATAAGGCCTGAAATTAAACTTGCGTATTCTGAGGAAAATTAGAAGTTAAAGAAACACCAGCTCACACAGTGGCTATTGATTTTTCTGCTGTTGACCAAACTGGCAGTTGTAAACAAAATCAGCTGTTATAAGAGAAAAGTTGCATGCACAGAAGTGCTGAGCGGGAAAGTTCAAAGCTACTACGAATAGTTTTTCTGAAAATGAGAACAAATTCAGAAACATCTTTTATACTGACAGTTTCAGTAAATTTATATAATCTTTAAGAGCTTATTTTTATCATCTAGTCTGCATATATTCTTTTGTTCTCATAATAGTGGAGTGGATTTTGATAGAATTTTTTAAGTTTTACTAAGAATTGGATTCTAAATATGTCACAAAGTATCCCGACCGTGTTAGGATTGCATCCATTATTGTTTATTAAAAAGTACCATTAAGTTAGCAGGTGTCAATCTGAAAATTTAACCATTGTTATCTTTATAATGCATATTTTCATATTTCTTAAGAAATAGTGGCGTACTTTTGTCTGAACTTATAGGTGCAGTTGCTCTCTCCTAGCCAGTACAAAAGTATGTTTAGTTACTATTTTGTTAACAGGCCATGCATAGCTGCAGTAATTTGTGTATGCTGTAATGTTCCCTTGACCTGCAGCTGATGCTGAGGAAGTAAATTAATTTCTGACTAGACTAGACGGACTGTAGGCAGCTCCAGAATGTGTGTGGGCAAACACTTCTTGCAGCTGGTTATTCTTGCAGTGTTTCTATGAAAGATTTCATGAACAGTTTCTACTAATTTTTTAAAACTCACGTATGATTTTATATTAAATATTTTAAGTCTGATCTTTTATTAATGCATTCTCAGCACTTACATGCTTCTGATGATTGTCATTTGCTATGAATCTGATAAGATAATGTTCTGCTAGTATTAGCGATGCCGTTTATATTGAAGTATATAAAAAAACTATTGCATAGAATAATTGTTTAATTCTCCGTCTTTTTTAAGCATTTCAGTAGTTCTAAATGGAGATTTTATGGATGCTTTGGTCTGAATTCAACGATCTTCAGAAGTCCATTTCTTGTTATGAAACTGGAGTTGTATTTAATGACCTAACAACAAAGAAGTGCCTTACTCCCTTCAGTTGAACTGGAATATTTTGAACTAAGAAAAGAAACAGCTCCTGATGTAGTGGTTTTGACTGTTGTGCCATGTGTTCAAGCTGTATTTGTATGTACCACACAAGTTATCCACAGGGAAATTCGGCAGCAGTAATGCTTTGTAATACAGTTGATGTTGATTGTGCCTACCAGAGAATGAGACAAGTAGTCTGAATGTTGCTCTCTGTACTGGAATTCAAGAATGAGGTACCAATTTGAAGTACCAGTTTTGTCTTAAGGGTTTATTCCGCAGTAGTCTCCTTCCAGATTGCTAATAGCCACTCAGATAATAGGACTGTGAAAGAAGGCTAGGAAACAGCTTTCCCTTTGTAATAGCAGTGGAGTGGGAGGGAGTCAGTGTATAAGTAAAAGTACAGGAGAGCACAGAAATACAGGAGCAGTAGCTGATTACGTTACTTTTATCTCACAGATGAGTTCTCAAAAAAATGATTGTAAGAAGTGTTTAACAGCTTTAAATTGAAAGAAAGTAATAAAGATAATTATGGAACAACAGTGCAGTCAACTACTTTTTTGAAGTAGGTGTCATTTAAGTAACTTAACAGTTACTCTTGTGCCAAACAGTAAATTCTCCTTCATGAGTAGTTGTCTCAAGACTGCAGAGATTTATATGGTATGCTGCAGGTGAAGCTTCTTTTTTTCTAAACTGGCACCATGGAGCTACTAATCATCTTTGCATGTAAACTCATGTTTGAAGTTTTGATGTGATAACTTTGTAAAACTTCAATTGGAGATGCTTTCATAAGCCATGTAGGTTGCAGCTACCTGCACACCTAAAGGCAAGTGTATACTGTAGGAGGTAATTGATCGTGCTGGTCTCCCCACAAAAATCTGTGTTGTTAGTATCTTTTTAGAAAGTGATAAAATATAAATTAGGTCTTTATAGAGAAACTAGGTAAAAATTAAGTCTTCTGGTTTGTTTTCAAAGTAGTAATGCTAAAAAACAAATGCAAATACGTTACATGAAATGGTTGAAGCTGCAGTTAATAGGAAATCATGATTATCAAGTTGTAAGGAAGCATTAAAGTCCAGCTGTTTCTGAAAGGAAGGTAAGCTGGAAGCTGGAGGTGATCCAAGCAAGGACAGTGCCCTCACTGATCAGGGCAGTCGTCTCAACATAAGCAGAACTGGATGCTGATAATAGGATCTGCCAACAGTCCCAGGTAAAGCTAAGGGATAAGCCAGGTCCAGGGTCCACCTAGGGACTCCAATTAGGAGATGAGAGCCAGATACAAGTTTGAAAACAAGCTGCAATGTATCTAAGTCCATCCAGGCAACGAGGTCAAAAAGTGGCAGGAGAGATACTGTAAGTTGAGTGATGGATTGAGGCAGGATCCAGAGCCAGGGCTGTAGAAAGGTACACTTAATCATGTCACTCAGTTATGGACTGAAGATCCGGAGCTGAGCTTAAATGGATCTCCTGGTGTGTTCAGAGACCCATGGTAGGACTGGTCAGATTTTCTAAGGCCTGTTGGTGTCCTCAGGGCCCTGACACACATGGTTTGGCAGCCAGTTTGTGTCTCCAGAATGTTTTATTCAGCACAAGCTGGCTTGAAAACTCAAATTATTATTATTCTCGCATGTCAGATGGCATCACTGGTATATCTTCATGTTGCTCAGTAAGCAAAGAATTATTGTAATATCATGTTTGTTCCACTCAGGAGTGTGTACAATGGAGGAGTTGGAGTATTTCAGTGAAGGAATAACGTGGACAGTCAGAAAGAGAAAATAATGAGCTGTAGAAGATTAAGTTGTGTGGTATTTCAGGAGGGAAACCAAAGAGTAAAATGGCTAAGATGAAGTGGACAAAGAAAGAGTGAAATTATCCTCAGTTTTAGCTGGATTATCTCACTCTCATCTAAAACAACTGCTGAAAGCGTGTGATTTGGAAAAGTGATCTTCTGTCTGTCACGTACCATTTGTGAGCCATTTGGCTGTATTGTTTATGAAATAATACAAACAAAAATTGACAGCTCTAGAGTAAATTTTTTTTCATTGCTGCCCAACACCTAAGACTTACTAACCATGTAGATTAATTGACTTTTATGAACAATTCCAAACCATAGTTTTGCTGTGATACTTGATTCTTAATACGGGGCCTGTTCTGAAAGCAATGCCTCTTACTTTTTTCTATTGGCCCACAAATCAGAGGCCAGCATTGGTGGTACAACAGTAGAGGATACCATTCCCAACAATGTTCCATTCCATGTTGTTGCTGTATGACAGGTGGCAGCAGAGGGGCAGTCTGACACAGTGGCATCTGACATGGAAGTGCCAATTAATTTCTTCCAGTTCTTGATGCAGGAAAGGACTTTTTCAGCAGTGTTTTTCACCTTGTCTGATTGATTAAATCTCTTATCCATTATATTCAGTGTAGTAAATTGCTTTAATTTCACTGTTTTGAATATGTCTTCCAGGGTAGAATCAGAGCTTCACTTCCTAATTCTGGAAATCCAGTCAAATAGAATTCTATAAGTTGTACAGTTTTGAGACTGTCTGTGTAAAACTTCTTTTCAATATAGGATTTTTATTCCATGCCTGTGGCAAACTGCTAACTCCATTTGGTGCATAGGGCTTGCTGCTGCCCCTTCAGTCCTGGATGAAACTCCAAGGAATTGTAGATTTGATAATCTGTCAAAAGGCAGATAGAAAAATCAGGAAAAAAAAAATCTCAGAAAGAGTGGCAGTGCACTGGAACAGGCTTCCCATGGAACTGGTGGATTCACCACCCCTGAAGGTATTCAAGAAACAGGTAGATGCGGCCCTGAGGAACATGGTTTAGTGAGCGTGGTAGCATGGTTGGACTTGATGATCTTAGTAATCTTTTCCAACTTCAGTGACTCTATGATTCTGTGAAGTTGTGTTACTGAATTCTTCCATGTGTAAGAAGTGGTATCCACTGACATTCATCAGTGGTCACTCAAAGTTTGTGGAGACCACACAGTGGATGTGAGCACAGTGAAGTGGTGAGTGGTGTGTTTCATTAGTGGCAACAGTGACATGAAAGGCAAGCCACTTTACTGCATGGCCAGGCACAGCTGTTACACCACAAAATGAAGAGCTCTTACTCACTGCTGGCAAAAATGCACAGGTAACAGTGATGATAGTGTTGAAAAACAGTGTTTTGTAGTTGAGAATTTGTTTTGTCAAATAGTGTTATTGTGCTCTTTGTCTCTGTTGTAGTTTCCACGGAAATAAACAGGAGGTACTAATTCAGACTGACCTACATACAATTGAGTAGTTTACGCTATAAATGTTTAAGGACATTAAAATAAAAAAGACTTTGTCTTAATTTATCAGCTATGTTTAATAGACTTTGAGATTACATTGAGATTATTTGAATAGTTGTTGCCTAAACCTGTACATTTGGTTAAATAGGAAGGTAAAATCAAGAGAATGGGGCCAAAAAACAAGACAATAATTTGCCGGAGAACAATTTGAGTGAAGATTCCTGTATCTTTGCATTTCTTGTTTAGTTTTACATAATTCAAAGGCTCTTGTTCAAAATGCATGGACTTCTCTAACACAGAGGTGGGCTGTGAAACATTAGTTTCATTCCTCACAGTTTTGGAATTAAACCCTTTGACTTTTGTTGTTCTTGCTATAAAGAGAGCACAGTTTTTAGTTACTGTCTAGTTATATGAATGTGTGTGTGGGGAGAAACTTGACATTTACTATGAACAAACAGCAAATATGTCACCTGTGTATTTTGTCTTTACTCCCCACATTGCTTTCCCCCCTTCCTTGTTAGCTTTATTCGGCTTTCTAACAAAACAGCAATAAGAGCTTTTGGAATTAGAAGCAGACAAAGAATAAATAAAACTCTATAGTATGCCCTCAGATTAAAAAAAAGAAGGAAAAGTTGAGACAGGAGGAGTAGTGAAGTGGATTCATAGTTACAAAAATCGAAGAAGTTATTTACATTTTCATTTAAATCACTGTAAATGACAGGAACATAACTGCATTTCATTAAATAATAATATTCAGTTGATAGTTGATACAGGCTATGCAGCATTTCTGGTATTACTTGTCTTTCAGCTGACTTGCCTACAAGAGGTTTCCACTGGTCCACAGGCAGTCTTCCTTCTCAACTGTGTGATCTGAGATGAATTTCTAAGATAAGGTTTTGTGCTTAAGAGTATTGTGTAATGAAAAGTTGATGATTGGCAACTGCACATGTGGCAGTTATTAATTGGTCCTCTGCCCACCTGACAGTCCATGAACATCTTATAAATTATAGATCATATTGCTGAAAAGATAATACATCAAATCTCCCTTCCTAGTGAGTTTCATGATTACTACAATTATTACTTAAACATTTTGGGGTAATTCTTAATGTTCAAAGCCCCATTCTCTGAAGTATTTCTATAGTCTGTACACTGCTGTCTGGGCTAGGCTAGAATAATTTGAATTATTTGCATAAAGGGATCTAGAAGCACTTGCATGACATCAGATCCAATTAATGGCTTTGTATACAACAGGGTTGAGAAACAATCTGGTGTCATCCTGGGGCTTTCTCAAAGTTATTTTTGGCTATGAAGCCCGTGTTTGCCCAGGTGCTCGTGTGAGCCTGTGCTAGCTCTGTGAATTTTTCCCCGGCTGTTGCACGGATTTCCTTCTCTGTGGAATAATTACAGTAGAACCCAAAAGAACTAAAGTACTTAGTACTTAGAAATATTAAACAAGGTCACATTTCCAAAGGCAAACCAGTTTAGCATTTAGCTTTGAAAATGCACGCTAAGCCACAGGTCAAATGCTAGAAATTATTGTCCTGTTTATTCAGTGTATTTAGATGACTAGTGCTTCTTTTTGTAAATAGATTTGCCTGACAATAAAGCGCAAAGTTCCTGCCCTGGTTATTAAACTCACACCTGGAATATATTTTTTGCGTATGACTTTTTATGTTCTTATGTAGTGTTTATACATTTCTATTTCAACATTGGTCTTTTTTTGCTGCTTAATATAGAAATGGCAGTAGTATAGGTTAAACAATTCAGTATTCCTTTTATTCATCCAGAAACCATCTTTGCAGTGTTTATAACTTAGCATTGTTTTGCAAGTAAGTATTACCATTAATGTTTGAGAGTGTGTAAGTGGCAAATGTGCTTCACCTCCAAAGCCAGAAGCTAGTCATGCAGGTTATACTACAAAACAGAACCACATGGATTCCACATGAACTGTTTGGTATTATAAACTATCCTATATTTTGTTTATGTTGTAAGAATAATAAATATATCCTGGATGAAATATGGTATCATCGAGTTTGATAAGTCATTGTCACTTTAGTTGCAGTAATAAATCTATTACCAATAAATCATCCCATCGTATTTTATCTTCTACAAATTCAGCTTTATGAGCCTTCTGTATAAAAATGCATTATATTAGACTTGAATGCCATGATCTGAACTGTATCTGAAATGATTTAACAGGTCACTGATGACCTGTTCATTATACATGAAAGAGCATTATACTAACTTGTTTTTAGTTTATTAAATTACAGCATGTGGCTAGGTTGGGTGCTGTGGAGAGTTCTGACCTGGCAGTTTTTCCATGTTGTACTTGTTCAGAATTTCAGTTTTTATGGTGACTATAAACCATGTAAATTAAATTTTGTTGTTCCTAATAAATGCCATAATAATCATAAATAATAAAGAAATTGGCTTTCTAAGAATGGTTACCTATTTTGCACGTCAGAGGGCTTGGTACAGCATCCGTATATGCACACCTGCTGGTCATTTTGATCATTCAGTCACAGATTACTTAAAACTCCATGTAGACTTAATTCTTAATGAGTACTTTCATTTTTCATGAGTCTTTCTCTTGGACTTTTTTTTTTTTTTTTTTTTTTTGTCTCTATGCTGTGATCTGATTATGTGTGCCATAGAATCTACTTTTTGTTTAGTATATCTCCAACAGTTGACCAAAAGGGGGTGCTAATAGATCAAACAGTCAGATGTGTTGCTCAAAGAGGTTAAGGAGTCTTTTTTTTTTCCTGCCATGAATTCAGTCTCAACTCTTAGATTAGATCAGGTAAATATAAGTTTTTGTATATTGGTTTTGTATAACATGCCGGTAAGTGTTGCTCTTTGTGGAAGGCAAACTCATGTCTTGTGAATATGGCTGCTTGTCACCTTCTACTAGGCTTGTGGGTATTTCTTTTGAGATTTCCAGAGCCTCTGTGGCTGGCATCCTGTTCTGCAAGACTTAAGCTTGTGTGGTTAAATAAACAGATCATATGGGTGTTAAATACTGGTTGTTAGCAGACTCTTAAAAACTTCATGTTTGATAATTTTAAAAAGTTGACTATAGATATCCAAAGTTACTAAGGTAAAAGTTTAAGCCAAATGTCTTAATTTCCTTTATCCTAGTATCACCGAAAATTTCTGTGCTCAACCATTTGGTTGTTCCAGTTCAACAGAACTAATTAATGGTATCAGCAGAGCTGAGGCCTCTACTGTCAGAAATGTAAGAAGAGACATATGTCCACAGAAGCAAGGAACTCTGTTGTTTCCTTGTTATATAATGGGGTAGGGTAGTCAAGAGACTATGCACTGATGAACATGCTGTACTGAGTATAGAAAAATTTCATATGCCTTCATAATGGGCCCCTCCATTTGTCTAGCAGAGTTACAGAATCGATCTGTGACTTTACTGACTGTAGAAGAGGAGTGACCTCTTCCTGTAGAAGACATCCATGTGGGTAGCTGATCATGGTTTTTCCAAAATAAGTAAAACTTACTGAATTTTTTGAAGTCTACAAATACAGAGTTTCAGTTGTATTCATCATTAATTCATTCAATATTATTGAACTGATGGGAAAGTATTTTTTTTTTACAAATATTTACCAAGAAGACATTGTAGAGTACCCTTTGCCAATTTTCTATTCCTCTCTCTTTGTTCAGTATAAAAGAACTTTAAATATACTGTGAGATTTTAAAACAACGAGTCCTAACAATAATCCAGTCTGGATGTAATGTTCATGTCTGCAATGCTTCTCTAAAGGACTGTGTTAGGGAAGAAAAAGTTACCCTATCTTTTTGGAAATTCTTAACACTGAAACCCAGAAATGTAATTGAAGTGTCCTGTTTTATAGCAGATCTTAAACTTCATGCTGAGGTAGGCCATGATTAGACTCGTGCTAAATTGTATTATAAACAGTTGTATTTTAAGTGAAATGCAGACATTATTATAGTGAAGTGATCCTAAATAATAGAAATGATTAAATGATGATAGTGTGAAACAGCTATGCAGGATCTTGTAGATCAGATTCAAGGAATTCAAATGCTCAACACATTTGGGAAGGGAAGGGAGGAAATATCACTTCTGTAATTGTAAACCAAATGATGTTCGAGATGGTGATGGACCTACTCCAGCTTCGTGCCAAGTTAGTTGTGTTTGTGGAAAGACAAAGATACCTTTGTGTTCGTGTTAATGTTCAAAGAACAAAACATGTATCTTCCATTAATACAGTGACTATATTTAAGAGAGGAAATGTCCTTGAGGAAAAGGGAGCTGGTGCCAGATGCATCTCCAGCAGCCGCAGCCAGGCCTCCTTGTTGGCAGAAATAAAGCCTTCTTAGAGACTAGAAGAACTTGTGTAAGGTTTCCTACAGTCCAAGAAGCTACAGAGTTGATTAGCCTCATACTGAGCGTGTGGGAAAGTACTAGGAAGATCAGAGAGGACATGAGTGACTTTTTAATAAACCTTAATTTTACTTTTGTCTAAGTCACTTTGAGTTTTTTGTTCATTTGTTTTAAAAGGCTAACTATTCTAATAACCCCCGCTTTTGCACTTAAAGCTTGTTTGTTCATCAGTAGGGAACTCACTGTAAGAAAAAGTGCTTATGCAGATCCGCAGTGGAGCTTTGGCCAACTTGGAGTCTCATCTGATTTTGTTTGATAGATAGTGTGAAGGAAGTTTGTCTGATCTGTATTTTGGATGGGAGATTAATTAACCTAGAAGATAGAAAGCTTGATTGTTACTAGCTGCTATGTATAAAACTCTCTAGGGTTTCTGAACTTTAGAATTAAAATACTAATGTACTTATTTAAAATATTCTGTGTACAGTAATTTTAAATCAGAGTTTGGTTCATTGTGGAACAGAGTGGGAAATGGGACTTTCTCCTCTTGTGGTGTCAACCTGAGATTTTTGGCCAGAGGAAAAAGAAAGCCTAAGAAGCTGAAAAAGGCAAAATGCGATGATGTTAAGCCAAGTTGCTTAGAAAGAAAAAAAGAGAAAAGCAGATTACAGTTCCAGAGATGAGAAGAAAGGAGAGTCACAAGGAGCTGAAATAATAAAAAGTATGTTTTGTACTTCTGCAGTTTGGTCTGTCAGAGAAGCCATCTAAAGGTTCAGGGTGTATGTGGGCACAATTAAGTATTAATTAGAAATCTTGTGAGAATTGTTTTATTGTTGGGGACAGAATAAAAGGTTGAGATGGAGTAGTCACTTGAGGTATTTAGGTCATACATTCATTAAATTTAAAGGTTAAGTAAGTGTTGTCAAGACTGTATGACTGATTTGTGAGGGAAAATATGTATGATGATATGATACTTACAATTGTGGGAGTTCCAAAAGAGGCTTTATGGGAAAGAAGTTTCCTTCCTAAACTTAATGTCTGGCATAGGGGAAACTGTGCAAGGAAACTTGGTGAAAATTAAATAAGTTCTCTGGGAAACAGTAACACTTTTATTAACTTTTAAATAGTAATATTTCAGATTGCATGATAGTTTCAAATTGCTGATATTTCTATGCTCTAGGATACTTTCCTATGACAGATGGAACAAATGATAGCACCAGGAGTCTGTCATCTTTAAAGCAAAGCTGATGTTTTATGTATTCTTACACAGAGTCCTCCATGAACTTATGCTTCAAACTCTTTGTCTGTCCAATTACCTGTTTTCAAACAGTTTTCAATTACAAAGTTCTTAAAGAAAATTCAACCTCCCTTTAATTCAGACCTCAGCAGACAGATGATATTGAAGGGAAGAGGGTTACTAATTCCAGGGATAGGTGAACTTTTTCTGAAGTGGTGAAAAGGAGTAGAAATTGACTTGTTAGCAAAAACTGTCTATCTGCCTTTGAAGAAGAGAGCTAAACATCATGGAGAGCTGTAAGGTGGGATGCCTTCCAATTTATCCCATCTGACAGAGACACCTTGTGCAAAAACATTAACTCATCCTGTGTGCAGTGTAGTAGTATCACAGAGAAAGATTCTGCCCACTTTTTATCTGATGGGGTTTTTTACATATATGTGTTTTTCTCTCTCAACTGTAATGGTATGAATTTCTATCTTTTCTGCAAAGGAAGAAATTTCTAAAATGAGCAGTCACCTAAGTAAAAAGTATGTCAGATGGCATAATCTGAGTGGAAATAATTTTGGAAGGGTATGGCTTTTATGCTTTTTAGAGCTGCTAAATGCTTTTTCATATTAAAAAGCTGGCTCAAACTCAATTTGAGAATTTGTTCAAATTGCATTTATATTACAAAGAAAATGTGTGATTCTGATCAGCCTAATTATTCCAATCCTGGCAAACTCAAACCCTTCATGTTTCCCTCAGACCTTTTCGTAGAGCAAGGAAAAGCTTCTTGATTTATATCACATTTTTTTCTCAGCAATTCTCTACAGTTTGATTGTATGATCTTTCTTTGGCCAGATACTATGTAATAGAGTAAACACCACATCATATAGTGTTCTACAATAACTGTGGGATGCTGTTTTGGTACTAAAATTCCTGAGGACATGAGGAGATAAACTTTTTTTTCCCATTATAATGTTTTGCCTTGGTTGAGGTTGGAAATAATGTGTTTCTCAGCTGCTTGCTTCTGGAAGTCAAGCATTGTGCTCCTGTTTTAGCGCAATGGTTGCATCTACAAGCATCTTTTTAGCATACTGCAGAATTACTATGTCCTTTGTTATGACTTACTTGTTTGATATGTGCGAACCGAAAAATGAGAACAGAGATTTTGAGGTAACAGAATAGCTGTCATCTGGATGTGAAGTTCTTGGATTCCTTGGCTTCCTCAAAAGCTTTGTGTTGTTCTTTTGAGTGCCCTTACAGCTTTTTTCATTTCAAATGCATGTTTGTCCATGTCATGAAGCTGTGTGATTCTGTATGCTTTATTTGTTGAGTTCAATTTTTGCTTTGTTTTACAATATTATTGTGACTTATTTTTCAGTGATTAATTTCAAATTCCTTTCCAGTGTAAGTTTTTCCTCCTCAGAACTTTGCCATGCCAATATTGTCTGAAAATTGAATGCTCATTTAGTTAACATTCTACATCCAGTTGCAGCTATTCTCTATGTAGCATTGTAATACTTGTTTCCAAGTGATTGTTTTCATATCTTCAAATGTGGCTCTGAAGGATATGGCTCAGTGATGGGACTTTGTCTATCAGGTTGCTGATTGGACTTCATAATCTTGAAGGTCTTTTCCAACCTACATCGTTCTATGGACCTATGAAATGCACTGTCACCAGAATCCACAAAAACTGGTGAAAGATTTAAGACAGGAAGACATGAGTAGGCGTATGCATCACTGGGATTCTATCCTTAGCTACAACTTCCATGTTCTCCTGTCTTACTAATATGCTTTGTAAGGTATGCTGTTGTAATTCTATAGGTTTTGAATGACTGCATGTTAGTTATCCCAGTATACCTTTTAAAGTAGTGCCTGTTCAGTAGTTACTGTATAGTTGGATTGGAGATTGTTTCTGTGTTGTAGATTTTCTGAGACTCTTGTGAAATTCTTATTAAAAAGCTGTTCCATTTTTTTGAAGACAATTGTGGATGGTTTCCTCAAAAGATAGTACTGTTAAATCACTAGAAGTACAGTCATAAGCATCCCAAAGGCAAAATCTAAAAGTTCTTTTGCATCTGCAAGTATGTCTGGCTTCCCAAGTTGAGTAATCTTCTGAAGAACAGTTGGAACTTAAGTGGCTTAGCCCCTGGTTAGTTGTTTGTATTCCTGCACTTTTGTGCCTCCTTTGTTTAAAATGACCTTAATTAAACATGAAGCACACTACTAGCTCAGAGAATTGTGCTTTCTGGCTTGCTTCACTTGCTGTTGCATTGTTTTGCCAAAAGATGATTTGCACTCATAAGGCCTAATCCTGACATCACTGACATAATGCAAACTTACAGCAAATTCTGTTTCTTAATTCAGTGATGTGGGATTGGATTCACTGTTTCCATTTGTACCTTGCAGGTTTAGCAGTTATGAAGAAAGATTAATCACATTTCCTAGAAGCTAATAAGTTGGCCTGTACTGATTTAGTAATGCAGCAAAATGGTTGTGAACTTTGCCTACTCAAAGACAAAAAATTTTGTTTGAATTATTAGCTTTGAGTTTTTGTTCTGTTTGTTGATTTTTCTTTTTGCTTAAAAAAAAAAAAAAAAAAAAAAAAAAAAAGTTAATGTTCTCTTTTGAAGTGTGGAACCGGAGCTTTCCCATTACAAATAGGTTTAGGATTTTTTTCTTCTGATGCCATCATTCTAAGGATCTGAGTTCCAGAATACTTGCAGCAGCCTTGTATTTTTCTGTCTGTTCGTGACAAACCAGCTACTGTACATTCATATAGAGCAGTACAGTCCTTGCCACTGGCAGTCTCTCTGTGACAGAGAGCCTGTAGGCTGACATAAAGTGCAGCCTGTTGTGAACTGCTAAGTGGGAGTCTGCCAAAAACTCAGCAGACAGAACTAATTGGGGAGAAAAAGGATTTTTGTGCCCTCATCTCTCCCTCTTCAATTTTTTTTACAAGACGGATATTGTTAAAGTAACTTGTTTATGTAAGATTTGTCTGCCTCTATTTTCTCATTGCATGAATCATTTTTTAACTTCAAGTCTTGCACTGCAGGTCACTGAGCACTTCCACATGGCGGCTGGCACAGGACCAAACTCGAGACACGCAACTCATCACAGTTGATGAAAAATTGGTAAGGGTTTTCTGCTGCATACTGCTATGATACAGCCTTCAGGGTTATTTCTACACAATAGGCATTCAGAATGGTATTCTGTGCTCTTCTAGGAAAGCCATACAAATATGAACTACAAAGCAAAAATCCTTCATACATTTTTTAAAAGGCAGCATTAGTAAAACAACTATGTGAAGGAAATATGGCATTCCAAGTATTAAGCAATATAAAGTGATGAGTACCTTGTTTATTATTACATTGTGGTCAAGGATCAGTGTGAGCTGTAATTTGTAACAAGTTTTCTTGAAATCTGGGTATTTTTCTGCGTAGTGTAATCATACCGAATTTGCCAGCTTCCTAAAATTATCCTCATTAGGACCCGTATTACAAAATAGTGTGCATAAAGAGGCATGCAAGGTTATTGTTGCTATGTACATATACTCCAGCTTTTGAATATGCATGAAGGTTGGATTACAACTAGGAACAAACGCATAACATTCTTCTGCTAATCAGTAGCAGATCAGAAATTTGGCAATCTTTTCTTGTAAGTTCTTCCATAATGTGTGGTCTGTTACTCTAGATGCAACCTGACACTTATGTTTACATTATTCAATAGTATAATTTTTGTAAGACTTCTGAAGGGAATGCATCACAGCAAAAGCATGCTTTTCATTGGTTTTCATATCACTTTTGAATCTTCAGGGAAAAAAAATTCCCATCATATGTAGTTCATATTGTATCTGCTTGTTTGTAATCCTGAAGCTATGTTAACTACTTACAAACAAAAAGAAATATTTGGGATTTGTATTTTTAAATGGAACATTTTAGAGATCATTACACATTGAGACAGCTGAAGGTTAACAGATTATTAGAAAAAAATGCACCTAGGTTGACAACTATGCAGGACTATTATTTCTCAGTTTGTAATTTACATTTAGCAATAATAATTTCTACCTATCTGTAAATATGTATTTTTTTGTAATTTTTTTTTCTATATTTAAAAATTTCTAACATCATCCTAGGTTCAAAAATAAGGGAAAAATATTTTACTAGGATGGTTATCTTGCTAATCTTATTGCATAACTTGGGTTTCAGGAAGTTTCATTTAATGTGCAGGAGTTCATGAGTCACTATGTAAATAAGATGCACCATGTCAATAGACCTACATTTCCCTAAACATATTATAAATTAAATTTGGTTATTGTAACAGTGTTCTTTAATGTATAAAAAAATCTAAGTAGAATATTTATAATACCTGAATTTACGCCATCAGATTTCCCTGTTGTGACCTCCGGTGATTGCGTAAATCAGAAAGAGATTGCAGTGCAAAGGCAGACCCACAAAATAGACACTCTTTTATCTTCCATTTTGTAGTTACACGTACATTATCCTAAGGTAGGGTTTTGCATTACCTTGTCTGTCTAACAGTGAAAGTTTATCCTTACGGTTGAGTTAAAGTGATACTACTTTGAAATGCAACTGTCCTGTTCTCTCAGTATTAGTGTAAATGAATTGAAAATGGCATGGTTGTTTCTAACATCTCTGTGTGTTCTTATCGAGTTGAAGGCACACATAGTCATTGGGATGTTCTTGAGATCTGATGTTAGTAGCCATTGGATCATTTTCAAGTCCACTGTTTGCTTGTCAGTTGTAGAAACATGTAAATAAATGGTCGTTAAATCCCCAGCTATTTTGAATATTAGGTTAAATGTCAGATTGAAGGGTATTTTCCTGTAATAATTCACACAGAAGTGCACATTCTGGGTGCACAAATATTTTCCCCCAGATTCTTGGGCCTGAAACAAAATGATATCAAATTAGAGTAGATTTTCTAAAGTTTCATTTGAATATTTAGATAAGTCTTTAAATAATTATTCCTAGTACCATAAAATGTCCAATAATTGATATTAATAAGCGAAACTGCATATCCCATTAGAAAAGAGGGCCTTCACAATGAGGTTTAATGTGGTTTTCACCTTTTTCAGGATTTTCAGAATTTATCTAGATATGTGTTAAACCATGTGTATAAATAGAGTATTATATTAATATGTTTTAGATTTTTTCAGCATATTTCCTAATTTTAATTAACATTACATTACAAGTAATTTAATAGGTAATTTTTTAAATGACATTGTGAGGTATAATAAAACTACTATTTCACTGTAAGTTGTGATTAAACAGTATTTAAAATAACATTTAATTTTAAAAAGCCTTCACTGCCAGATACAGGCATCAATGGTTGGAAGTCATTAAATTATATTTTGGCGAATTTGTTAGCCTTTTTATATAGTTATATACTATACAGTATGCATATTTTAAATCTGACACCACCTCACAGGTAGCTTTTGTATGTATCAGAAAGAAGATGCAGGAATAGACAGAAAATGTGATATGATTTTCCATTTGCTGTATTCCTTCTGTAACTCATATTTGGAAACTCATCTCCTCTGTGAGTTGATGATTACAAGGCTAATATAGAGTAACACTGTGGCCATTACAAAATTCTAATTCGTTATTGTAATTGAGTCTATGTTCAGTACTTTTGTGGACTTCATATTCTTACATGAGCACACACATTAACTAGAACCTGATTGACGGGGATTCCTTTGAATTACCTAGAATCTGCTTGAATCCAAAAGGAACAAAATATTCCTTCTCGTGGAAAACACGAATGAAATAGAAGGGAGAAAAGTATAACATAAGTGGTAGCCAGTTGCCTTCTGCCTGCAGTCCAGCATGTGTTGAATAAGACAGAAAAGTTAGTTCTGTTGAAACAGAGAAAAATGAATTTGAAGTATAGGGTTGTCGATAAAAAAAAAAAAAAAAAAGATTTATCAATGCTATGCTCAGTGTACATAGAACACATTCAAAAAACAGTATCTTTGCCTGAATTATTGGCTGTTTTTTGCGAGTATTGAATAAAATAATTGTAGTCAGCAGCTAAATCCAAATAGTGTAATACAAATTGAACAAAGCTAAACAAAAATACAGTTCTTGTGTCATATTTTGGATCTCTGGCCACGAATTAGGTCATATTCTAAGAGTCTGGACAAATAGCTGGGTGAAAAGTAGTCTCTCAAGACCCTGCTTGCATTAGGAAATACGGGCTATAGAGGACAAAGGCTGTTGGCAACAAATTTCCCTCAGGTAGTGTTCTGAAAAATTTAACTGTTTGTGTGTATGAAGTAACTTGATTTCCAAGGTTTTTTGTCTTGAAAATAAATTTCAAAATTGAAAAAAAAAAATCATTACTTTTTTATTTGTGACTCCATTTTCAGTGAAAATAAATATATTACCTGTGAATTTCCAAATAGAATATATAGAGTTGCAATAAAAATTTGATCATTTCTCTTTTCCAGACTTTTATAAGACCTCCCTTACCAGAAAGAAGTACCCTTCACTTTACAATCATACCTTTTTCTTATCATCACTTTTTGCCATTACATACATTTGTGAACAACTGATGTCAAGAATGAAGTTCAGAAAAGAGTAAAATTTCATCAAGTCTCTGCTGAACATCTTGAGAACTCACGAAGTATTGCAACCACTGCCATCAAACCAGTCTGATGGATTAGTTTCAATGATTTGACAGCGAGGTCAAATACCTGGTTTAATGGTTTTGTTGCTATCTTTCTTATGTTTGAAAAAAATAATAATAATCAAAAATTAAAATAAATTCTCTAACTTCTATGTATGTTAACTATATCATGTATTTTATGAGGACTGAAAATAATGCCTTCTATTTTATGATGCTGGTCCACAACATCAGAGGCAGATGTTGGGGGTATAGCAACTGAACCTCCCCACCAGTATTCCAGTACATTTTAATGCTGTGTAATGGATGCAGCAGAAGGGCAGTCTGACATAACAA
This sequence comes from Tympanuchus pallidicinctus, assembly GCF_026119805.1. Taxonomy (NCBI): domain Eukaryota; kingdom Metazoa; phylum Chordata; class Aves; order Galliformes; family Phasianidae; genus Tympanuchus; species Tympanuchus pallidicinctus. The sequence continues at coordinate 7,630,271 of NW_026294813.1, read as the reverse complement.
TGTCTGACTTGGAAGTGCATGTGAAACTAAGTTGTGTCACTGAACTTCTCCATGTGGAAAAGAATGACATGCACTGACATTCATTGACACTTGCTGAATGTTGATGGAGACCAAGTAGTGGATGTGAGCATAGTGAGGTAGTGGTGGTGCATTTTGGCAGTAGTGACAATAGATCACCTCTGCTGGTGCAGTTTTTGAGTGTGGCATGCAGACTTTTGTTCTTTGTTAACAAAAATGCATAGCTAATGATGGTGATCGTACTGAAAAATAGTGTTTTGCAGCTAAGGACTTGCTCTATCCAATAGTGTTATTGTGCTCTTTGTATCTTATGTTTCCATGGAAATAAATAGGAGGCATTACTTTTGGAATGACCTACATGTATGTGGCCCAAGACAACTCCTCTTCACTCAGCGTTGCCCAGGCAACCCAAAAATTGGACACCCACAGCCTAGACACTTCTGTGTCTATTACCCCCAAATATTTATCACTAAATGGACTTTTCTGTAGTGGTTGAATGAACAATATTTCAAAATTAGAACTCACAGAAAATAACCTTTGCATCTCAATAGCAGCATGCATGTTTCACCAGTAAATGGTGTGGCTCAAAACAAAAATGAAATCAAAGTGCAGCTGAAGAGTTTGGTTACTTGAGAGATTCTAGGAATATTGTAGAGCAGTTGTTACAGAACAGCAGTTAGTTCTAGCCATGTTACAGATGTTTATATTCTGTATAAAGCCAAGATGAGTTGAATGGATTGCTGCGCAGAGTTAAGCATTCAAGAAGTGTGCTATCAAGTGCAGTTGTAATGGTACAAAAGTGTTTCTGCAGCATGGCAGTAGTATATAGAGATGGGATGTGTTACAGGAATGACAGGCTAACTGCAGTAATGCAACTGATACTTCAGCTGCTGTCCTAAAATTGGTTGGTTTTTCTTTTTCTATACTGTGAATTTTTTCATCATGGTTCAGATATTTTGTTACTGAAGATAGTGGAGGGCCGATTTCCTTCTCATTGTAGACAAATTTCTACAAAACTTTTATTTAAGATACCTTGTGTGCTACAATATAAGTTAAATTTGGTGCAGAAAATATGTCAGCTTTTTCAGGGTCGTACTTTCTAGATTGTGTTCAAGAGGATTGTGAGTGCTACATACTGCAGCAGCCTACACCAAAACTGATTAGTAACTGTTGTGAACTGGGGACCAGGAGTCTTAGTAGCTTCCTTGTTGCTGTCCATAGGTAACAAATAATGTCTATTGTGCTTACTATGGGATAATCCAGGAGCAACAGTGTATCAGTAGGATTCTCAGAAGACAAACATCTTAAGGGGAAGAAAGCACGGGTGGACATTCAGTAACCAGTTGCAGAAATAGTTTGGTTCATTTCTTCTGTAAGGCTGCATTATTAGCAGTCATCACAGTGTTTTCAGGGTGAAGCCATCTTGTACGAATTCGTCCAAATCCCAGTGTTGCTTGAGGCATGGAAAATAGTGAAATTTTACATTCTGAGTTTGAACAGTGATACATGGACATATATATATATATATCTCATAATAAACAGAGATGATACTGCAGCTCAAAATAAATATACAAATAAGTGAAAAATAGCCTGGAATGATGAAACTTCATCATATCAATCTGATAGTCTACAGTGCTGTGAAATAAAGGACATAGCAAATAAAACCCTAGCATGCTTTGCAAAATGTGATCATTCCTAAGAGCCTTTCCCAAGAACCAAAGATATATGCTATGCTTTACTCTGAAAAACAATGCAATGATGTGACACAAAATTGTGTGTGAGACAGTGTGATATTGCATTTAAGGACTGCTTATAGGAGCTGTTTTTGCAATTCAGTACAGAGAGATACTTGGCAAAGTATGCAGTTATCAAAGGCAGGATTACTGTATTTTCTTTCCTGAAAACTGCTGTTCAGCCGAGAATTCTCCAAGAATTACTGTGTTAATAAGCATACAGTGGATGTTTTGTTTGTTTGTTTGTTTGTTTGTTTCTCATATACTGTTAACTCCTTACAGGTTATTTCTTAAGGATGAGTTCAAGCTGTTCGTAAAGCATTTTAATAGGATAAAAGAATTTAGAATGATCTTTTCTTCATTCAATCCACTCTAACTGCAGTATTTATTCAACTGGTTACCATAAAGAATTGCATTTAGGACAGCATTCCTCTTTAGGTGAGGAATGTAGCTTAGAGAATTTTGTGTGCCTTGTATGTACAGTCTGTGATGTGACAAAGTTTTATTCCAAGAATAGATACCTTGATGGCAGTCTCTGTGGATTTCAGGTGGAGATACCGCTATTATTATGCTTTTCCTCTTTTCTTTTTCCCCCTAAACTTCTTTCTTGTAGGTTGTATTCTTTCTGTTTGTTTTTCTCCTCAATTAGATCAACACCTTCCATAAAACTGCATTCTGGGAGTATTTCAGAAGTAATGCTTGCTTTCAGTACAAGTGAAATATTCAAAAGAAAGCTAAATGTTCACAGATAAAAATACAAATGCATCTGCTTGAATCACGAATATTTATTTAAACTGTCGGCTTGCATTGAATTAAATACTCAAACTCTTTTATTCTTTATAGTCATTGTTAGTGTGTCTGAGATCTTTATTGCAAAACATAATCTTTAAAAACATCGCTTTTCTTTTTCTTTTTTTCTTAGTGAAGTCTAACAGTATTACTCTAAGGAGGAAAAAAAAAAGCCTTGGATATCATGTTAATATGACCTCTAGTATTTAAAGCTTATAATAGTTCTGAGAAGAGCAATAATCCTTCTCATTTCATGTATATCATAGTGGTTTACCAGAGTAATGTGTTCATTTCTAAACATAGATAGTATAAATAACTTGACAGTTTCTTTTGTAGTTTTATGTGGCAGTTGAATTTGATCTTCAGTGCTGTACAAGCTCAGGTGTGTGTAGCTTCAGATAATGTAGCTATATATACATTTTCAGCACTGCTAGTTCACTATGTTTTGCTGTTTGGCAATTAAATCCTTCTTCCATTCTAGCAATTGTAGCTCAGTTCAGTCTATACTGCTTGCTGCAACTCTTTTTTTAAGCAGTTACAGTTTGATCAAGATTGCAGTGGTTTAGAAAACCTGGTTGGCTAGATACCAACACACAGCTTTCTGTAAGAATGTCTGCAGGCAACGATTTACTACCTTAGATGAAGAAATTTCCTATGCCTTTAAGCAGTTAGAGAAGCTAAGGAAATTCTATTCAAACGTACCGTCTTTTAAGAGCAATAAATACTGCTATATGAGTAAACGGCAGCTTGATTTCTTTTTTCATTTTAGATAACTATATTTTGCAAAGAGCCCAGAACTTAGTGTAAAGTGAACCACTGTTATAACAATGTGCTGCAATTGCATCTTCATCCTTGTATAGGCATACTTCTTTTTAGAATAGGGGAAATGATTTGGGCTTCTTCCTCTGAGTGCCTTTTCTTTGGGTGCATGGCAGTGCTATCTGTGTTGGATATTGAAAGGAAGAGTGTCTGAGATTGAAGTTATACAGCCTGCCTACATCTCAAGTGTCTGTTTTGTCTGGACTTCCTTCATGCAGCATTCTTGTGCAGAAATTTCAAGGCTTTAGTCTGGGAGCACTGGGTCAAAGAATATCTCTCTTTGAAGGGTATGCAGGAGGTTGTTTGTTTCATTACATAGTATTTTATTTTCTATCAAAGAGTACTTTTTCTGAAGAGCTTGCTACAATGACTGTTCAGAACAAATTAAAGGAGTAGCATTGTGCCATGTTTAGTTTGTCTGGTTTCCAACAGGTTATTCAACTTGCAAATGCTTGTTTGGTTTTCTAAGTCCAAATATGTAAGCATCACTGCTAGTAAGAACAAAAGTAAGCTCTTGATATAGTTTAGTAATCAAGAGGCATAAAGCAGTAACTTCCTTTTCAGAGCTGTTTTGTGAAGTGGTTTTTCTTTTCAGAGGCTAGGTCATATTTTCAGGTTCTCACAAACAGTGCCATTACTCCTAGCTTGTCTAGAATACTTAAATAGTAACCCCTGTTATGAAATATTTTGGTAGATAACAAGAATTCTTTTTGTCTTGAGAGGAGTACCAAGTAAACAAGTCCTTGTAATGCCATTGTTTTTGTGTTCACTAAAATGTCTCTTTCTGCGTTTATGTAGTAGATCAAAGTTTCTGTAGATGAGGCACAAGTTCTGCTTGCAGAATTGAAAGCTGTTTCTAGTTGTGAAGTTCTAGCTGAACTGCTTTTTTAAGAAAGAAAAGAAAAAGTTTTCTGTATCTGGAAGGGAAAACTGTGTCCCTGTAATCTCATGGGAATCCTAGAATATCTTGTGCAGGAGCAAGAGAGGTGCAGGCATGCTACAGTAGAGTTTGGTGCTTCTTCAGTACATATTTCAACTCAGATCATCGATGATGAAATGTAAAGAGGTGGTCTTCCAATTTTAGACAGCATATTATTTTAGACAACTTATTCAAGTGCCTTTGAACTACCCTTTGGCTGCTTTCTCAAATTATGGATGTTAAACTATGAGTGAGGACGAGGACCATAGAGAAAGGATCTAATATTCAGACTGCGGAGTTTTTTTAATTCATGTCTTGTGAAGCACTATAGGGAAGTTGCTCTGTTTTGACATATTCAATTCTAACCATTCCATAATGTCCATCTGTTTGCTTTTTGTGCAAAAGAACACCTTTGCTTGATGAGTAAACAACTTTTATTCTATTATTTATTAGTCTGAAGATTGGGTTAAGAAGTGAGAAGAACATGAATTGTAAGAAATTTCTACCAAGTGTGGGCTGACAAAGCCGTGACATGCAGAATTAACAGTGTATCTTTTTCTTGAGATACTATTATTATGCTGCATATGTTAAAAATAAAAAATAAGAATAGGATGAGTAATTCCTATTACCAACTCATGAAGAAGTGGACAGTGTTTCTTTACAGACTTGGATGTGTATTTATGTTAAAAAAAAAAAAAAAATCCACTTTTTTAGTGCAAGCCAGCATCATTGTTATCCATCACATATTTGAAAGTTTTAATTGAGTAACATGTTAACTGGACAGAACCTTTTTAAAGATAAAATGTAGTCAGCACTCATATTTTATTCTTTATTGTTCTGTTTTTTATTTTTTCTTAGGGGAACACATTTTTGCCACCATGCCAGTTCCATTCAAAAGCATTCCTGGGTCATCTAATTCTGTCTGTCTGATAAGTCAGAGGCTGAATATCATCTGTATTGCCTGTTTCAAAAGAATAAAAAATCTTACTGTTTTATCACTGTTCAGTAAACATATTTGCACATTGTATTCTCCTTTGATTTTTTTCCCCCACTGTGATAGAGTACTTAAAAGAAAGCTGTAGTGAATCAAAATAAATCACTGAATTTGAATACCAAGCTTTTTATCTTAATGACAGGTTTTGGTATTATATTAGAAGTTAGAAGACCATGATTTTGTGCCCTGTAAGTAACCTTAAAGGCTAAGACCTACAGGTCTATGCACAAATTACAACAAACTTCTAGATAGAGCAGATGAAAAAAAAGGGCTTGTAAAATAACAGTAAAACATTCTGTTTATGATTCTGCTTTTTACAGAAAGGTTGTAGAATGCTTGCATTTTAACCGTACAGGTAGATTCAAAGAAATAGCTTTTGTCCAGTGGTGTTCAGCCACTTATTTATGGATTATGATTAAACAGTTGAAGTCCTATGAACCCACCAGGAAATAATGAATCCGTTACTGTTCAAAAAGATCTTTTTAAAACACAATGAAGGCTTAAAAGCTGTGTGCACTAATTAACAAAATATAGCACACATTTAAGCTGTTAACAGCCGCAGCATCCCTGATGCATAGACCTTCCTATGGTAGCACTGCATAACAGTTCTCTATTGTGCATCTCTTTAACGAGGGTAACTGTGTCCCTTCTTTTCTTGCTTCACTACCTGCTGTGTATGGAAATTGTGTACACTATTTAGCACCCCCTTTCAACTTTTGAAGTCCATGCATATTACATAGAAGCATTACATCTTGCATTAGGGTAAGGAACAGCTTTTAACAGGTCTGGCTTCCTTCTAACTTCTTAAATGCAACTTCTCAAAGCATGCACAAACAAGGGGTCTTGCTCTGAATTTGCATTTCTTGATTGAGGATTTGCTTTCTGTTTTTCTCCCCTGTGTCTCAAACCACTAGTTACTTTGTGACAAAGATCACAGAAATCACTTTAATTATAAAGAAGGTGTAAAGAAAAGAGAACATGCATCACAATGGAAGCAGGCATTGGCTTACACGAACTCAGGGTTTCTGGATATTGTTCCTAGTAGCAAACTGTGCACTGCTGTTACAGTATTGTCAGATTGAAGTTTGAAACAGTACTTTTTGCTACCTCCATGCAAGCCTTTGATGAATATATATATATAGATAATTTTTTAAAATAAAATCTGCGTTGTTACTAAAATTTTAACCCTTCAAGTTAAATCCCCTATGTTTGTTGCACAGCTACCATTAAGGAGGGAGTAAATAGGTAGCTAGGAAGTGAAACGAAAGGAAAACCAGAGTGCACAATAATGGAATTCTTTTAAATTTTTTAAGTATGCTGTACACTAGCTACCAGCCGAGGGAGACTGCTAGCTAATTAAATTGAATCACCATACTGTTTCGTACACTGCAGTGATGTTGTTTACAGCCTCATTGTCAGAAATTTCACTGGAGTTATCAAGTCTTAAAATTTTGACATGCATTAGAATTTGAACTCGGCATCTCAGGTTTTAAGGTATTTGCTGTCCAGATTACGAATTAGCTCTGTAAAAGCCCAAGTTCACAGCAGCAATTGCAGTGCTTATTTGAAAATAGTACCTCAGGTCACAGTCAGCCTTTGAATGCTGTTATCCCTTGGATCTTTTGGGACTTGAACAGATAAGGCAGTTTTTGCACAAAACTGCAAGAATGCACGGCAACCATACATCTCACACAAACGATGCCACTTCCTCTCCATGCATAGGTACAGATGACTTTTAGTGAGTGTGAGAAGTAAGGACTTCACTAAAACAACTTTGGAAGCACAGACAAAATATTGCCAATGTTCCTGGATTGTTGGCCGGGACTCTTAGTGTTTGTGATTGAAACTTCTTTTTATATACTAGAAGGAACTTTCTAAGTGCAGGTAAACTAAGACTGCCTCTCCTTTAATTTGAAAGTTTATGGTCTAAAAATGCCGCTGTTGTCTTATTCTTAACTAGCTGATTTTTTGCTGTTTTTAATTTAAGGATTGTGAAGCTCTAAAAAATTGTTGACTGTAGAAGCAAGGTATTTTTAAATGCCTTACAAACATTAACAAAAAACAAGACAGTTGCTTGTGTGTGTGTCAGCAAAAGATTTACTTACATAAGCTTTGAATGAATTCTAGATAGTATGTGCTATGTAAAACTTACCGTATTGTAGGAAAAAGAAGTTTACAGAGTCTGCTATAAATAATTCAGAGACTTTTTTTACCTGTTGTTCTGGATAAGCACTTTGTTTATAATTTTCTTAATCTAAAGAGTGTCATGACCACATTGAAGTCTCAGATCATTACTAGACACAACATCTATTCTTATAAAAGATATTATTCTTCCAGTTTTCCTCTCCTGACCAACCCTACTTCCATCTATTTAATAATGATTTTCTTAATTTTCATCAAACTGTGAAATCATACACTTTGTTTTTTCTATCATGGCATTTACCCAGGCAATATTCTCAAAGCTAAGAGGTGCAGTTACACGAAAAAATTACATTAAATAGTTATTTTTTTTGTCTTGCTCTTTGACTCCTTCTTGGCAGAAAAAAACAACTATACCAAGCATGCAGTACCTGTCTGTGCAGAAAGTAGAACTTACGTGTTTCAAATGCTTTATTTCTAAGTCTCAAAATGTTGTTTACTTGTTCATAAAAAAAAACAGACTAAATACTAGGCTTTTTTTGCATGTTTGTCATACATTATGGTTTGCCAAGAAACTACCTCCCTGTTTGAGGTTTGTTGGGCGATCAGGAAGATACAAAATCTTATAGTTTTGTTTTTATTTTAAGCATTGTGGTTTAAACTCAAATAAACACAACTTAGTAGCTTTCACCTTAAATTTTAGCATAAATTACTTTCATAAATGCAATTTTTCTGTGACTTGCTGGGGACAAATGTGTATGGGCAATTTGGGAATGCAGACTAAAATTGTTTCAAGAATAGGAAGATTGGTTGGGAAGGAGGAAGTCTCCTGCTTATAATGAAGTAACATTTGTACAAAGCAGCTGTGATTTTTGGAACTCCAACTGTCTATGCCTGCTTTTTCTTTCTTCTTGTTCTCTAGTAAATTCCAAGTGACACCAACTTAATGGTGGTGTATTGGATGTGGTACGCCACGATTCTCAACCAGCGTGAAATAATATTGGGCACACAAAATATTGAGAAATATGAGTGAGCTTTTGTGCAATGGGATGACAAGGTCTTTCTAAAGGAGGTTGTGTGACAACAGCAAAAGTTTGGCCACCAGGGCTGTTAAAGTAGCAGCTCCTTGGTTGTGAAATGCAAACTGATAAGCAGTTTGCTGAAGCTGACAGTGCTTGCAGTTTTGGATGCTGACACCTCCTTTCCACTTACAGTGATTCCATTAGTGTGATCATATCTGCTTCCATTAATGCCAGTTTCATATCCTTTTCTCTGTAGTGTTTTCTGCACAACTCCCTATGGAAAGATACATTCTTCAAATAGAAGCTGTCTTGCTGGCATTATTATTGAGTACAGTCTCAAGTTTACAGTGTTTGGATTTTTGTTTTTTAAATATGTTTCTTTCATTCCTTTGAGGTTTGAGCTTTGAGGTTTTTTATTGATCTTCCGTGCAGTTAGATGGGAGAACACATGTTAAGTACCACGTGTTCACAGATCACTATGATAATGCAAAAAGATTGTAAAGCCTGAAAGAAAGCAGCATTCTGTGTGATACAGACTTTCCTAAGGGCAGAGACATTTTTTTCCCCTTGTTATGTCTGTAGCTGTTAGATAAATGTTGTCTGACCATGTTGAGTTCATTCTGCTCCATTTTTCCATTCACAATTTCCATAGTAGACTTTGTACTCTTACACTTACTTCAAAAATACCATAGTGGAGTGCAGAAATATGTTGTTATCCTGACTTCCAGTTGAAGCAGGTGAGCCCACTAGGTATAAACCTTCTTTCACAGCAGCTATTTGGTGGCCTTTATGCAAGCCAGTCTGTGCTTTCATATTGCAGCTCCTACAGTAAGTATATTGCAACAAGAATCCATAGCCAAGTTTCATGCACTCAGACTATAAAACAGACTGGGGATGGGAAAGCGAGCAAGCTGCTGTGGACTCCCATAAAGTACAGAAAACTTCTCCTTTCCCTCTTTTCTAACAAGTGTAAACTCCTGAGGTTAAGTAGGTGGGGCAACCGGAAGTAATTACTAAGGCCAGTGGCATTTTTGTGGTTTAATAAAGGCAGAAGCTAATTATTCAGTTTTTATTTAAGTGAAATGATGCCAAAAAGGAGGTTCCTGCAGAGCAGCTGCACTCCTTCAGTGTTACCCTAATTTACCACAGACACAACTGTCACAAACAGAACTTTTAAATTTGATATATAGCCACGAAAGTAAGGAGCCTTTTGTCTGGAGTGCATGCAGAAGAACTCCTTTATACAAATCAACCGGCAGATGACGGACAATGATGAAAATTTGATTCTTTGAAGTCATAATGGTCATTGAAATGTGTGAAATTCTGGTATTGAAAAGAGAGCGCCTAGCAAGACTCTAAATCCTGGGTGGTTGCGGGAAGCTTGCTGGGAGGTTTTTCTGTGTTTTGACATCAACTTCCCATTGCTTGTTCCCTGTTTCCTTTATTAAAAAAAAAAAAAAAAGAAAGAAAAAAAAAAAGGGATGCTAAATAGATAGTTGATAGCAGTTATGTACACTTTTTGCCTATGCGTGGAGAAATGTTGGAGTTGAAATATGACACCTTTCCGCACACCTGACTCACCCGTTCAAAAACATTTCAGATATTTTCAATCATTTTATCTCTTTACCTTGAATTGTGGAGTTCAGTTTCTTTTATTTTTTGGTTCTGGTGTTGTGATTGTGGAGCTTACTTGAAGATGTAATTCCTTTCCTTTGAATGTCACATTTATGCTGAATCTTGTTTTCATTGATGCCTGTGTACCCATTTTTCTTCCTCCTATATAGCACTTCCACCATTTCTTATTACTCCTTCTAGAGCAGATTTACCAGTTCTTCCATCATGTCTTTAAAAAGCATAAGTTTTAATAGAGGCACAAAGTCCTCATGGTTTGTAGGCAGTTGGATGCTGGATGCAATTTGTTCTGCTTTAAAAAACTGTTATAAATGGATATTAAGAAGTTACTGTTTAAAAAAAAAAAAAAAAAGGAGAACAAATCTGTATTACCAAAACCAAAATGGTCATAAAGAGTCTTTTAGATGATAGCCCACATTAAAAATGTGAAATGGGGTTGTTAATTTTTATTAAAAGAAAAGCTACACAGTTCAGATCTTGTCTTTTATGTTGTCACCTTATTATTTAGAATTTTAATGCTGAACACCTCACTAATATTTTAATATGCTAATAGAGCAAAATTCAGTAAGGAACACTTTGGAAAAAAAAAAAAAAAAAAAAGATAGTAGTGTGAAACTAGCTGTCAAAAACATCTTTGTTTTGGAAAGTTGGTTCACAGGTAGTTTCAATGAGAACTTGAACTCAGAACAAAGCTCTGAAGACACAGTAGAGAGTTCAACCCAGTGCAGCACAGTTCTTTTCAAGTATTATATTGTTTTAATGGAGTCTTGGAGCGGGAGCTTTAGCCCATTGAAATGTCGCTTAAAGGACAGGTTCTTCTGTCACTAGTTGGAGCTGTGTGGATGAAATGATCACAATAGAGTGTTGTAATGCATTTTAAAAGTGTGAGAAATCAGTTTGTCTAGACTAAGAGTGCGCCTACAGGGAATAGGAATTTTAGAGCTTCTGTGCTCTTTAGGTGTCAAGTATGTGATAGATGCCAAGCCTTTTTATTCCATATCTTTGGCAACAGCTCAGCTTTGCTACAGTACCTTATATGTCTACAGCAAGCAAAAACAGTGATTTTATGTCAGGACAACTTGGGCTTCGGAAGCCAGAAACTCATTGTCCTAACAACTGTCTGTTCAATTGCCAGCTTTAATATGGGGAAGATATCAATAAACAATTGCTAGATTCCCAGAAGGCATGGAAACTTCAGCTATAATGAATCAAAGTGTGAAGAGCTAGCAACACTATGTAGATATTTTAGTTTCTGAAAGTAGGCAGGTTTAGTTTTCACCTTGAAAATCATTTTTATGGGATGAATCCTATATTGTTCGTAAAATAACTGATTTGGAGCCAGACAATTGCCCAAAAAACATGACTTGTAGGGATTAATATGTAGAGTTCTTATGGTTTCTAGCATTCAAAGCTTCAAAAAAGCAAAATGGAATACATCCATAACACTGGTTTGTACGGTGTTTTATTTTAATCCCAGAGATTTCTAGAACAATTAAAAGACCTCCAAATCTGAAGCATAAAATTCATAATGTACATAGAAGTTGCTGAGAATTACGATAGGAAAAAATATGCAAATTTGGATGTATTTGGTGATAACAAGAAAACAGATTTGTACATAGCAAAGTGCAGGTTATTTCAAAGGGGAAACAAAATTACTGGAGAATAATGCAAAATGTTCTCAACTGAGACATGTTTGTTAAAATACGTATTTCAAGAGTAATACAGCAAACCAGGTTTTTGAAAACACTTCATTTTACTGCATTAAAAAATAAAAATAAAGCAATTTGTGAATTCAAACAACAAAACTTATAATAAGAAGCTATTTCCTCCTGAAACTGTGGTTCAAGCTTCAGCAGTCAGAAATTTCAGTCTGTCTGTCAGGAGGAGATCTATGTGTGTTGCAACATATTCCTTAGTGGTAGTCTTTCGTTGCTAGACTGTTATTAAAAATAAACATTATTTGATCCTAATGAAAGCATTTGTAATGGAATTGGTAAGATATTTGGACAGTTGCCTTTTGTTAGTCTGTGTAGAACATTTAGAGTGTGAAAAATTAGTGTGCACATTTGTTTGTTTTGCCTTCTTTCTAATTGCAAATACAAATGAAATGCTTCAGATGTGCTCCCTGCTGTAGTTTCGAGGGATTGATCTCCCAGAGTCTATTTTCTGAAGAACACAAAAATATGAGACTTGCCGCATTTCAAAAGATGGTGTGGAGTCAGCACCAAGGGCTTTTAAGTTTGCTGCAAAGCAAAATCCCATAAATTAAGTAGCTACAGACATGTAAAGCCACAGTGTTTCCTTTAAACTTGTTTGCCTTTTCATGCAAGTCATGGCGCTGCTAGTGAGATGAGTTCAATATGCCCAACTTTCTGTTAGGGTTTTTTTGGTCTAACTACTTTACTACTTGTTTCTGGAGTGAGGAGGGGAGAGAGGGAGACCAAGGAGCTCCCACTGGCCTTTTAAGTATGTAAGGAACAGGAGTAGTTTAGTCCTTAGAGATGGATTTGATATTTGATTTCACACTCTACTCTATGAGGGTGAACTGACAGTTTAATTTTATGTAATTACTGTTTAGTTTTTAAAGAGAAAGTTCACTTTAATTATATCAGATGCTGCTGAGAGTAATTTTTTGTAGCAGTTCATGTGAGATTTTTCCCTATCTTATTAAAGACAGCTAATTCTTTTAGGTTGCTTTTTGTGGTCCTTTAGTTTTTATCTTCATTATGTTTATTTGTGGATTGCTCAGAAACTAAACCTTCAGAGCGGAGGGCAAACTACTTCTGACCTTATTAAACATGGTTTTTGTTTGGAAGGCTGGAATCTTCTAAATCCTTTTGTTCTTCAGAAGAATACCAAAGCAAAGAATGTTACCAGTGGCAAATGGTGCAAAATCATGGAAAAACTTCCCTATCGAAAATGACTAATTAGTGTACAGTACCTGTTCAATAAATGTGTACTCAGATTGACACAGGTTTTTGAGCCGTGGGCATTAGAGCCCCTGCTGTTGGTGAGGAATCCAATCGTACCAAATTAGGTAGCCTGCAGTAATCTGTGTATCTTGAATTTGAATGGAGTGGGGGGGTGAAGAAAAGGCCTGCGGTTTGAGAGAGAGTTAGTGAAGTCAACTGAGGAGTTGACATTAAATTTTGTTCTGCACTTAAATATCAACTAGTAGTCTTGAGAAAAAACAACTCTCAAAAACAGGTGCTCACAGCCTGTGACATGGTTGGCCTTATTGCTTAAAGAAGAGGGGTCAATTTCATGTAATAACTAATGGTTAGTGAACTAAGAGAGCTGAGTTCTAGTACCTGCTCTGCCATGTCAGTTGTTGAATTATTGCAGAACAGATAAGTTGTGCCTCTTCCTTCATGCTAGGCATTGCTTTATAGTTCAGTCTGGATGTTTGTTAATTACCTGCAGCCTTAAGCAAGAGTGAAATCATTTACAGTGTAGCACCCGAATGGCTGATGAGGATCTTGGTGAGAAGACCTGCTCATATTTGTTTCAGGCTCCTGATGTTAATGTAGAATTTTGGGGTTTGTCCATGCTTCCATGTATGCTATAATTTTCCTTTTGAGGGTAAAAAAAAAAAAAAAAGAGTTTATGATACAATTCATGGTAGCTTTAGCTGCTGCAAATAGGATCAGTCCTGGCTTCACAGCTGCAGTTGGAGGGGTTGTCCTGCTCCTCCTCTGGCTTTAGCAGTTGTATAGGTGGGAGATGAGCAGGTTCAGGTGGCTGATCCATGCGAAATCTTGTTGAGCCAGGGGAAGCAGGATGACAGCAGCCCTAGTTGTGAATCTGCTTCAGCGTTATAAAACCAGACTCATAACATACATTTCTGCAAAACTCTCGTGTTGTGATTGTAAAAAATAATCAAGCATGACATTGTGTAAAAGCGGAAGCAGTATTAGTTTACGCACCTTTCATGTGAACCCTTTTTAACAAATTCCATTGTATTTTTCATAGGATATCTCTACTTTAACTGGTGTTCCAGATGAGCACATCAAAACCAGAAGAGTTCACATTTTTGTTCCAGCACGCAATGCGATGCAGGCAGGAGTTAACAACACGAAGAAGTGGAAGATGGAATTTGATAACAGGGAGCGTTGGGAGAACCCTCTGATGGGTTGGGCATCCACGTGAGTAGTTACTGAGCTTTTCTCTATATTTGACTTCAGCCGGTCATATAAACTTTAAATCGTGTATTTGTAAATCTGTGTAACAGCACTTGTATCAAGTAAATGGTCGGGTAGGTTTGTCATGATTAACAATCATCTAAGTACAGATCTTAGTTTACAAAATCTTCTTAAAGAGTTTGAAAAGTGTTACCCAGAAATTTCAACAACTGTATTTGTAGGTAACATTGCTGTATAACAGCTCTGGGGAAGGAAGGTTATTAGATACCTGAAGCAATAAATCTTTCTCAGCTGTCAGTTCCATATATTAAATGTGGTTATACATAAAATAATGATATCTAGCACTTGGAATTTCTTTTTACGAAGTTTTACAGAAATCCTAAAAATCTGAAACGAGGAGCTACAGTCAATTTTTAACAAGCAAACTGTTTAAAACATCCAATTTTTTCAGCTATTATGACTGGTAAATACCTTAAATATGCCAAAATCCAGAAAAGCAGTACCTTCATGGTAACTGTGCAAAAATTTAGAGATGTAACTTTGATGCAGATAATTTTTTTTTCTAAATAAGTGTACAACCTACATTTTACAGTGTGGTTAGAATTCTTTTATATTCTTCCAATGATATTGTAATTTTGATTGGAAGCCATTTTGTTAGAAAGTTGTTCAGAAAAGTTAATTATTCTCTGTAAGCAAATATCAATAGAAATTAATCTTCAGACTTCAGAAAGGATACAGTGTGTTCTGGAACTTTCTGGCTACAATCATACAGGCACTTATGATTAAAGAACATAAACTGCTGATGAAACTAAATCTGAATATTTAAATATGAAATATTTAGGGATTTTTTTTCCTCAAAGACATATTAATATTGTACATTTATCATAGTTTGATTTTCAAAATAACTCTGAAATCGAGTTATGATACTTGCAGCCTGTAATGTTTTGGTTGTATTAGCATTGCAAAGAAATTAGGAAAGCTGAGATAGTATGTCATTAGATGAGGAAAAATATTAACTTGGAATTAAAATAATCAAACATGCATTTGGCTGGTATGATTTCACTGCTGCGACTAGCCACTATATTTAGCAAGCCATGATTGAGTTGTTTCACACTGGCCTAGATTAGGTAATAGACTGTTGACCAGCAATACACCTTTCTTATGTTCCCCACAAAGTCTGCCCACCACCGTATGGTTTATTTATACCCCTGCACAGATTACAGTTCTGTAACAGGTGCAGTAACACCAGCTTTATAGTTCAGGTTTAATTTAACTTTTCCTCTAATTTTCCTCTAATTCCCCTTTGCTGGGAATGTGTCCTCTCCAGACAATGAATTTTCTGAGTGGGATTCTGCACATTCTTAGCCAAAATAATGTCTTTTAGATTTTCTAACAACCCAGAGAAATATGCCACATTATTAAGAGTTTACCTGAATGCTAAATTGTCCTGGAGTGCTTTTAGCATAGGTATATAAAATGGAATGGCTGTTCTGAATTAATCCATCCCAGAGTGCATTTTTATTTTGCAGCAAGGGAAAGAATATTTCTTGCATAACAAGCATTACAAAAGTGAGGGCTGTGTTGTGAATTGACATCACTGGGTCAAGGGTTTTGTAAACTGTTTTTTTTTCATTCTTTAAAGAACTCTCGAGAAATATTAGTGGACATCTTGGCAATTTCAAGTTACTGTTCAACCCCCAGAGAAAGCTAACAAAAGTTTCTTCAGATTAAATTTCTGCAGAAGTTCTTCTCCAGAGAACAATTTTGCCATTTAATTTTGAATAATGTCTGGAAATTAGTGATGAGCCCTTTTTGCTCTGGACTCAATATACTTATTTACCTGTAGGTCTTTGCTGTGTTTCTGTCATTTTGCAATCTTAATTTTCTTTCCTAATATTTTTTTATTACTGTTATCTCTTCATAAGTTTGTTTTTGTTTTTTGTTTTTTTTTCAGTACAAGTAATTCAGTTATAGATCTAAGTAAAATAGATCTGTGTCATTTTGCTTTAATTGGTAGCTTTCATAACAGGAAGGTTAATTAATTGTTCTTGAGTACATCCTAACATAAGCTAAGAAACACAGAAATCATATGGTTTCTATTGCATAGAATCATATAAAAAGGACAAAATGTGGAATTCCTATTTGCAGTCACTGATAGACAGCCTAGAGTACTGGAAATCCTGCAGCACTGTTACTACTGTCAGGACATCATGTTGGCATTTCTGAACTCTGCTGTTTGCTCACAGATTATCACAAATTTAAATACACGGGTAGCTCATTCAGAGAAAGAAATCAGAAAGCTGTGTTGAAATTGGATGAAGGATGAACATAAAGGAAAAGAGAACGCATGATTTCTTCATTTCTTTAGTTCCAACTTGCTTCCGTTTGGGAAGGTTTTCACTAAATGTGCAGCACTGAACAGGTACAAGTTCCTCATTACCCATCAAATTTCTTTTTTTACTACTCAGTAGCACTGACTAGATTTTTCCAACCTCAGAGTCTGATCACAGAAGAGATGAACAGTGAGCATTAACTGTCCAAATACTGCAATATATTGGGTTGCTTGATTGTCCTTTGGTCACACTGTGAGCTAATTCATAGTCTCTAATTCTCTATACTGCTTTTATAAGATAAATATTTACATATTTTTAGAAAAAACTCATGGTATGTCGAAGTGTAATGTTTGCTTTTATCCAATGCGTGTTTTTTTTTCTTGGGGGATATATTGGATTTATACATACATCAGATAAAATTACATTGTTGTCTTTGCTGGAAGCTAGATTCCCTGTCTTCCCCTCCCCCTCTGCCAGTCACAGTCTTTGTCCTTCATTGTATAGAGTTCAATGTATCTTTGGTTGCTTTTTCTCTTCATTTACCCTTATAGCTTCAAAGAGAACAGTCAGAGACAGCTCTGTCAATAGTAGATTGCAATTTGGTCTTGTCTTGCAGTTGTCTCCCAGGCTAACATGCTGGCACAGGGAAGCATTATGTAATCCTTGTGCTCCTGCAGCCCATTTCTTGTATATATGAAAGTCCTCTTGATTAATTTTTAGAGCCCTGCTTCTTCACCTTTTGTCATTGTTTTAAATTAAGCTTTTAAAGCAAAATAAAAATAGTGGTTTTTACTGAGATTTTAATTCATTTCAAAAAGCATTTTCCTTTTTTACTTTCTTTCAGAAATGTAATTGAGAATAGCTGATCATTAAAAAATATCACTGTGTAATTTGTTAGCTAGCAGCTTGAGTTTCTGAACTTTGTTTTCAGTGATGGCTTACGATCTCATTGCTGTACTGGAGTGGTTTTTGGAGGTCACATGACTACAAAAAAATCTCAACTTGTTCACATCCTCTCCAACATCTCATTAACTCCTGCTCTGCTCACTTTGATATTCTGCATACGATTACTCGCCCACTAGCTGCTCAGTGGACGTCTTCCCTCCTTAAACTGTTCTAAATTGACTTAAGCCTCCTATTCTTTCAAAAAGAGAGGGACTGCACAGCTTTCAAAATTGAAATAAGATTGTTGAAAAGCATTTATTTCAACCTCAGTAAGTAGTTAGACAAGTTTGTTGACTAAAAAACTTATGACATTATTTTTTTCATTGAGTTGGGGGGAATTTCAGCAAACTGGAAGACAGAAAGAATACTGTACACAATGTAAAAGTTAATCCTAGAACTAATAAAAATGTAGGAATTTTGAATGGCTAAAATTTAGTCTGCTTTTGAAACTGTGTACTACAAAATATGGTGCAGTATAGGTTTTGGCTGGCATTTGAGATGCAGGTATAATTATTTTATATTTTAAGTGTTGTTGAAATCTGTCATCTGATTTCTTACAGAGCTGATCCTTTATCCAACCTGCTTCTTACTTTCTCTACTAAAGAAGATGCCATTGCCTTTGCTGAAAAAAATGGTGCGTATTATACATATGAGATATGATAGATTCATCTTGTTGTTTAGTTCTCATGGATATGTGGAACTGGTATAACTGAGCTAAAACCAGGAATAATATACATGGAGGTTAAGGTTTTTTCGCATTCTACAGCTTTCATCAGTATGTGGTCCAGATTAATTAGAGAGAAACATTTCTTGATCAGACCAAATTGAATAGAGTTGCTAGGTGATTCTGCTGTGCACCTATAAAAATAGAAAAGATTGATTAACTTTTGCAGTTAAAAAGCTGAACTGTATGATTCTTTTTTTTTTTTTGACTTGTTAATATCTGGTATATTTAGCATTCCAATTGCTTGGTAAGTAATAGATTCAATATCAAGTGCAGCTGGAAATAGGAATTTCAAAAAATTTAGATGTACTTTTAGAAAGAAAAGAGGACTGTAGGCACCTGGCTTCTATGCTGAGATACAATTGAAATCTGTAAATCTAGAGGAACACAGTTCTCTGTCCTCTCAGTGAGAATTACCTGAGTTTTACATGACAAAATTCTTTAAAACCTCAAGTTTATCTTCCGCAAATCCTAGATACTGCAGGTATTCCGATAAAAGTAGGATTCATTTGTAACTCAGTTCTCACTTAAGAACTTTGGAACCTCAGGTGAGCTACCTTTTCACCTGTCTCCTGAAGCATCTTCTGTAGCTGGAAAAAGAGTACTGTGAATACAGTAGCAGGAGAGATCTCTGTCCAAAGTGTGACTGCTGAGGATGGTCTGAAATTGAAATGAGGGGGAGACACTTGTAACTGGATGAAATTAAAAGTTTAGACTGTAGACCTAAATTCTTTTTTGTTCAATCTGACATCACTATTGAAAAACATACAGTTTTTTAACAAGGATGGAGTGATTTCGTGCCACAGTAGCCTTTAGTCGTCTGATAAGAGTGCTCTTCCAGAGAAAGTAGCCTGCTTTTTGTCCCTTTAGCTTGTATGACAGAGTTCTAGGCAAGAATTATCTCCCCCACCACTGTGGTACTTTTATGATAATGAGCTCAGCTGTTTGTTTTGAAAAACTGAAGGTGCCTAACTGAAGAAGCTTGTTCTAGAGTGTGAAGTCTTATCACATATGGCAGCCTCTTTCAGTCCAAAGTTAGATGAAACTAATTGTGGATTTTTGATAGCTATAGCAGCCCAAGTAATTGTGCAGGCAGTTGCAAATCTCTCGGAGGCACTCAGCACCTCTTTATCTGTAGTATAAAATGATGAAGCAATAAGCTGGGGCTGTAGATTCCATTCCAGCAGCCGAGTGCCTTCAAAGCTAGGTGTTACAATGCTAATGTTGTGATACCAAAGTCTTTCTCTGGCTGTAGTTCTGGCTGTTTGCTCAAGTTTATATTGTTAATCAGAACTGTAGGCAAAAGTCAGTGCTTTCATAGATGGAAAGAATATATTTTCAAAACCTCACCTTGTGTTCCAGTGGTTCTTATAGGAAAATCAATATTGTTTCAACCTTGTAATCAGAGGTAACCTTTTTGTGTTATTGGTGGATACACTAAATTGAGGCTCATTGACAGGACGACCTGTGTCTTGAAAAGGTTTTGATGTCTTCACGTATATATTGAGCATTCTCTGTGAATAACAAATGTAAAAATTCAAGCATATGTTAAACCTTCTCAGACACTTCATTTTGAAGCAAAGGAAGAAATATATCATTGTATCAATATCAGTTATAACTACACTTTTACCACTTCTAGCTTCCACTCAGGTATTTCAGCTTTGAGTGAAATGTTGCAGCTGAAGAGACCAAACTTTGGAATACTGAGTGCTGCCCTGGCAACTTTCCAGGCACCTGGAGGCTGCAATTGATTTGCATTTTGATTTACATAAACACTGATGTCTCCACCTCCTCTTTTCTGACACTTTTTAGCATTTCTCTTGCTTAACTATCACATAATTTACTTGTCTTCTATCACTTCATTCCCTTCTCTTAATTTCTTATGTTCTTATAAAAAGTTTAGCGTTGTATTCCCTTCGGACGTTGAATTCTGTTCTTTGCTTTTCCTTACCTTGGTCGTTCCACCTTTCCTTTTTCTTAGCTTTTCCAAGGTCATGATTCTTTCCCAAACTTTTAGGACTGGATTTCTCTATGCTCCCTTTCCCTTGTTTCTTTCTTTCCCAGCTTTTTTCATTTTTTGTCCCACAGAGCCTTAGTACCTGTGTGATGTCCTAGAGTTGCAATGCTGTGAACTTGCAGAACTGTATACAGAAATGGTCAGTGTTCCCTATTGAGCTTTTTTGCTGATGGCTGTCAAGTTTTCTGAAGGGGTACTGAAAGTTGAGGTATGCAGAGTCTCTCAATTGTGAGAACAGGCATGTGTCAAGTGCACAACATTTCTATATTCTCTGCTGCCAGCTGCAAAGGAGTAACATCATGGATTCCTATCTGGAGAAAAAAATACTAAAGTTAAAAGGTTTAAGATGCAATTGCTCTATATTGTATGCAATGAATACTAAAAGTTCTTTTTTTTTTTTTTTTTAATTTTCATCTCCCCCAACCATTTCCCCCACAACTCCTAGGCTGGAGCTATGATGTGGAAGAAAAGAAGATTCCAAAACCTAAATCCAAGTCTTACGGTGCAAACTTTTCCTGGAACAAAAGAACAAGGGTGTCTACAAAATAAGTTGGCATTGGCTGTCTCTGACTGTGAATAAAGTCAGCTGTGCTGTATTTATAGTCCACGTATAATACATCTCTTAATCTCCTAATAAATTTGACCTTTAAACTACAAATGCATCTTGTGATGTCTATTTAAAATGTTTTTGATGTCTCCAATTGAACCTGTTACAAACTTCCCTATATATAGAGGAGATTTGGGGTGTTCATACTTGTAAAAAATTGCTGCATTAGGAATCTATCAAAAGGAATGTTTGCAATCAGCTGCAACTTTAAAGAAAGGTTGTGGTTTCTCTTTCACAGTAATTTTATATTCAATATCTTGTTTAAATTTTCTGTGTATATGAAGTTTCTCAATGGAAGCGTGGTTTTTTTCTCATACATAAGACAAATTTATCAATTGAATAGCAGAGTATGAGATGCAGAATTTAACATTTGAACATAATTTAAATAGTTCTGTATAAATGCATACTGTATAAGCTCCTTCTTTCTCAAATTAATATTGTCATTATTCCTGAATAACAGAATTGAATAACATAAAAAGAAACCACCATTTTTGAATTAGATGTGCAGAAGACTTAGTTGAAGACTGAGATTCTAATTATTTTTCTGTGGTGCTCTTCTATCATGAAACAAAAACAGCTAAATATTCACGGATTAAGTCTCAAAGAGTGTCCCGATGCCTCACACAACATCACTATATACATATTAAGTAATTATTCCTCTGTGTTTTTTATTGCTAGTTATGTGTTTATCTGCACTGAAGTTTCCTGTTGCCTAACGAGATATAATGATAGCATCTCAGCCATAGTATTGAATATACAGCCTAAACTAGGTCTGTGTTACAAGACAATAAAGCATTGACTGTAATAATGTACAATATCATGTTTTGAATACTTTGTCTTACATACCAGTGGCTTTTGATTTATTTATTTTTCTTTTAAATTGTATTTAAATTGAGATATCAGTGCAAGATCGTAGAAACTTATTACAAATTGGAGGAGGGATATGTTTTTTGATAGGCAATTTAAAATTTTATCTCAACCAATTCTCATAAAAGAAACTGTCGAAACATTTCTCTTCACAGAGCTCATGAATAGTGTAAGTGCAATCCAATGAATTTTAGCAAAAAGAAGGCATGAAACTACTGTATGTTGTTCAAATTTGTTTTAGTTTTAACCAGCTGCCCTATATGCCTGCTAACATGTGTTTAAACCGGTGTTTATAAGCCGTTTCAGTGTAATCAGCCAGCTGGGTGATGTAGCTGTTACTCCATCTTTTTTGAAAGCTGCATTATGCAGTGGAACCTAAATTCCTCCAGGAGCTTCACACCAAACTGATATCTTAACAGTCCAGAATCTACTGCATCTCTGTATTTTAGCTAAGGTAAATATGCTGATCTTATTAAGGATACAGTAGAAAGAAAAGCCATAAGGGTCACTGCCAGTTTTGTTGTTGTGGTTTGTTGTTGTTTGGTTGTTTTTTTTTTTTTCCTTTTGCATTTTGATAGTGAAGATCAGGAAAAATTTACTTAAATGGTCTTTAGACTTAGTATGACAGCTACCAAAATTAAAATCAGAAAAGTGCTTGGGTATCCAAAGCAGCCGATGCACAGCTTGGTTTTTGAAATTATGTAGTCCAAGGTAAAGACTGATAAACAGGAAATACTTAACATGATTATTGCAACCCTAATCTATGGAGGTGATGTATGTTGATTTATGCTGTTCATAACTGGAGCTAGTTTCATATAGAGCAGTTTCTTTGTTTCTCCAACTAATAGAATTATTCAAAAGAGCATTCATTACATCAAATATTGAATTTCATTTTTTTTCTTGGAAAAGGCTAGGGGAAAGAAATTCTTATTTGTTACTATATGGTTCAGGCACTCTACTTTGAAGTTGTTTAGTGAGGTTTGGCCAAGAACTTCTTTTTGTCCGTCGTCTTTTTTAGGTCTTGGATGGTTTTCTGCTGTAGGGTGTAGGGCTTTTTGATAATGAGCATGCTGACACTGGTGTTGTTGGTTATTCCTAACATAGTCTTCAAATCCTAGAAGTGAAATGAACTTCAAGAGCTTGCAGAAGTCAAAACATTACTGGCGGTAGGAATATATGGTAGTGATCAAAAAACCCTATTAATTATTAAACCTCATTACCTCTTCACTAATTTATCAAGTATTGCAGCACTAGGCTTAATCAGAAATTGTACAAAAGTTGTACTTGGCCGGCTTTAGAAGTGAATGACAGGTAAAATTTGCCACAAATTTAGAATATCAAAACAAAAGACGCAACAATTAACCTACCATAATTAGGTTTTGAGTATCCTCAACTTCTAACTATTCAACAGTAGAAATCTGTAGGGCTTTTGGGGTCTCTTAATGTAAACACTGCATGAGATTGGAGATACGTCTTAATATTGGAGGTAGCTGTTCATCATGAAGTTCTTCCTGGTTATAAGGTTTCAAACTTCTGGAAGTTCTTCATGGAAGAAAAAGAATTTTGGAACAAATAAAATACATTATTTACATGTGAGATTTACAGATATTTGAGGTATCTGATGATCTTATGCAGAAACAATGGACTAGATTTCAAAGAATCACAAGACAATTACATGCCAATACTTTAGAGAAGCCTTACACAGATGTCAGATCTGCAAGTCATGTGGTGCGTATCTTCTATCTTACACCTCTTGACTATATGAAAATTTTGATACATGAGATTTTGGAAGATTGACCCCTCCAGTACTATAATTTCTGTTTAAAAAATGGAACATTTTTGCTGAATTTTATTTTATTTAGTTTATTTTACCTTGCACTAGCATATTACTCTTCCTGTCACCTTTTCTCCAAGTTCCTTTCAAGGAAATCTGTTCTGTTAAGTGTGTGCCTGTTTATGTCAATTCTGTGGTGAGCCACAGTTGGAAAAAAAAAAAAAAAAAAAAAAAAAAAGAAGAAACAAATCACACCCAGCCTTGTTTAGCCATCTTGGAAGTGCTTGGAACCACATGAATCTTCAAGGTCCTTCTCTAACTTAAGCCAAAGTAAAATGCTGCAAGTAAGCTCCCCATCCTGTTGCCAGATACATATACAAATATCTAATATACTGTTTACGATATTATACTTACTACAAAATGTGAGCACATACCTGCTGTGCTCTGATATATTTGGATAGTTTTGCTGGGGGGGTGGGGGAAGACATTTCAAAGTTTTTGTAGGATACCAATTTATTTTGAAGATAAGAAGCATTTGTCACTTCAAAAGCAATTTTTAATAAAACAAAGGCCCTGCAACTCTTAAAGTTCTAGTGTTATAAAGCAACCTAAGGACCCGTCTGGGAGCATGGTTTCAGTGTTCTAGAAGTGTATTCCTTAACTGTGCCATTCGATGGATAATGTAAAACAGATCAGACTATTAATTTATGAAATGGAAACTTGAATGGACCCTTGTCTACAAAGTTTTGTCATATAGTAGAAAAGGAAAAAAGGAAATGATAATTTGAAATAATTTAACTGTAACTTAACACCAGAAGTTTAACATAAGGGGTTTTTTTGTGTGTTTTGTTTGTGGATTTTTGTTTGTTTGTTTGTTTTGTTTTCCAGATTTATAGTTATCTCACTTCACATTTGATTACTGGGTATACCAGCATATTTTGCTACTTAGTACAAAAGGAGCAAAACTGGAAATAAACCTGAATCTGAGATAACATAGAATAAAAAATGAAAAATTAGGCAGTTGTTGTATAGCAAACTATAGTAACTATAGCAATGCATTTTTTTTTTTCTAAGTGCTTGTCATCTTACTCTTAAATCCAGTGAAAGATCTTTTTTTTTTTTCAACTCAACCTAAAATAAGAATTCTTCACATTCATATTTATCATAGTGACCACAGAAAGATACATATATTGAAGCCTTTCTGCATAGAAAATATGAATGGAAATTTCTTGAAGAAGTTCATTACAGAAAGTACAACACCTAGGCAGTAGTCTTGAAAGAGTCCAAAGGAATTCAAATGAGAAGTTACAGAAGTATTTCCTGTAGTCTGAACAGTTTGCTTGAAACCATTTATCTGCTTGGATAACAGAAGAGGACAAATGTGATGTCAGACTGTTTGGTTGATTATTTGTTTTTTATTCTCCCCAGGAGGTCTCTCAGTATACTGCTTTACGCAGGTGTGATACAAAAAAATGAGTCAGCTTGACTATATAAAAAATAACTCACATAACTCACTCATGCTCTTCAGGGGAGTCTGTCAGTGAATGAGGTGATCCAGGCACTCCATCAAAAGCCTCTTCAATGTAGAGAGGCAACAGCATTCTTCCAAGTGTGAGTATCTTCCATCCGGAGCACGTCTGTAGAATGGAATTAGCTCTTCAGTCTTTGGGAGAAAACTGAGGATGAGTATGGTAGCGGACTCCATCAGTCATGCAGAAAATAGTGCATTGTTATTTACTGTTTTTCTCGCAGAAGCAAAGCAACAAAGTATTGAAAATGCAGGTTCAAAATAAACAAAGCATCGTTCCACACAGGAAGTTTTGGAATTTGTCAGCTAAGAGATTTCTGGCTACCAAAACTGATGAAACTTGCATCTGTTTGGTGGTGTACGTTACCTGGGGTGTCGCACCTCTCAAACTGTGTGAAGATGTTTCTTCAGGTGAGGCCTCCGTGTGGTACTGCTGATAGGTCTGTGAGAGGTGTGCACACAATTGAATTCATGTAGCACGTGATAAAAACATCTGACAAGAAAAGGCAACAGCAGACCAAGAGAAAGTTGATCTATCTGAACTACTAAGTGCATGTGGCTATTCTGGATAAAAACTGTGACAAGTTGTATTTGTGGATGTAACGTACACCTAGAAATTTGCTAGTGACTGCAAACTGCTGGGTCAAGAATGTATGTCTGTCCGTTTGCAAGAAACGTCTGTCCTGGTTTGTGCCTTTTCAGAGAGTTAGATCTGCTGGGTATTAGGAGGCAAATAACAAATAAGTAGACTTGGCTTTTTTTAGTTAATCACCAGATTTTATAAAACTGGTTATCGTGCTCAGATGTGTACATGTGGCTAGATGCCACAGATTCAAAATTATTTTCTAATATTGTGGAAACATCTAAACAAACTTTTAGTCTTTACAAAATTTGTACAGCTTACCGTCCTAAAAAATCACAGAAAAACAGTGGCGTCATGGGACTTGATTCAGTAAGGACAATTGTTTGTAATACTGCATCAAAAGTGGTTAGGAAAACATCAAGATATTGTTTACTCAACACCTAGAAATACTGGAAGATACTTAAATTTGCCCGCATTATGTAGAGAAGACTAGAACATTTTTTGCATGTCTCTAAAGTAAAGTAGTTGTTTATTAGCCTGCCTTGATTGTCTGTTACAGGAATATGTATGCAAAGTTGTAGTCAGTCTGTTGAGATGATTTTTTCTAATCAGATGCAAGTTTGTCATTGCTGCCTTCTGCTTTAACCAGCGAAGGGAAAAGTAAAACATCAAACTGAGAAATACTGTGAATTTAAAGCTGAACATATTGCTTATTATAAGCAGTCCCTGATACATTCTTTCCGTATTTCAGTACATTTTCTGGTCAGTGCTTTGATTTTTCAGCATTTTAGTTTACAGACAGTCTGGTAAGTTGTTGCCAAATTGGTATTTTGTCAACATTACATAGAGAGCTGCTCAGAAATGAAATTTGCGTTTAATTTTTTCCCTCTCACCCCCTATCTGACCGCTTTTATTGCCTCATTTGGGATGTCTGCGCAGTGCTTGAGGAAATCTTTTTGGGTGTTAAGACATGGCTGGGGAAATGTTGCTGTTGCAGTGCCCTTTGCATTGCAGACTGTCTCATTCATTGATGTATTGCATGGGTCATGAGGCTTTTGGCTTCTGACTGTGTTTTTCACAAGACATATTTTCAGCTTACTGGGAGCACTCATGGCAAAGTTCCTTCACCAGACAGCATCCTAAAGGGCAACCTTAAAATATGTAAAATATTCTGTAATTACAGTTGGCATAAAATCTCTCTTAAAGAAAAGAACTTGACTGAAACACCATAAAATAAAGTATCAGATACTTTACCACTAGAAATAAATACGTTAACTTTGAACACTCATAGTTCCCCATTTGCAACCACTCTTAGCAGATACATATAAAGCAAAATGCAAAGAGAGAAAGGAACGTTTGACTCAACAGGGAGTCACCACGAACATCACTGAAAATGTGCAGTAGCGGGTTTCCACGCTTTGCACTTAGGCAAATGTAATAACTATGTAAATTAAATGACTTAGACAAAAGTACTTTAAATGACTAAGCTATGAAAAAACAGATCATGCCACTGTGGATATAATCCAAATTTTAAAACAACAGTAAATTGGAAACAACTTTGCTGCAGCCCGTCACTCTGATTTGTTTTAAACAGCACATGCCAGCATCTTATGGTACCTGCTTCTAAGTGAGGTGATGTGAGAACTACCCACCTGTCTACAGTGTGGATATCCCCACTTACTTACACTGGATTCCTTTAAGAGCCAGTAGGTTTTGATCCATTTAGCTAGTGTAAAATCTGAAGAGCTGAGATGCGCTGAGCTTCAGAAGTACTTTGTGTCTGCCATGGGTGTGATGTGAATGCTAAATGTTTGTGTGTCTCAAAAGAGAGACTAAACAAGCTGGGGGAGGGTGGGGAGGAATCATTAAAGGTTATTAAACACACAGAAGCCACCTCCAGCTTAGAAATCCCTAAAGCGTAAATGGTTGGAGGCTGTGCATACTCAAAGGTACGCAACTCAGCAGGCATCCCTGCAGACCTAGGCAACTGCCTGCATTCATTCCCTATCAGAAACAGGACGTGGTCTAGATAGAACCACAGTAGCCACCTTTGTGTTTTTGTATGACTGTAAACAGACCAGTTAAGCAGCTGCCGTCTCCGCTGTAAGCATCTGCAGTTCAATCAGTAAGCATCTGCAGTTCAATCAGTCAGTACCGCTCTTCGTGTCAGAGAGATGATTAATTTCTGATCAGTACAATACTATGTAACTGAGGGATGTTAAACTGTTGAAGTGACATCTCTACATCTAACTTGCCATACTTTGCACAGTGTAAACTTGAATTACCTTCTGTGTCTCAAGATTCCTCATGCTTTCTGAAGGAGGCATAGATGCTACCGGTGAGTGCAATAGAAGAGTGGAGTTAGGTGTATTCAATTCTCTTCCTGTGACCTCAAAAATAGTATCCTTGATTTCCATCAGAACCTGCCTTCAGATTTCAGACTGATTTAGACACATAGGATAGAGAAACTGCAGAGCTCATGTTTGAACTTAAGCCTTTATCTTCTTGAAGCGCTCCAGGAGAAGACTGCTGAAGGCAATAAAGGAATACTGAAGAGGGAATGAATGACTACCTGAAATATTTTTTTTCAAAGAAGGAGTTGAGATCATGTTCAGTTTCTCCTCTGTCTGCTTTCTATCCACAGGAAGGAAGGTTATGAGGAAAAGCAGTAACAAATGTAATTAGCACTTCTTCTGCTGACTTTTACATGTTAGAACAGAGTAGAAATAATCAGCACCTGGCTCCCCTGCTCACCAATCACAGAGTGCATCTTAGGAAATTGTCTCAAAACCAGGTTTCACTTCTTGCCTCCTTTTCCCACAGTGCATGATGGCTTATCTTCAAAGCATTCCCATTTCACTATCTTCAGACAATTCTGTTTTGCAGGTGGAAGGCAGCTTTTTGTTTTTCCTCAACTTTGATCATTACCATATGGTCTTTCATACGTGCTCAGGGTCTTTCTAGGATCACGATCCATTTTTCTCTTCCTGGCAATTTCTTTTTCTGACCAGATCTCAATTAAAAAAAAAGGAAAAAAAAAAAAAAAAGATAAAGTGATAAAGTGATGTGGTTCTTGGGAGTACTTTGGATTTCAGACAGAAATAGTTGTATGGTGCCAGGGACATAGATCTGTGGCCTGGCCTGGGGATGAATGTTATCAGGTACGAGGTCTTATCTCAGAGGAATGTTAACCTAAGACGCAAATATCCATAATAGAAAACAAATGGTGTCACAGAAACAAAAATCCAGTTCTTACCGGTGCTTGTTGGGCCTTTTATTCTTTTCCATAGGCACTGCCTTGAAGACTCATAGTCATTCTTCGAGTGATGTGGTTATATGTATTCCATCCTGCTGCTACGTTTTCTGGCGTTTGGAATTTCTTTTTGGCCAGTGTGCTGAACATCCTACATCTGTGCACTTGAATGACCTTTGCTGTCTCCTGAGGGCATAAAATGGCAGAGTGTAGCCAACCGTCTCATCTGTGATTAGAATTGCTAGCAGTGTCTAGGTACTTAAATCTCTTATCTGTGGCATATCATTAATCTAGTACTAGGGTAGCTCAAAAACAGTTTATTTTTAGGCTTCATTTTGAATTATTTTTAACCTATTAGAGTCCTGTTGTTTGAGTTGTCAGCAACATAAACAGCTCTCAGACTTGGCAGCTTGCAAAATATTCTCTGAAAAATGAAATAGTGTTTGGAAATGTTGATGCATTGAAATCATTGTGATTTGTGGGGAAATTTTGGCATAAGTGAACATGAGTTTTGAAATAATTTGCAGCTCAGGCACTTAGGATCAAAACCACTGAACTTGTGTGAGATGAGCCAATAGCTGGAAAGCGTACTATCTGGGAAGGCACAGTCAAGGGACTTGCACCTGCTGCTGCTACATCCCAGGCAAATTCCCTAAGTGTTAGACTAAGGAATTCCACTCCATTTTTCCGGCCAAATTAATGCCTAGTTGTGTGCACAGAATAGGACCGCTCCAAAAAAGAGATAAAAGCTGGCAATAGCTATTTAGGGTGCTTCTCTCCTGTGTGAATGACGCGGGTCTGATTTGGAGCCAGAACTTCAGTCAGGACTTTATGTTTCCTAGGAAGCTGGTGTGACTGTTAGCTGCTTTAGCTCTCTGGTTCTTTTTCCTTTTTTTTTTTTTTCTTTTTTTTTTTTTTCTTTGCAAGGAACTTCAAAAGCTCCATGGTTTATTTCCAGGCATGATCCTCAGGGATAATATTTCCCCACCCACCACTAGTTAATTTAGACTATCTTTGCCAGATCACAGGCAGAATATACTGCCTCTCAAATCTCTGCAAAATTTTGGCTTAGAATGAAAAATATGTTTAATTTCCAATGCCATCTCGCACAATAGAATTTGCAAACTCTGGATTTCAGAACATCAACAATAGGAATCAATAAAACTAGCTTGTATTTTATAGAACTACTTGGGCAGTAATATGCCTGAATATAAGAAGACTTAATCATGTGCTATTGGGCGTGTCCATTTCTCTTGAAGCCAGTTTTTGCTTTTGTTGTATGCTGTAGCCTGGCATTCTGGTACAGAGTCAGAAACACTGTACCATGTCTGTTGGAAGGATCTTGTCAGAGTATATAATTGTTCTCACAACTTTCACCTGCAGTAATATTGTTGATAAAATTTGCAATTTTAGTCCATCCTGCTTCCCTGAGACCTGGGGAATCTAATCAAGTTTTGGCTTCTTTATATTAAATAGTAATCCATACAGCTTTTTACAGTCTGAAAAAAATTGCTGTGTGTGTACTCTGCAGTTATTGAGCTTTACCTTTCTAACATCAGAGGTAAAATTGAGGGCGGGGGGCTGCTTTTTGACTCACTACTTTTGTTTCTTAAATTCTCTCTGTGTGAATATAGGACCTTTTCTGAGTATTTTAATTCTACTGCTTGAAAACCAATGTAATTTCATTCTACCTTAATCTTCAAGCAAAATTTCTCCTTTAAACAGTTCTAGCCTTCCATGTCAATCATATACTGCACATGATTGAACAATTTTTAATGACTCTCATCTTAAAATCACATTCACAACCTGACTGTGAGGACTGGCTTTGCTGGAAAAGTAAAAAACCAAGACATTTTGCAAGCAATGCTGCACATTTTCTCCCAAAACTCATCCATATGGATTGCTAACTCAAATACGCTATGTTAACAGATAGATAAATGAGAATTTTCTCCCCAGTCAGATAAAGATTTACTCCATAAAAACTTGTGTAGCTTCTTTTGGAAATACTCCCATCTTTGGAGTTTGCACCATGCCACCTGCTTATGCATTTATGAAACACTGCTCTCTGCGGGACAAGTCTAGGATGTATGCTTATTTTGATGAAGTGTACTTTAATCTTCAGTCAGACTCTGAGCAATTATCTTCTGCCACTGAAGTCATGTCCAAGAGTAAAATACACAATACTTCTTTCTCCTTACTTTGAATTACTTCCACAAATTAACTGTTCTTTGTATTCTGTGTTTGTGTGTGTACACACACACATGTATTTAGTGCCTTGCTATTACAAAGCTTTCAACAGATTTATAAGGGAAAGAAGTGAAAGGCCTTTGGCTTTGATCTGTGCTTTTGAAGAAGAGATGTGGGGGGTACCTAAGACTCAAGTGAGGACCATGTAACAGCCCCAGATTAAGTATTCTGATGTACAACAGGTAAAGATTTGTTGCAAAAATACATTTTATAAAACAGCAACTGTAGGAAGAACAACCATTTGGTCTCCTTTGAATGAGTGTTTGTGTATTTCTCTGTTGGTACCTTGCCGATGCTAATCCAGTGATAGGAAAGAGATGCTTACCATCCAGCTAAATAAAGATTGAAATGCTGCTTAATCAAATAAGCTTATGTTCAAATGTTTCCCTGAGGGCACCCAGCTGGTTTGATGTCTGCATACTGTTAACAAGTGCTGGGTACTCTGTCTGCATCCCATACTATCTTATCCACAACAGAGCTGTAATTCCAAATTACTCACTCACTAACAAATAAGAATCATCACAGTTTTGCTCAGCAAGTGGATATTATATTAGCTCCAGCAGGCTGGATCATGGTGGTTTTACAAGACTGATCCTTTTCTGAATAACAAATTAGTTCTGTCCAACCAGTGTGTTGTTTATCAGGGAATTCATAATACATATGATACGCACTTTTATTTTAGCTCTATCCAATCTTACTCATATCTTAGGAAGAACTGCTGTGCCATCAGCACAGAAGAGCACATGAAGCTGAGGTAGTTTAGCAGGAGTTAGTGTTGTTCTCAAAATACATATATATATCATTCATGATCAATCTTGTGTTCCTAGTGGGCCTTTGATATCTGGAAGCAACAAATGAAGAGGCCTGTAGTTTCCAAGAGTCAGGCCTGAGCATAGCAGGTGGTCAGTGACATCTGACAAAGCTGAACAAGGGCCCTGTGGTACTCTGTCCAATATCCTACAATAATTTCAGAACAGTATCAAAAGTAGAAATGGATAAGTTGCAGTGATGCTTTTTATGCCATCTGGCATAAAACACTGTAACTCTTAATATCGTTATCTTCAGCAACGCTGTACAAAGACCAAGTCCTGATATATTGCCAATGTGCCCATGTGGTGAAGTTAGAATGGAAACTGAGAAGTGATTATTTTATTCCTGCATCCCCTGAAGCTAGAATTTACTCTTCCAGCTGATGAACCAGTGAAACAGAGACAGGCATAGAAGGCATTAAAAAAAAGAATTGTATCTGCTGTAAATGGCATTTTCTCTGTTCAAATAAAGGACATATAGAGCAGGTGCCTATATTTAATGTTCTCTGGGGCAGCAAACCTTTTCTAAATACTCATAGTCCCACAGTACATGGAACTTAGTCTGCTTTCCACAGGAATAGCTGCAGTCCATCAGAGCAGGCCTCATATGACAGATCAAATTAACTATTTCTTTAACTGACGTGCTTTCTTGGAGATTTGGGACTGCCTTAGGAATTCAGATACATTTCCTTACTTCAGTTATTCTCAAAGCATGTTAAAAATCTTAGATGTGAAATTAAAGGAACAATCACGGGCAACCCCATACAGGTATTCTATAACTGTCCACAAAAGTAGCTGCTCTGACCGCCTAAAAGTCTGTAACTGTGCACTTACCCATGAAACCTCAAAATGCTATGTAAAAATTTCTGACACTCTGTAACCAAAAACATTCTTCATTAAAAAAATAAGATAATCATGGAGGATAATAGGCAAGAGTAAAATAGGAAAAAAAGATGTCACGAATGTCCCCAACATGGCCTTTAGCAATACTGGTGCATTTGTTAAAAGAAAATGCCTAGGGCATCCTAGAAAATATGCACTATCTGACACTACATAGAAAGGCACAAAACAGAAAAGGTTCTGTCAGCAAAGACAAACACATGCTGAATTTGAGGACTCCATACTGTGTGTATGATTTTTATTAATATTGCCTTATTCTTCATGTTGCACTTAGTTTGATATACCCTGACAGTCAGGATCTACCTAAACCACTGAGCAAGGGCCAAGAAAGGTTTTCTACAATATCAAAAAAAATGCCATAAATTCTGCCCCAAAATACCCTCACATTCTGCAGCCATTGCCTGATGCTTCAAAAGAAAGGAACCTTGCCTACCCTCATTCCCCAAAAACTAAATTATGCACTGAAGCAAAATGTAAATCTCTCTAGCCCCTGCAGGTAAACAGCTGGCAAGATTAAAGTATTTAAAATACAGTGCAAAATACACATATGGAAATGCAGTCTCCTTTCAAGACTCTGTTACGGATACAAGAAGCTAACTACCCCAAGATACAAATTACAAGCTTTAATTTTCAGCAGTAGAATGACTTCAATCCTGTCATCAGATGCCACTTACACACTTGTGAGTTGCCTGGCTGAAACATTACATTCCTTGTGATCCTTATTGCATTTCAAACACTAGAAAGTTCATCTCTGAAATGTTCATTTTTCTGTTCAGTTTCCTTACTGATTTTATCTTAAAGCCTTTGACATTGTCTCCCACAGTATTCTCCTGGGCAAGGTGGCAGCCTGTTGCCTGGACAGATCCACTCTTTGTTGGTAATGGAGTGGCTGGATGGTTGGGCGCAGAGAGTGGTGGTGAATGGAGTCACATCCAGCTGGCAACTGGTCACGAGCGGTGTTTGCCAGGGGTCAGTACTGGGGCCTGTCTTTTTTAATATCTTTATTGATGACCTGGAGGAGGAAAATGAGTGCACCCTTAGTAAGTTTGCAGATGACACCAAGGAACATGATATCTGCCTGAGGGCAGGTAGGCTGTATGAAGAGATCTGGATTTCTATGAGGTTCAACAATCTTATTCTTCTTTGGCATGTGATTACTGATTTTTTTAACTCCTCCTATGGCATTGGTTTGCCATTTCACAAATTTTTACACTAGACATCGCTGTCTTAAATTATTCTTTTGTAAAATAAATGGTGATGACTGAACATGTTCTCAACAAAGCCTTGTCTTGCTTTAGATGCTGTCCACTTCATAACACTTGTCATAATCTCATGACATACCACAGTCATCTTCAATATTGTTAAGATCAGCTAGTCTACTAGATAGTTATAAGTGCTGCCAGGTTAAGCACACCTAATTTTAGCCATTGGTCTGCTTCCTTACGATAACAATATTCTCTAGAGCTTTGTCTTCAGGTGTTCCTAGAAGATAAACGTATCAAAATTTGTCTTGTTAGGGCTTAGACTTAACTGAAGGTTCCTCCTTAGCCAGGTTGCGTCCATCTGTAAATATTTTCCAATGCAAAACCAAAATGATTCTTCAAAATGAGAGTAGAAATCGGTTTGTTGTCATTATAGCTGATGATGGTCTGGAGGTGGAGAAAATCTGTTACTGCAGTTAACTTTCATTGGTATTTCATAATGTGATCATGAAACACAACAGCCAAAGAATTTTCTAAGAAGCAGAAGGGCCGTGACTTACCAGTCAAACTCTGAACTTGAGTTGTAAGAAATCTGGAATATCAGTCAGATCACTCCCTGTTGAAAAAGGACACAGAAATATTTCAGACAACACTGGGTGAAAAGAAATTTCTGCTCTGAATTTTGTTGTTTTCAAGAAAATAGCCACTAGTTTACTAATAAGAAATTTGTAATCAAACATGAAATAAATTTATTCAGCAGTTTGTAACTGCTTTCTGATGGAACTGAAACTCTTTCAATTCACTGTAATATACACAAGACATTGCCATAGATTTAGATTGGACTAATAGAAGCCTAGCTTAAAACTGAGAGACACATAGGGCATTAAAATTACTAAGGATAGGTCTCAGTTTTCAACTTTTTTTTTTTGTTTTCATGGTTTTTCAAAGAAAAACCCATCAGCAGTTTGCGTAAAAGACATCATCTCTCCCTACAAACTTTGTCTTACTTTAACTTTGAAACAAGAAGGAAAAATTCATCTGAATACAGTCAACAAATAACAAATGGCTGTTGTTTTCTTACTAGACTGACACTGCCTGTGGTGGTGATTGTGCTACTAATATTTACCTTCCATTTGCAACACAGCTTGCTAATCTGATGATTATTTGTATGTAGCCACAAACAAGATAGATGAGGGAGAAAGGAAAATTATTCATCAAGATTGCAGTCTGCAGTGTGATAACGGTCAGTACATATCAGGATTGCAACTGCTAAAAGAAATGCTGATTTGCTAAGCCTGAATTGTTTAGGAAAGTCAACATCTTAGGATATTCTTTTGAAATCTTTACTGTTCTAGTCATTTTTAAAATGGAGAATTAAATATTTCTTATACAAATTCTAAATTTTCCTTAAAGGATATTTCTCTCCTAATGAAGAAAATAAAACGTAACTTAGTTTACAACTAGAAAAAAATACCATAGATAAATTTATGTATTAGGATGAAATTAATATTAACAATTCAGTTCATTTACCAGATTAGTTTTTTTCCAGTGCGTCAAGAATTTAGCTTCTTCCACAATGGTAGCAACAACAGCAACATTAATTTTCATCAGATTTTCAACAGAATTCCAGAATTCCAGCAAAGCTCTCTTTTTTTTTTTTTTTTTTTTTAAGAATATGAGCATCAATTTGAAACTTAAAATCCTAAGCAAAAATTTTATCCTTTGAAATTGCTGGTTCTTAAAAACAGGCAACAGGGATATGCTGAATAGATTATTATGTAGCACATAGCTATTTTAATTAGACAGTTGTTTTATTGAAACAGCTTTCAGGAATAGGTACTTTAAATATGTTGAACTGCAATGTATTCACAGTGTAATGTATTTAAAGTACTAGACGAGAGGTAGTTCTATACAGGAGGAGATGCCAGATGATATGTAAGGTAGGGAAGGGGAGAAGGAAGTGTGTGAAGAGCTGAAGCTTGGCTGCAGATGCAGGAAGTTCCGTTCTGTTCTGGCATTTATGTAGTTTTGGAAACTACTCATTGATCGGATGGTATTAGCTGTATGTGTGAGAGAGAAAAAAGAATGTTGTCAAAGAATTGTTCTCTTACCATGGATGTAAGGTAGTAAACCTTGTCTCATAATACTGACACTGGATATGCATGAAGAAATACATGCACACAAATCTAACATCTTTTTTTAGCAGAAACGCAATGATTATTTTTTGCCATAGTAGGCTGTTTCCTGTGGTGTTCCAGTGAAGAGGAAAGTACTGGTCCTTTCATAAGAAGAAATGCTGGAAGGACATTAATGGTCTGAATTGTGAAGGGCAAAAACCTAAACTGTTGGAATTTAAGAACAAAAACAAGAACAAAACAGAAAAAAAAAAAAAAAAAAAAAAAAAGAAAAAAAAAACAGAACAAAACCATCTGGACACGCAGAAATAGGATCAGGAAAGCCAAGCTGCAGATGGAACTGGAATTGGCTAGGGATGTGGATGTTGGTGAGCCTCACCTCTGTGCTAGGGAAGATAGTGGAATGGATCCTCATGGAAGTTATATTATGGTACATGCAAGAAAGGGAGGTGATATGAGACAGCCATCATGGCTTCAGCAAGGGCAGACAATTCCTGCAGTGACAGAATTGATGTTCAAAGGAAGGGGAACTGATGTTATCTTCTGGATTTCTACAAGGCCTTTTACATGTCCCATATCATGTCCTTCTCTCTAGTTGGAGAGATGTGTATCTGAAGGGTGGGCTGTTCAATGGATAAGGAATTAATTAGATGATTGCAGCCAGAGGTTTGTGGTCCACAGCTCTACGACCAGGTGAATGTCGGTTACAAGAGGTCCCCCATAAGTCCATCTTGGGACCAGGGCTCTTTAATGTCTTTATCAATGACACAGATAGTGGGATTAAGTACACTTTCAGCAAGTTTGTATATGATAATAAGTATGATTTGTATGATAACTGTGTAGTTAGTATGACAGAAGGGAAGAATGCTATCCAAAGGGATCTGAACAAGCTTGACAAATCTGTCCATATAAACCTAAACAGATTCAACAAGGCCAATTGCGAGGTACTGCACCTGTGCTAGAACAATCCCCAGTATGTGTACAGACTGGGGGAAGAACTCACTGAGAGCAGACCTGCAGAGAATGTCTTGGGAGCTCTGATGGACAAAAAGCCTTACAGGAGCCAATATTGTACACCTGAAGACCCAAAGAACAACAGTTTCCTGGGCTTCATGAAAAGAGAGATGGCCAGCAGGACAAGGGAGGGGGTTGTCCTTTGCTCTGCCTTCATCAGGCCCCACCTGGAGTACTGTGTCCAGCACAGTGAGGTCCAGCACAAAGAAGGGATATTGATATGGGAGAGGGTAAAGAAGAAGCCATGAAGATTATTAGAGGGCTGGGACATCTCTCCTACAACGGAACTGAAGGAGCTGGGATTGTTTAGACTGGATAAGTGATAGCTCTGGAGGGCTTCACTGCAGCCTTCCAATACTTGAGGGGAGCTTATAAAGAAGAGGTAGACTGGCTTTTTATATGGACTGATAGTGATAGAACAAGGAGAAAATGGCTTTAAATTAAAAAAAAAGGGGAGATTTAAGTTAGATGCCAGTAGGAAATTCTTTACTCATATGGTGGTGAGCCAATGGCACAGCCAGCCTAGAGAAGTTGGGTGCCCTCTCCCTGGAGATGTCTGTGGCCAGGTTTAATGGGGCCCTGAGCATTGTCATTTGCTGGGTGGCAGCCCTGCTTGTAGCAGTGGTGTTAGAATGAAGATCTTTAGTATTTTAGGGATCTTTTAGTCATTTAGGGATTTTTAAGGTCCCTACCAACTCAAGCTATATTACGATTCTATGGCTCTATGACTCTGACTCCTTGGCTTCAGCGATGAGACTAGGTTACTATAGATGAAATCACCAAAACAATGAATCAGAGAATCATAGAATAATAGAATCCTTAGAGTTGGAAGGGACATTCAAAGGTCATCTCGTCCAACCCCCTGAAATAAACAGGGATATCCACTGCTAAATTAGGTTGCCCAGAGCCTTACCTCTAAAATCTCCAGGGATGGAGCATCTGCCACATCTCTGGGCAACCTGCTCCAGTGCCTCACCACCCTCACTGTGAAAGATCTTTTCCTTATATCTAACATAAATCTACCCTCTTTAAACTTGAAGTCATTTCCCCTTCTTCTTTCAAAACAGACCCAGCTAAAAAATCTGCCCCCTTCTTTCCTGTAACTCCCTGTGTTTTATTTAATATGCATTTTGAAAGCATCCACAACTCGTGAACTAGAAGTAGCAAGCACCATCATCCCCATAAATCCTGTTGCTCTTACATAATCTTCCCCAAAAGCATCTGGCCTAAACTACAAGATAGCATTGTGTTTTATAACACAGCACTGGCAAATATCTCTTTTTATGTGGAGTTAAAAACATTGATGGTGGTTTGGTGAGGCCCATCAGGAAGTCACAGACCAGAAAAAATAGTATAATGCTCTACTAATGAACACAAGCTGTGAGTACCTTTTCCACAGCAGTGAGAAGGCACAACCTTTCAACCCAGTGTGTTAAGCCAGTAAGGATCTCACTCCATGATGTAGTTGCCTCCTGTCAGAGTGGATATTGTTTTTCAAATGAGACCAAGAAGACCTAGAATTAGAAGCTTTTTTGCTAATTTAGAAAACTAAACCAACTCCAAAACAGCAGATTTTATCTTGAGGAGCTAAAAAAAGGAAGTTAGCTCAGCTGAGTTCTTTTCCACTTTGCTCATCACTAAATGCACATAGTCCTGAGGTCCCTACTGACTTCTATTGAGATGTAGCAGAGCCTCAGAATGAATGGTGTGATCATAAACTGATCAAGCAAGTCTTGATTTGAATGTGTTCAGTTCTTAATGTGAAATAATCCAGCTGTGCAATAGCCCTCCCTTTGTGGTGTTTTCAGTGGCTGTCCATCAGCTTGTTGAGATGAGTTTGCAGCACCTTGCCTTCCATTTTGAAAGGGGTATGTAGGAAAGCCAGTGGAAATTTTTCCCATACATTTACTTTGCTACTATTCTCTCTGTAATGTTAAACATGCACAACTCTTGTTTTGTGCAATACTGGTCTTTAAAACCTCCATTGCCTCACATACATACACACATGCACTCTTTTTCAACAACATCAGCTGTGAATTTTTTTGTTAATTACCCTGCCACTGCACAGCAACATTCAAATGAAGGTTCAGTCACAATTTTTGGTATTAACAGCTACTTTCTGAGACATAGTAAACCTGCTGCTAAAAACTTCTCTGCAAATGCTCTTATTTTCTGGTCTGACTGAATATATGTAACTATTAAATTCTTCCAATGAGGAAGAAAGGCAATGCTCAGAACACAAAACACCTTTGGCAGTGCATACCAGGGCATTTACTTATCAAGAAGGTGACATATCTTTCAGGTCTATCACTTTAGCTGCTCTATTACTACTTCTTTACTGTAGATAACTCATGATTTTGAAGTCAGTCATCAAAAATTTTTGTGTTTAGAATATGAATCCTGTGCAGATTTTTGAACACATCACTTGTCCCCAGCTACACAGTGACATGGAGAATTCCACTTTACTGAGAGAAAAATGTCAATATACTCTTCTATTAGAAAGCACATCCAACAGAAAACTTGAGGTTTTGTCATGGCTCCAGGCTTCTGTAATGCAATATACAGTAGTTGTACTGAAATATCAGAGGCTGTATGTTTGAGTTATCTTCCTTTTATTACTTTGCACAACCTCTCTTGGGAAGGGAGGAGGGGTTAGAAACGTAAATATAAAACAAATGATCAATAGTACCTATTCAGAAGTATCCATTTTCAAAACCAGTTTTCAGTTCTGTCTCCCAGCACTAGACAGCAGCCTGACTATGCTGGTTTCTGTACATTCTGCTGCTCACAGCTCCTGTCTGCATCAGTTATAGTGGAATAATAGGAAGTGTAACTATTTCTATGCAAGCTGATTAATAATATTTTATAAGCTCCAAAATAGAAATATGTGTGTGTGTGTGTGTGTGTGTGTGTGTGTGTGTGTGTGTGTGTGTGTGTAAGTAGCAATAGCTGCAATAGAGCTAAGAATTCCTGCAGGATACAATTATTTATGAAAAATCACAAGTATTTTTGAAATCTCATAATAAAACTGTGTTAAGATAATAACGTCATGTTATCATTTCTGCAACCACTGATCCAGTGAAGACTGATTCTTTTAGGAAACACTAGAAGAAGACAGAGAATAAAGTAGGAATCTAGTTCTTTCTTGGCTAATTATGTCCTTCTGGAAAAACAGTGCAAGATTCAAAAGACTATTTTGTTAAAAGCAAAAGTTTTTCAGTTCACAGATTGTAGCTTTAGGATATATAAATATATATATTTAACATACACGTCTGAACTGTGCTGTAAATACAGATATTAAAGAAGGAAGAAGTGAAAGGCGAGAGGAAGAAAGTTAAACAGAGGCAAGAATTTAAAAAGCTTTTATTTCATGACCTTTGGAATTTCTGCTTGTTTTTCATTATACAGCACTGAGCCCTATCCAGGAAGATAAACTGGTGGAAATGGAACATATTGCAATTGATGGAAGGGAGCTTTTTTAAAGGCATTGACCACATCTGAGCACTAACACTTCAGTGAATATGATGTCAAAGTCTACCCCACTTCCTTCTATTTTAAGAGGGGATTTGGGATGGGATTTGGGAAGAAACCTGGCTCCAAAATATACTGCTATCTCATAGGATTATCCAGAAGTACCATTGAGGTTACCAAGTCAGAAAGATCTTGTGGCCTTAATTAGCAAGCATAAACAAAACGTTCCATTCCTTGTGTTTAACTTATACGTAGAAAAATGAAGCTGAAAAAGCAGTGAAATGTAACTCGAGTGGCTGAAATAATGGCACTGAAGCTCAAAGATCATGATACATGATTGAAGAACTGAATGGAAATTAGAGTAAGTGGAGCAATTAACAATACAAAAGAACTTGTGACTACAGGAAGGTGTGCTGGACAAAATGAATAGAGATGCCAAAAGTGCTACAGAACAAGTCAGTTTTCTTAAATGGGCATTCAGAATCCAGCAGACAAAATAAGAAATAAACACAACTGGATGAAATAAAGGGGGAGAAAAGGGTGTGGGCTTTGGAGGTGGAAAATGGAAGGAAAGAGGTAGGTAGGATAATCGTTTTAGAAGGAGGAAATTTATAATAGTTTATTTTTCATTATGGGATGGGTAGACAGTTTGAAAGGAAAGAGTATGGGGAAACTGTGCATTGGAAAAGAAACTGCAGAGAGATATTTAGGGAGACATTTTAAGGTCATTCAATTCTGTGTATTGGCAGTAATCCATTGTGGAGAACAGACAGCTACTGTAGTTGTTAGTAAAGATAAATGTCATTGAATTATAGATGAACATAATGGAAAAACTTCATGTCTAGCCATTGTGTAAAATTAGGAGTGGGACATACTGACTGTGTGGGCCTGGTGAATGCCAGGTGCGTGGGTGAGTAGTGAGAATTGGAAAAGGGTGTCCTATTGAAGTGGGCTATTCAGCTCTGACACCAGCACTGTAATGTCATTATTTTTTCTTGCATTGACTTTTGAGTACAAACCAAAGAATAGTAAACACTAAGTACATTGGTGTCTGTCTCAGCATGTCCATATGTTTCTGCCTTCATATTCAACACAACAACATGGGGAAAAATACTTGTCTTTAATTTGATGATGGCTAATAAAGAGCTCTGTTATCAACCTGCTAACAAAATCACATCACACCAGTTAACAATGACAACAGGCTACCATGTTTTAAATTCTGTTTTCTGGCATAGAAAAATTTTCATTAAGTAAAATTCAATATTCAGAAGATGACAGTAAATTGCAAATCCAGAAGTCTTCAGAAGACTTCAAGACAGAAATCATAAGTCTTAGAACTTTTGGGGGCTCTTAAATGTACAAAGCCCATCATATCTTCTTTCCAGGATTAACAGATCTCACTTTTGCTGTCATTCTGAATTGTGGCATTTGGCTCTTGTAGCTAGTATGGTACCTATGGAGTATTTTATTGCTTTGCGAAGCTTCTTTTCACTCTTCCAGTGCAGTCTGAATAAGGTCATGGTGGTGTTGCTGCTGCCGCCACTACTCCTGTGCTAGCAACTGCTTTCTATGTATCCATTTTGTCTTTTCTCAACTTTGGCCATATTTTTCACCCCTATTCTACATTCATATCTGATAATGACATCACTGTTTTTTCAATAAACTTACTTCTTCTGTCACAATCATTAAA
The DNA here is from genome assembly GCF_026119805.1 of Tympanuchus pallidicinctus. NCBI lineage: Eukaryota > Metazoa > Chordata > Aves > Galliformes > Phasianidae > Tympanuchus > Tympanuchus pallidicinctus. The sequence goes on along the minus strand of NW_026294813.1, from coordinate 7,587,965 downwards.
TGTGTTAATAGCCCATTTGCTGGAGATTGTGCTGTATGCACACAAAATTAACAGATTTTACACAGATTGCCATGTAGGCATTGTTGAACAGTACTGGGAGATTGACTGATTTATTTATACTAGTATAAATTCACTGGAACTATTCAGCCAGGATACCAATAAAGAGGTGGAGCAGAAAGAACTGCAATTCTTTCTAGCGCATCCAGTACACCTAGCCAGCAAAGCAGCCATCTAGAAAAATGATAAAGGCCTGTTACCTGCAAGTCCAGCCTGAAAAATACATATTCTATGAAACTAAGTGTATGCTTCAGGATAAGATGAACAGTGTTAATTATAAGGCCGTTCCTGCATATTTAAATAAAATATATCTGGTATGATGGTAGCTAGTAAGTAAAAAACAGAAGTGATCTAAATCAAATTAATAAGGAAACCTTCATAAAAACAAATAAAAACATCTTGCAAGTGAATAACAAAACATTTTCCTCTCTTTAACCTTCAAGATGGGATCTGGTGGAAACTACCAGAACACATCTCTAGGCAAGAAAACCTTCCTGGAGATCTACCATTGCCATAATTTCTGTTAATCATTCACTTTGGGTCTCATCAGCTCAGGTCTTGGAGAAATGAGATCATAGTTTGTAGCCTCTGACCATTTCTGTCTAGCTTTGATCCTGCTTAAAAACAAGGAATTAAATAACAATAATGACAAAAATACATCAATTGCATCAAGGCAGACTTTGTATTGCCTTCCTTCATAATTCTCATTCTCTGATTTATGGTAGAAACTAATACACCAACCCTATGTCTGTTATCATCAGAAATCCAAATGACATCATAGATTCTTGACTCAGAATTGTCTGAGTTGAAAGGGACATTTAAAGGTCATCTAGTCCAACTACTCTGTAGTTAACAGGACATCTACATCTAGATCAGATTACACAGAGCCTGGTCTAGTCTGAACTTGAATGTCCATAGGGATGGAATATCCACCACATCTCTGGGCAACGTATTCCAGTGCTTCACTACTGTTAACATAAAAACAGATTTCCTAGTGTCCAATCTAAAACTCCACACTTTGTTGGAAACCATTTCCCCTTGTCTTATCAAAACATATCCTGCTAAAAAGTCTGTCCCCTTCTTTCATATAGCCCCCTTTTAGATACTGAAAGGCTGCTCTCAGATCTTCCTGGAGCCTTCCCTGTTCTGGGTTGACCAGCCCCATCTCTCTCAGTCTGTCCTCGTAGGGGAGGTGTTCCAACCCTTGGATCATTTTTTGGCTCTCCTCTAGATGTGCTCTGGCAGATCCTCATGTCTTTCTAGTTACAGGAAGAGGGAAAAAGAATAGAGAAAAGTAAGCATTGTAACTACATTATTACTAGGACATATGGGTGGTGGAGAGAGAGTGAAGCCACTTCAGTCTAGAGAAATTTCTTACCTACAATTTATTGCAATACTGAATACTATCCAAGGAGCTATCACTATGTGATGCCTTATTCATATAACTTTCTCAATTTGCTTTTAGAGACACACTACATGGATCCTGACTTTACAACTCCAACTCTTTTGCTCATGGGTGTAGTTTCTCAGAGCTGTATTTTACCTCCATCACAGTTTCCTTCTTTTCAACACCACACCCTCTCCGGTATCATCCTTGGGCTGCAGTCCCTAGGAACTGAAGGAAAAGAGGCAAAAAAGGCCAAAGAGGCCTCTTTCCTTTCAGCCAGATCAATCCCCTCATATCAGAGGAACGTAGTCACTTGGCTCCAGTTCCAACACGTATTATCACTTTTATGCCTGCCATGTGCACTTCACAATCTGTACCACTTTCCGGCCACTCAGCCACCCTCTGCTTCTATGATTCAACTTCTGAAGGTTGCCGTCAGCCTGAACGCCTCCTCCATGACAGCTACACAACATGTTCTACACACTGTTGGAACCACCCAGGGTGAGAATGAATTATACCTCTGTGTCATGGTTATATTCTGGATCTTGCCTGGTGCGGCCAGCTCATCATTAACTGGCAAAAAACTTAGCCCTAAGTGAAAGAAAGGTAAACTGCTTTCCCTGAGATTACGAAAAATGCCGCTAACCCCAGATCAACCTGAGAGAGAAGAGCTAATTACATGCTCTGGCTATAGAAGACAAATGCACCTGCTGTTCTCTTGCTTCTTGTAAAAGTGCTCAAAATAGTTTCATTTTGGAATAAATCCCTGTCTGTCTTTTCTCCAGCCACCCAAATACAAGTCATCAACTAAAACAAGGTCCACGTTGGGCTCCATCCATCTCTAAGTGCTGCCCCACCTACTGGAGATAACACAAGAACTTGTCCCAAACTCAAACCTGGCAGCACAGGGGTTAATGGGGCCGATGGGAAGGGGAGGGGAGTGAACCAAAAGAAAATAGCCTGACACCCTTCCCAGCTTATTTGATGGAGATGCGACCTGGCAGCATTGAAAAGCTTCAAGATTAATGGAGAAAAGGCGGAATCTGACAGCTTTTCCGCTGGTTTCACTCCTTCTGGGTGGGCCGATTGCTCTTGAATGTCACTTGCTACTTAATCTTGTGTATCTGAAACAGACTGACGTGTTTGGGGAGCCCTGCTTGCTCTGTATAGACATCAATTGGGAAGGCAGATAAAAGGAAACTGCTTTGAATTACTCTCTTATGCCTTTTATAGAGCACTTTCTGACTACAAAATAATTAGTAGCCCTATCCAACGAAACTCGTCGTGGTTAGGATACACTTTAAACACTAAAAGTGGGGAGGAGCAAGTATCCCTTACTCTCTTCCAGCTGTTTCCCAGAGCTACCATGAAACAGAGTCATGTTTATACTCAAATAGAAGCATTGCTAGATAATATTGTCATTTAATATCACCTCACTGTCTGCATGACTCTTGCAGAGGTTTTTTTTCTGAATTGATTGATTTCTGTTTGTGAGACGAAGATTTGTTGGGGAGGTAACAATTCATGTGTTATATACTCTCCCTCCTGCAAGGGAAAAAACCTTATGTACTCTTTAAAAATGCATTACATCTCCCACTCAGCAAACATGATGCGTTCTCCCTTGTAGCATATAAGGGGGACACAGGAGACTAAAATGTATGGTTTTTTTCTCCATCTTCAGTGCAATCAGATGGTGACTGTCTTGCAAAAGCCATCTGATTCTTTTTTTAATCCCAGCATTTCATGTGAAGTTCTTCATTATCTTTCACCCATGTCATACCATTTATGGCAGCCTAGAGATAGTAGCAAATTAAAATAGCAGTCCAAATTAGTTTGTCAAATTTACTTCGTACCCTAAACTGATGGCCAGAAATCTGACCTTCCCCCTTGACATAACACAGCTGATCAGCTTACAGTCAGCAACTCAAGAAAACTCCAATTGTCTTTGTACAGGCAGTTAATATACAAACTTTTGAAATATCTGAAAAATTAGGCATCTGAAAAAAATTAGCTGCTACCTCATGTTACCAGATTGTCTAAAATAGGTAACATTGAGCCCATTTAGCACACTATCTATCTACTGTATGGTCTTCTATATTTTTCTTTTTGAAATAAAGAAATCTTAAGTTTGAAAATGTTAAACTGCATCTCACGAACTTTTAGAGGTAAGAAGCATCTTAGATTAAACACTAACAGCACTGTTGCGTTTCAGCTGTCCCCTAAAAAACAGATACTATGAGTTGACTGTGCCTTCACCAATTATGCAGACCTATTCAGTTGGAAAAAAAAAAAAGAAAGAAAGAAAGAAAGAAAAAAAAAAATTGTTCTGTGTAGGTTTTTTATAGCATTTTCCCTCAGATCTAAGTGGTACTTTATGGGAAGAAAATGTGATTTTACACAAAGACTTGTAACAAGCTATGGGAATAGCAACCACTTCACTGCTGGTTTGTTTTTTTTTTTTCAGCCAACTAATTTCTATGCCCTCTGGAGGAAAATAGAAGATATAAACTGAATGATGAATCACTTCAGTGAGAGTGTCGTAGAACTCTGTTACTTTATTTATTTATTACTATTTTTAACAAGGAAATTCTCAGACGCGTTACTGCTTTAAAATGCGTAGTTGTTATTTTCTGTTCTCTGTTTCAGTAAAGATGCAGGTTAACACTTAATCGCACTGTGACTCTACAATTTATACTGATGTTTCTAAAAGCGTCATTTAAATAGGTTCCTAAATTTGCTTTACATAGTGAGGTAATGAAGTTCACAAACTCCAGTTGTTTAATGTTTTTTGTCTTGGAATCATCACAGTTTTAATAAATGAGGTGTAATTAAATGTACAGATATCAACTCACATCCATCTGAGATTTCTTACAATTCAGATTGTAAATTCCCCATTTGATCTTTAAAATAGTTTTTCATGTTTCTCAGCATTACTCCCTTAGCAAAATGCAGAGAAGGGTAAGCAGAGTAAGCAATCTTGGGAAATATGATTTGTAGGAAAATTCAGAAATGAGAAAAGGAATACTAGCGAAAAAAGAGGCTACTAGGACATTTTTACAGTAATAGGCATTATTTTAAAAACACCCTGGAAATCAGAAGGTGTTCATATCACTCCCTCCTTCCTGCTCAGAAGGATGAGATCTGCACTGTTAAAAAACACAGAGGACTTTGAAGACATTACTCACTTTAGTTGAAGCCACTTAAATAAAACTATTTCTGTTGATGCAGCCCGGCCACATATATGATGTACTTCTCAAAATAAATCTTAATCTTTCTGTGTTTGTCTGTGTCTACTGAACTTGCTTGAGATCTTTAAGATCAGTGGTCAGATTCTACACACACATCTTCACCATTAAGTTCAAGAGACTGCAAAAACGGAGGTAAGCATGTGCACAATGCCTTCAGGAGCTTACAAGTAAAGTGCCCTAAATTATGACAGAGTTCCCATTCTTTTTAAGAATTAGAAATAGGCAATCTCTATTAATTAAATGTATAATTTTTTTCCTGAAGAAATTACTGTTCATTGACACTAAACCACTCTTCTATCAAAGAGTAGGAGATGCAATTAAACCTTAAATAATTTATAAAAACAACAGCCTGCTGTCACATTAGGACCTCAAAAGGGGTCCTCTCACTTTCACTGCAAGTCCTCTTTCCTGCTGTTTAGGCGCAATATCTGTGTTATTTACTATGTCTTGCTCATGCTGGCATCTTATTAGGAGTCAATATCCCACTAATCACCATTTGTCATGAGCAAGCATCCACAGCTTATATACAAAATAAAAAATCTGAGAGTTTCCTTTTCTTTCTACAAGTAGGAAATGCTGGTATTCCATATGAAAATGCAATCACAAACCGAAACTGCTTAAACAAAGCAAAGTCAGAACAACTTAGTCTTTATATACCTACAGAAAAACAACAGACTGAGTTGGACATCACAGATGCACAGACTGAGGCAACAGAGCCTACCTCATAGCCTCTGTGCATCCTCAGCCCACTGCCCAGCATAGAAATGACATCCTGAGAGTAGGGGTGCAGTTACCATAATATAGATATTGATATATAGAAATACATATATGGGTTTGGAGTTTTTCCTGGCCCACTAATTTTGTTAAGAAATTTATTTTGAGACTTTTTTATTAAAAGCCAACTTCAAAATCCTAATGGCTGAAAAACCTAAAGGTAAAACTTGTACCATTGTTGCAAATGCCTTCTATCACTTAACCTGAGCTTGAAGGACCAAAACTGAGATGACCCTGAGGATACCATCCAGTTCTTTCAATTCCACTTTTATTAGGTCATAGTGAAATAAGGAGAGAAAATGAGCATGGTGCAAGAACTATTTATTTTTTTCTGAGATGAATGTACAGTCATGAGCATAAAGAGTCTATTCATAGCATGGTACTTCAGAAAGATAAGACAATGTAGTAGTTAATTTCTTTCTCAGAACGGCTTCAATGCAAGAATTCCACAAGAAAAAGCTTTCCTTTGGCAAAATGGAACAAAATGCCATTTTATCAACCACTAGACATTTTTCATGTCTGAAAATGTATTCTTTTTCCTTGTGCTCCACCCACAACTCACTAATATTTGTATCAACTAAATAGTTTAAAATGAGCTAAATGTTCTCAGGAGTTCAAAGGTAGAGTACTGTTCCCTAATGTGAAAATGAATGTTAATGTTACAAGACTAGAAGGAATGACGGAGTCCCAGCTGGAGATGCATGCTGGTGAAAAGACAGCACTACATGGAGCCAGGGGGACAGCACTTGAGGTGCTGGGGTCAGGAAGCAGAACTGCCAAGGTTAATTTGTTTAATTATCAAGATGGAGATGGGTAAGTGTGGGACTGTCAGGCAGAAAAATGAGAATTTGGAGAGGAAGGCTGTCACAAAGAACTGGAGGCTTTTTATAACCAGATAGCCCTGACATTTTTTGCAAAAAATGACTTGACTTCATACACATAGGAGTGCTCTCTGATAGCTAATAGGTTGCCACATACACAAACACATGCAAGGATATTTTAAATATAAAGAAATGTAGAAAAGAAAAACAATATAATTGTCCTGCAATATCATATTTGGTGTCAAGATCTGGGAGGAGGGTGAGTATGACTACTGGCCAGGTTTGGGACTTGGCAACACTTGTTATTTTGCAAAATTCCCTCCCTCCTCACCCTCAGCACTCCCAAGGGTGGGATTTTTTTCCACTGTTCTTTTGATGGCCCTGACCTATACTCCAGGTCTCAGCTTCCACGACATTGTCTTGGAAACCTAACTTGAACCTCCTTTCACGTGTGTGCCAGGGAAGCAGGGATCTGCAGCCAGTTTCAGGAGCCCTTCCCCAGTTCTTCACGGCTGCTCAGCTCCCCATGAGGCCCAGCATGTCATCCTATATGCTTGGCTCTCAGATCCGTGGCTGCAGGCTGGACTCTGATGGTTGCTTTCCAACCCCCTGCTGCCTGGCTCCATGGAAGAGCAGAGGGAGCATGCATTGTAATCCTATTACCTCCTCCCTATGGGGAAAGGAGAGAAGGCAAGAGGCAGGTCAGGAGACAGAAAACAAAAGGTTGAGCAACCGCCTGCAGCAAAATAGAGAATTCCACGAGGGAATGCTGAATTTGGTGGCACTCTGACAAAATGCCAAATTACATAGCCACTTGTAATGCTACTTGCTGAGCACAGGGGCCCTGAGTCTGGGGAACCAAGATTGAGATTAATTGGATCAGTTTTCAGAAGTGAGAGGTACTGTTTCTGATTCTCACTGGAGTCAGCACATGACAGTACACTGGATTACACCACATATTTTTTAAGTTTTTCTTCAGAACTAAAAGGGTTGTTTTCTTGTTTTCCTCTCTGAACATAATCGCAAATTCCATTGCTATGAAATACATGAAGATCTTTTAGCAAACTGTTGCTGCACATAAACTATTGCCACTCTCCTAATGGATTATTGATGATACAGTATAACACACTTAATTAGGCTGGCCACTTTACTGAGACCATCTGCCAGTGATTCACATCTTGCCTAATTTTAAAATCCTTAACTCATTAACCTCTTTTTCTCTCTCTCTCTGTATATACATTATATATATATATATATTTACTATGCCAGTGTATTTATTTCAGCATTAGATTAGTTACACTGATAGATCAGGCCATGCTCCAGCTGTATCCAGCTGTAGTGCTTCTCATCTGGATCAGCAATGCCATTGAAAAGCTGAGATGCAGTAGAAACTCATACTGCTGGGTGCAGTTTGTCTAAGGAGTGTTACCATGCTAATATTGTAACCACAGGCTTTGTGGCATATGAGGTATAGTCTTCTGCAGTAGCACGAAGCCAGCATGAATTTTATGTAGTACGGTATGACAAATATATTGTCACTGTTCTGATCCACAACAAGTCATGTGGAGGATCCACATCTACCCTATTCTTATTTCACTGGCCCCTAAGACAAACTGCTGCAACTGTTCCTTGTTAGTAGGTTCTCAAATACACCTTGAAAAGAATTCAAATTTGTGTCCAATACAGTGGAAAAAGAGGCTCCTGCTGCTCAGGAGCACTTTCCCCAAAATAGGAGGCAGTGTTATAACAGAAGTTATGCGGATTTGTAATGATAGAGTGCGCTTTTTAATGTGACTCTTTTCAGCTGTGTGAAATTAGGTGAGCTCCAGTTCTGCTTCAGAGGATTTGTAGGTAGAGTGAAGATTATGAGTTTCATATTTAGTACCTGATATTCCACAGACACGGAAACCCATTGCTCAGACCTTAGCTATCATATTTTTGAGCTGCAACATAAGGTGTTGATTGTTCATCTCTCAATCACTAAGCAATATTCGAGTCACCTACCTCCTGAAAGGTCTCCTTTCTATGTCTCACTGCACAGCTTCTGCAATCTGCTGCATTCATTTTTCTTCAAGATTCACAGTGCTCATCTTCCAGGAGTAGAAGAAGTAAGGCAGTTCCGGCGTGTCCACAGATAGGATTGGTTCTTGTGTCAATCTGCAAAAGCCTACGGTTATCAGGTTTCAGAAGACAGTGAAAATTGTGGTTGTTTGTAGCAGTCATTAATGAAGTCTTATGGTAGCCCCTAGACTTTATTAATTTAAGGTAGTTCCCTAACTTTGAGTCCTACTTTTTATCTCTCCTCCACTTACTATTCAGTATCTCAAAGGTGTTGTGAGAAGGAACTATTCCTCTTCTCATATCTTCCCATCTTCCTGCACTGATGCTCACACTTTATCCCTCCCAGCTTCCATAGTTTTGACATCCCTCATTTTTATTTTCTAAATAAAGAAAATTTGTTTCTCCCAGAACAAAGTACTACAGCCAAGTTCTATATATTTGAAAAGACGGTCTGTAATAGCTTTTCTGACAAAAACATGACTTAATTAGTGTTGACAAGGTATTAAAATCCTATTGGACTTACCTGTTTTCTGGCTCAACTACTTGGAACAACATCGTATCTTGAAGAATGCAATTTCTTTTTTTTTGCCCTCTCATAAATTCTCAGCACAGCCTGGAAGAGTAGCTGCAGCTGTCTTGATACAATATGAACCCACTGCATGCTCAAATTTGCAGTTTTGCAGCAGTTACTGGGTGAAGGCACTGTGCTGTTACATCGCACACAAAGAAAAATGAACAGTGACAAAACAAGGTAGAGACAGAGAGTATTTTATTTGCCTGATGTGTTTTGTTGGCATAAAATATTCCTCCCTTTGTTCACCCTTCTCCCTATTCACTTGCACTGCTCCCAGTGAACTCCATCTATCCTTCACTCTTTTCTCCACTTCTCTTTTCTCTTCTCTCTTCTCTTTTCCTCTATTCCACACCCTGTGTGCCCAGCTACATCCACAGGGGATGTCTGAGACCCTACATCCCTTTTCAACATCTCTTACAATTACCATATGTTGAGAGTTGCAACTGTTTGGACTTCACAGGCAGCCCCTCAACCCTGTTCGGTACCATCACCATCCCAGAGCCCAGGGAATCAAGATCCAAAGAAAATGTCTGATTAAAGAGCTGTGCTGACTATATAGTGATGAGTAATAATGGTATCAGACAGCTTTATGGGTTAAGAGCACCTGTATATATACGACGGAGGGTTGTCAGCCACCAACCTACGACACCTCTGACCTGCTCAGTTTACCACATCTTCCCCTTTTTTACTTCTGCAACATGGGATGGGCCCATTCTCATCTTCCAGGCTGGGGTCAGGGAAAGGCGCCCACTTCCTGAAGGGTGCCTTTAATTAACTTTTTGACAAAAAGCTATTTTGTCCAGATATTGCAGTAAATGTTTTTCTGATTATTTTTTTTTTTCCTGATTAGTACAAAAGCACATAAGAAGGGAAAATGCCATTTTACAAACATTCTTCACTTTATTATCAGACATACTCTATTTTTCAGATCCCTTTTATTATCAAGATTATTACAAACATAGACAAATTATCTGATAATCACAGCAGGGTTTCCAGGATTTTTAACTATACAAAACATCTCTCAATTTCCCCCAAAAGGACTATTTCACAGGCTGATTGGAAAGCAGGGTCTGCTCTTCAGACATTTTCCTGTTAATTAGCCAGAGATTCAGACAAATAAAATCAATGAGCTGAAGTCTGGCACCCTGATTTATTTTCAGGAGCAAGGTCTCACTTTGCAATATCATTTGAGGAGATTGCGTATTCCTCCCTAGTTTTGTTTGCTGTGTTCCACAAGGAGGTTGCATAAAAATAGTAACATATGAAAAAGATGTCCTTTTCCTTCAGCCCATTATTCTTAACTGCACACATCCTTGAACCATCCTTTTTCTCCCTAATCTTTACACCAGTCCAATGTTTGTGCATTGTTATCATCTCTCTTAACAGTCTCCCAGCACAGCTTCACATGACTAACTCCCCTAATCTTTGCGGCAGGGAGGAGTGGTGGAAATTGCAATTGTTTTGTATCCACTGGCAGCCTGACAGATGAAACAATCCCTGCACAACACTCTGCTATCAGCCTGCTCCCCACATTAACTGGCAGCAAACCAGCCGGCTCCAAGAGGTTGCTCAGGGTATGAGACGCCTTTCCTCAGCAGTCCCAGAAGGTCTCGGTCCCAACTATTCCGCCTCAGCCTTCCCCACTGCCCTCCACTGAGGAATTTTACAGATAGCTATAATTTTACAGCCGCCTTGAACTAATTGTACTCAAGCAATTGCACAACAAGATATATCAGAGAATTCATCTGTCTGAAAACTGGCTTGGAATAAAGGATGCTGGCACTTGTAGAAAGGTAGTGAAGGAAGGTGAGATGTGCCCAGCAGCATACGCTGGGGAGCAATGTGTGGTGACAGCATCTGCTTAACACACAGGGCTGCCCTCCTGCGCCTGAAAGGGAGACTTCTCAGGGCCAACTGTGAGGGGGGATGACCACTGCAGGAGAACAATGGCTCTGGAAAATACTGATAACTCGCTGTACAGGAAGTGTTCTTTGAGGCGAGATCCACGCAGAGAGAGGCCTTGGTTCATAATGTCTGATAGGACTGATTTTTCTTCACTGATCCATCCTTGCCAGGCTCTCAAGTCCACTCATACATGAGTAAAGAAATGTCCAACTGTCCTTAGGTCAGAAGCAGCTCTTTTTCCATGGAAAAGCAAGCCTGTGTGGTTCTTGATCTACAGTAAGAAGCTTGTTTTGAGTGGGGATATTAAGGAGTTACCAAACTTAAAAATCTGGGAGTTGCAGGACAGCCCTAGCAAGATAGCACTTGACCTGGATGTTCCTATCAAAAAGATTGCCTTGGACAAACAACAGCACCACTGCTTTCCACATCTCAAGAGGAGAGGGGCTTTCTTCAAACAAGGGAAGAGATTTGTCTCAGTTTTGCCAGAATGGTCAGGTGTGGCTGATAAGTAAGGAGGTCAGGTCCCCACATGATGATAATTCCATTCTATGATAAATGTCCCCCCTTCTCCAGCTTATATAATGACTACCAAAAACATTAACTTAATTCCTAATGGCTCAAAGTGAGCACATATCGAGCCCATTAATAATCCAAGGATGTCCAAGAAAAACTGGGAGAAAAGCATTAGGAAAAACACCCCTACAACCTCCCAAGGAATCTAATCATGATAGGGTGAGAAAAGAATGTGGCCGTGGATTGATGGATGATGTGCAGATATTTTTTGCTAGAGACTTATGAAACAAGTAGAAAGTCCAGATGTTCCAGAGACACTAAATAGTTCAATATTTCTGAAATGGGTGTTGTCAAGGGAGCTAGTTAACACCAAGATGCCCAGATAGGATATGTCTTTCACTTGGCTTTGTTAGTTGGTCTAGCTGAGGTTTTCTTAGACATAAAAAAAAAAGCGTTTTGAGCTTGAGCAGAATGTTTGCCAGCTCATTTCAACAAACCACATTAGGTTGCCAGTTTTAAGAAAACTGGATCTGAGTATGGACTTGTTTGCTCTCCCACATGTCCAGGAGAAGGGCACAAACAAGATGACTGTGGCCTGGAGCAATGTTCAGTTCACTTATAGCCATACTGCAAAAACCTAGTGACTGGATATTTCAGCTGAAGACACTATAACTGCTCTATGCTCAGGCATTTCTAACTTAAAAGATCATTATAGCTCTTTAGATATTTGCACCTAGTCCATTTAGCTTGGAAACTGCATATCGTTCTGCACTGCTACCATTGATATCCTTTGTTTTCCACAGTCAGTAGCTATTATACATCTCCAAAGTGAAACTGGAAGGAGTTCTAAAAGTTCATTCATCAGTGTCTACATTTTAAATATATTACTAAGCCTTTTAGAAGACAAACACAAGAAAAATTTACTTTTTTCCTATAATTTCTGGTCTGCTCTGCTGCAACTTAATAATGTTTCAACAATATGGTGATAAAAACTATGTGAACCACAGCTCTGTAGTAGATATGCCTTGACATTTTATTCTGGTGAATTTTCAAAGGAAGATCAAACCTTGCTTCCAGGCTTTGTTCCAGTCAATCCAGTGGCTTCTCTAGTAGCAGCACACCTGGCAGCATTCTGTAGTCTGCAGAAAGTTTTCTCTATCACCGCTGGGGCTTGGCTGTGGGATCGCTGTTGCTCTCGGCAGGTTCTCTCTGAACGTCAGTCTCACCATTTGGTGCCAGGATTTTCATCTGCAGTCTCTGGGCTGTCCTTCCACCAGCTCCCCAGGGATGAAGGAACTCCTCTGTCTTCCAGAAAGTACTCGGTGTCCTTCACAGATGTTCATAAGGATATTTTAAAAACTTTCTACCACTTAATCTCTTGTGATTTCTTTTATTCTTGACCTGATGAGCATTGGATATTTTCACTTTTTGTCCTTTCCAAAAAAAAATTTTATGACTCAACAAACAATAATCACAAACTGTAACCTTCAGCCACAACTGCACTAGTGACTGCTCTCCCAGAGGCTTGGAAGTTGTATATATATAGCTTTGTAGTTCTTTCTTGCCTATACTTGCCTACACTGGCCTATACTTGCCTATACTACACTCTTTCCACCAAAAACTGAAATTATCATTCCTCCCTGAATCTCTTTGCAATCTTTATACCTGCTCTAGAGGCTGCTCCTCCTCGTTTACCACAGCATTTTCTTTATTGATGTTGACAACTCAAGGGATCGGTCACAATAGCTTAGGATAAAGATTTTGTACACTGCACATCTAACAAGATAATACTTTTCACCTGTTAAATAACTCTCTCCTAAGAATTTTAAGGTATTTATGAACATCAACCATTTTTTTCACCATCTAAAGCAGACTTGTGGGCTTTGTTACAGATTCTTCTTGTCCTCTTCACATGAAAAGTAGGTGCATAGATAATTTCAGGATTCCTACTTATCATGAAATCTGATAGTGTTTCCTGATAATGATTACTGGATCTGAGATGTGGTGTGTATACATGAATAGGTGTGTGTGCATAAAAATAGCCACGCAGTTCTTTTTTCCTCAGCACCTGAAAGCTCCCAAAGCATTGGTGATACAGAGGGTAGAAAAAAAGAAAAATATGTTGCTTCTAAGTGTGATCAGTGTATACAAGATGTAATCATTGTTGGGACCACTAAAAGTTGCATGACCAGCAATGATTTATTAGTAGCAGAGAATCCAGGGAAATACTCCCCTCTAAATTATTTTTTTCTCTGGCGAAGCATTCAATAAATTCCCAGCTTGAGCCAGGGAATGTATTTTCTCTTCTCTATATTTTCCTGTGGTTTGCATTATCATTCACTAAACATATTTGGACATAATATTATTTTTCTTGATCTGCAGATTTGAAAGTTTTGCTGCTCCTCTCCTCTCTTTTAGGAATTTCACAAATTCACATAATGAATTGTTGTCTTTTAAGTTACATACGTAACAGTTGTTTAATTTTTAAAACAAGAAGAGCAGGGTAACACAAATAATTTAATTCCTCAAGTAGAAACATTTTCATTTTCATGTTTAGACTGTGCAATTTCTCCATTTCTTTTAGAAAATAGATATAAAAAGTACTATCAATAACTCACCACACTAAGACCTCAGCAGCAGATCAGGAAAATATCCTAAATTGGTGGCATCTCTTGTTACCAATTATTTTTATCAGTGACTCAAATGCTTTAAGGACATCCCATTTTGTATTAATTTCTGCAATTCAGGAAAACAGAGTAGGAGTAGTCAAAAAGAACAAGTAAAGTTACTTGGGTCTGAAATGAGTTAAACCAAAAAGTCTCCCATGGAGCCTAAGCAATAGCTACAATCTCAAGCTGACAAGCCATTGCTGCCAGGTTGGTAAAGTCAAGTTCATGTTGGCTGTGAATTTGATGACAGTATTATTGAGTGCAGCAGGGGTTGTGAAACCTGCTGGTTGCCACTTTGAGAAGAAAAGAGGACTGGTTCAGCTTTCAGGGATTCCATCATACACAGGTAACCACTGGTATTATGGTAACCATGGTCACCTTTGTGGAGTTTTTGCTAATTGAGCAAAAATGATCTCCAGAACATCAATTAAGAAAAATAAAAAGGCACAGAAAGTGAAATTTCCAAAATCAGGAAATTTGTATGTCACTGCTAAAGACATTATATTATCATTATATGGTTGGCCTATGTATAGGTAGCCATTTCATCCGAATGGGGAGGAAGATGCAGAAAATACCTGTCAGGCCGTGAATAGGACAGCCAAATATCAGACAAAGATAAAAACAACAGACCAAAGATGAACTGTATGAGACAAGAAATCACTATCTGAACCTTTTGGTTTTGTTTATGATTTTAAACCATATCTATTTGGCATTGTTGGCTTTGAAGTCATGACAAGGACAGTGCTCGACTTTTTTTTTAACTAAGATGCTAGACAAGTTCATCTTTAGAAAATTAGCACATGTGATTAAATACACAATGATAAAAAGCACTTATATTATTTCCATAAATTCCCCTGACAGCCATTTGAATGCAAATTGAACAGAAAGAAATCGTCTTTAAATGAATTAACAAGGAAAGGTGGTGGGTAGGGAGGGGGGAGGAATGCAGAGTGAGTAGATAAAATCTCATAAAATTAGAATTGTTTCTTATTCAATATAATTCAAGAAAGCATTTTTAACACCACTATTTAGGGTCATAGATTCTTCCATTCTTTTGTCCAGCTTGAGTGCATTGACACCGTCAAGATAGCAGAACACATCTCACCTTTTTCAATATTGCAAACCAGGGATTGCCTGTTATGTGTTGGTTTTCTTTCTTTTTCTTTTGCTCCTTTGAACAAAAGAAGCACCTATCTCAAATGAGAAGATAACAGCACAATACTGAAATGATGCAGCACAAAAATTATGTCATATATTTAGAATTTGCAGCCAAAAAAAATCTGCTTTTGCCAAGACTCTGATTGTGCTCCATCGCCCTGGTGTATGCAGGTTGTAGAAGACAAATGACTGTTAGAAAATTTGCTACTCTTAATTGGTCAACCAGTTTACTTTTGCTTCTAAACTGTGAAGAGGAACAAAAGTTAATAAAATTCCAATGTGAGTTGCTCTGAGAAAGGGGTACACCGCTCAGCGCTATTGTTGCCTCTTGGTGTTGATCCTCTTTGCCATAGCGGAAACTGAGGCAGCAGCACAGGTGTGAAGCCAGGGTCTGAAGATGAAGAGCAAGAAAAGGGAGTAGGGGAGAAATACATACCTCCTTATGCATCCTTTATTAAAGAAGCCAGATGGAGCCTGCAGATTCACCTGGGCATTAGTCACCCCAAAGCATTGCATTGGAAAGGATTAGGACAGGGAAAATAAGACAGATGGAAATTAATCTTGTATGAAGTAGCACGAACAAAACAACTCCAAAAGGATACCAGAAAGATAGTAGAATAGACACCAGAGAAATTTCCTCATGTGTTCCTAAATCAAACATTTGTTGTGATACATCTATATGCAGCTCTTTCAAATATTTCATACTATGACGACCAAAAGATAGAGAGATCTAATGAATAACCAGATGTGGTTTGCAAGACCTGTCAATGATAATTCACTGCCTGATACTACCACTGTTCTGCTTTTCAGCTCTGGTAAGTCAGGGATAACTATACAGATGGCTGTATATCATTCAGAAAAGATACAGAACTGTGGCACAGCTCATACGCAAGTAAAATTTCAATTAAAAATAAGTTATTCTTAAATAATCTACAGTTTAATAAACCTTTAATCCCTGCCACAAATTTACAACTAAAACTGTAAACAAATTCAACATAATACAAAGTATTTAAAGGATGAAATAGCCATATGAACCCATTTTGTTTAAAAAGAATCAGCCTGAACTTTGAAAACTGCAGTACACAATTATACACCTCAGTTTCTATGCAAATCTGAACTTCATATTGCCTGAAAATTAGAAACTAATTGATTTGAATTATAGTAAAGACATGAATAATATATTTAGGTAACATGAACTGTTCATAAATCTGAGATAGGTGGTAGTATAATTTGATGAAATAACAAAGGTTTGAAATACATAATAGGACATATCATTTCTTTGTGTCTGACTGGGCTTCAGTTCATGCTGTTTGAATGATACATGTTTAGCTACAGCTGAAGGAAATGAACTATGTCCAGTGATCCTTTCTTGTATGGGATACATAAAAAAGATAATGCTAAAATCTACTCTTTCAAATTAGTCTTTTGTGAAAGCTGTTCTTCAATTGTCTTTTTACTATGAGCCAAGACGTAAACGTGCAGTTCCTGTAGTAGGTGAAATAACTCTGTCATATACACATTTTCTCCATAAAGCCTTAATACTACGATGCAAAACTGAACTTTTATTTCAAAAGACTGAGAAAACTAAAATCCAAGCTATGGTGGGATGCCACCATTTTGCCTCTGAAACATCTGCAGAAGAGAGTCACTACTTGTTACAAGGCATCACAGGACTACGTATCAGTGAAGATGAGTAAATCAAGCCCCTTCTTACCTGATGAATTTGACTGAGTTATCAAAGTGAAAGTGTTTTGTGAAGGTTAACATGAAAAGATCACAACCTTGCTTTGGTAGTCTCATCTTTGAAAGGCCTTAGCTGCACAGGGAAAGCACCACAGAGAAACTATGTTCAAACACCAGCATTCCTTCAGAGTTCAGATAATCTTCAAGCCAACATTATTGTGTATTTGAACTCCTGCAAAATGAAATGAGTATTCCCCAGAATCACAGAATCACAGAATCACAGAATGGCCATGGTTGGAAGGGACCTCAAAGATCATGAATCTCCAACCCCTCTGCCTCATCCAGGGCCACGAACCTCCCCATTTAATACCAGACCAGGCTGTCCAGGGCACCATCCAATCTGGCCTTGAACACCTCCAGGGATGGGGCATCTCTGGGCAGCCTGTTCCAGCACCTCTGTAAAGCACATCCCACTGACATCCAACCTAATCTTCCCTCCCTCAACTTAAAACAATTTCCCCTTGTCCTGCTGTTATCTACCCTTTCAAAGAGTTGATTCCCTCCTGTTTGTAGGCTCCCTTTAGATACTGAGAAGCTGCAATGAGGTCACCCCGCAGCCTTCTTTTCTCCAGGCTGAACAAGCCCAGCTCCCTCAGCCTGTCTTTGTAGGGGAGGTGCTCCAGTCCCCCAGTCATCTCTGTGGCCCTCAGCTGAGCATAGGATTGTAAGTCTTAATTTTTTGGGCTTGTAAAAGTATCTGGATAACAAATGAGTAAGAGCAATGTGAGAGTTACAGTAGGTCAGGTAAGTCAGCCACACAAAGTCATTAGGTACTGCTGTGAAGAGAAGTGATAAAAGTATATTTACTATGAGAATAGATTAACTAATAGACAAAACCTCCTTCCTAGACAGCTAACATCTTGTACTGCCCAGGCAGTACATTCAAGGGCACTGCATATGACCCAGATAAAAATAGGAAAATATTGACATGGCTTCAACTCTTTCAATTGTTGTTCTGTCTGAATGGCACAATGTTTTGGATATGTGGTCACGTAGCAGTCACACTCTAAGAACACGTTCACTACAATGTGTTATACACACTTGTAAACAGTTGTTCCTCTGATGATGTATCAGCAGTGAGATGGATCTCAGCTACTATCAGAGTAGTAGTGGAGATTCTCTGGATGCTCCAGACATAACTGGCAGCACTGTAAGACAACAACATCTCATTAATACTTCCAGTACCATGTTCTATGTCAAAATCTCAAAAATGCCCCTTTTCCCCATAAGATTTGCTGATTGTTTGAAAACTGTGATAAATAATCAGTAAAATAATTATTTCCCAAAATGATTTTTAGATGTTGTCTGGCAGTGATCTGATCTGAGCTACTGGCATTGTGCCATGCTGTTAAATGAATGTGTTTAACTGCCATGTCAGCCCTTGCACCAAACCATGCCACAGATGCTACCTCCCATTCAGAAGATGCTGCCTGCAGCCAGGCAGAGGCCACCACTCAAAGCTTTCTCTGGTTTTGTAGCTGCTGGGGCCGTATGATAAGGAGGCATAGTCTTTAGACGCCTTGAAGATCAAGAAGTGAATGAAGCAGTGAATGAAAGTTCACTGTGTTTCTACAGTTCTAGTTGAACAGATAAAATGAAGTTCAATATACTGAAACAAGCCAAGTTTTTGGATGGGTTCTATACATGCTTGCTCAGAGGACTACACAATGGCCTAGAGATGAAAAAAGTAGAACTTTCTGCCCTAGAAGAAAGAAGTGAGCATGAGACCAAGCCCACCAAAGAGAATAAATTCACTTCTTCTATCTCAGTTCAAGACTTGGGTCCAAGACACCATGACAAAGGATCAGAGAGTCTATTTTTCAAGTGTGTTTATGAAACACATCTGTCTCAAGTGAAGGAAGATGATACCCATCATTCCCTCTAGTCAGTTCGTGTGGATTTGAAAAATTCACCCTGCCTTCAGTCACTCAGCTGCGGAAATGCTCCCTTGCTTTAAACATCTGTGCTTTGTCTTTTCATCCATTGAAGGCCACTGATGATATATTACATGCTGCACCTAATGCTGCAGACTTAAAGAGAATTCAGTGATGGAGAAATATAATACCAATGTTTTGTGACACCATCAGCGCTGCAGACCCTATCACACTTAAAAACAAGATCTTTACATCCCCTTAGGATGTAGGATCAACAGCCTCAACTTGAAACCGGGCTAGATAAGCCCTAATTTTCAGCACTGGCTATAACTACAGCTGAATGACAAACCGAACTGAGACTGAAATCCAGACAGACCACACACTGTTTGGAAAGATATATCACAAAGTCAGATAGAGGAAGGAGCGCCTCTCCTGTGAAGAAAGGCTTAGGGAACTGGGCTTGTTTACCTTGGAGAAGAGAAGCTCTGAGAAGACCTCACTGTGGCCTTCCAGAACTTGAAAGGAGCATATAAAGAAGTGAGGGAATGTCTGTTTACATGGGTGGATAGTGATAGGACAAGAGGGAATGGCTCTAAATTAAGACAGGGGAGGTTTAGGTTAGGTATTTGAAGGAAGTTTTTCACCCAGAGGGTGATGACACACTGGAACAGGTTGCCCAAGGAGGTTGTGGATGCCCCATCCCTGGAAGCATTCAAGGCCAGGCTGGATGTGGCTCTGGGCAGCCTGGTCTGGTGGTTGGTGACCCTGCACATAGCAGGGGGTTGAAACTAGATGATCTTTGAGGTTCTTTTCAACCCAGGTCATTTTATGATTCTGTGATTCAATAAGGATGACAAAGTTATGAAACAAATTTGACTGTAAATACAGATATCTGATACACAATTCTGATAACAAAATTTCATGTTTACATACACTGAAACTTCAATGTGATATTGTTTTTCAACAAAATGTTTACTCCAAGTATCATTTTGAGCATGCACATTAGTCTCCTCTAAATCACTTTTTAACTTAAATATTTTGGTAATACATTTTTCTCTGAATTTTGTACATTAATTACTTCAAGAAAGTGAAAATAAGTATACTGTGATGTTAACGTGACCACAGAATATAGATATACACGATAGACACTGCTCAGTAAGATCAAGTCATTTCTACAGATGAGGAGAAAAACTCAGCAATTCGGGAGGAGAAAGAACACTGTAATATTTTATGTATTCCCATAATAATATCCCATAAGTGATAAGAGCTATTTCATAAAATGTATTAAAAAAAAAACAACTACAATTCCTTTGTTCTGTAAACAAAGATATAGCTAAACAAAACACTCTCTTCACAGGAAACTTTAAAACGGAGAAAAAAAGATTATATTTACCTTACTATATGGAGGCCTACGTATCTCAGTACTGCATTGGTATCCAACATGCTTATCTGCACTCCCACTTAACTCTGCATCTGTCTAGCTACCCAGGAGAACGATGCATCTGGAAAGACTGAATAGGCCAAGGGAGTTCACATGTATTTTGCAATGTTCCTGAGAAAACTTACTGGAGAGAGGTCAACATGTTTTGTTGCTATTTTTTTTCTCCTTGCATTTCCTCGCATTAAATAAAAACATATTGTATGTTATTTGAATATTCTAAGATATGTTCGTTTTCACTGGAAACATGTGAACACAGTTCAAAGTATTTGCTTTGTAGAACCTTGTATGCAAGGGGAATGCTTGAGGGTACATAATATAAGGGTTAGTGCTGGTTAACAGAAGTAAATGAAAAGGAACAAAACAGATTTCTAATGGAAAAGATCACAGCAGAAAATATTTTCTGAACAAGTTCATACAGTTGCAGTCCAAAAATTAGCATCTTTACTGTTTATAGGAATGATCTATAAAAAAAAATCCTCATGTGAGTAAAATTAGCAATGAATATAGTAAGTAAAACATTTTGAATTATTGATTAAAAAAGAGAAAAATATTTCTACATGTCAATAGATTATATATTATATAATGGAAAATACATTCACCAACATTACTGAATTTCTGAAGTCTGACCTACTTTCTCAATTATTAGATCACTGACCCATAGAGTGGTCAGAAGTAAATGTTTGTTTGTTTGTTTTAAAAAGTCAGCAAAAATATGACATTTGAGAAATTTGATTACTTGGATTGTTACTAAGACCAGTTGGTGAAGGCCTCCAAATCTTAACACCTCTAGTTTAGTAACAGTGAGAACTGAATGGATCTTTGTAAATCAAAGAGCCTACCAGGAATTCTAGAGCAGGATGTTTCACCAGCCAAGTGGTTTCTCTTTCTTGCTTGGAAGAGGAAAGTTAGCTTCTCTCATTATCCTTTCTGTTCTTTTCTTAAATTTAAATTGCACAGTGCAAATGAGAACTTCTTAATTTGTTTGCTTGTTTTTCTGCATCTACAATGGAATATACCTTAGTAAAAAGCCAGTTTTCACTTATTAAAAATCCTGTATTTGAATGAACAACCAGTAATTTTTGTACTAGCTGTTCAACTTCAGCTATGGAAATAAATTTGCACTTATGTTTCTGTCCTGAATCACAACTGAAAAGCAAAATAGTTACACTGATTAAGGAGCAGATACTCAGCAACACTGAATACTCATATTCAACCAGGTACTGTTAGACTTCCAAGACAGATCCCATAGTGAAACAGAGATAACTTTTCGAAATATGTAAGGAGATGAACTGACAACACATGCATGTAGAGTATCTGCTAAACTTGTTACTGCTAAAGACTTTTTAAAAAGTAGTATTTACCTTCAATCAGGCCTCTGCAAGTTCAGTTTTAATGCAATATACATTTATAGGTTTTGATATTCTAGAGTTGTGAAAATTAAACCAGGAAAGCAACTTGTTTCTTGCAGTAAGACAGCTGAAAGGTTGACCAAAGATACATCATTCTAGACAATTCTTCCACTTAAAAAAAAAAAAAAAAGCTGCAATTTTTCACATCTACAGGAATTCAAAACATCTAATTCAGCACCAAATGACGTTGCTTTATTTAAAGCACAGTAACATCCTTTGTTATTCAAACAGCAAGGTACAGAGTAGTGCTGGTGTGAACAACTTAGTGATCCAGAGGTTTATTTGAAAGCTTTCTAAATACATTGTTCCACTAGTGATATTGGAAAGTTAATTTACATATCTATTACTCACCAGTGAGCTTGCTGGACTGAACCTAGTCAAAATCTAAAAAGGGGCTCCATTTTGAACATTTAAATCAGATCATAAACGTTTCCAAATCTGACAGTTCGAAGTAGCAAAATTTCCAGTTTCACTATTACCCAACTATTTCTTTTGTAACTAAGCAGCTGTGGAATATTCAAAGTGCATACAAACTTTTCCATCTCTGGGTGGAAGGTGTCCAGCCAAAATGTAGTATTCTATACCATCCCTGCATACTAGTAAAGACATGTGCCTTTTAGCCATCAGAAAATACCATTCTGCTCTACTTCAGCATTCCACAAAAGCAAATGCGCTACAAAAGCCTCACATCTATATTCAAAGCAACAGCAACTCAGTATTGTAACTGTGGAGAGGCTTGGAGAGCGTAGAAAGCAAGGACTGGAGAAAGGAGTAATATTTAAGAACTACCTTTCACAACCATATTTCCCTTCCTTATCAACAACTGCTTTTGAAGTCAAATGGCTGTCCTGCTTTAGGGTGCAGCAACAGAAAGGCCAGAGGTGACAATACGCATGGCACGACTCTGAGCCCACCAACTTGCTGCCATGGCCTGTGCTCTCATAATGCATTTGCTCCACTGATTTTAATGACAGCATACTTTGTACAGCAGCTACTTGAGGCATAAAACTCAGTCCCAGGGAAAAATCAGACTGTTCCTGCTTCTATTTTTGTTTAGCATTTGGGTAAGCTAGGAGCACCCTCTGCCTCTCCCTGGACAACGAGAGCAGGTTAACATAAGGGTACACAGCAGGAAATCTGGATACTGCAAATGGCTTCCCATGCCTGAAAGACAGTTCATTTCCATTTAAAACAGCTCTGAAACCTATCACCTGCATCTCTTCTGAACGACAAACATTCGCAGAGTGAATCTGATGCCCTTCCTGACACTATTCCCAGGAGGTGATGCCTGGTGAAGGCTGGCACTGCAGGCTGTAGCCTGGCTTCATGACACCAAATGGAGCACTGCTTGCTCAAACACAGCGTCACTGGGGTGAGCAGGTACTCCCCAAAACACAGAGGGAGTTATGTTCTACTTACGCCATTACACGGCCGCACTTCTCTGGCAGAGGCAGCGCTGAGAACAGGCCTCGCCCGCGGGGCGGGTAACGTGTCGCAGTCTGCTCCAGTTGAGGAGCAGGCTTTGATCTGCGCTGGCTGACAGCGCTCCAGAATGCCTCTCTGTCAAATGAATCTGCCAGACAGTTGGAGACATTCCTCAAAGGGTCATCAGCAAAGGGCCACAGAGGAGGGTGTCTGCAAACCCTGCTCCCCTGTAACATCTCACGCCTTGCCTGTCTGCCGAGCAGACCTGCTGTGAGTTCCCCACACAGCAAGGTTCAATTTGTATGCAAATCCTCCCTCATTTGTTCTTGCTCCCTTCAGAAAGGACAAATTTAGTATAATAACTGTAATTGCTCTAATAACATGAAAAAAAACGACACCTTTATGGGACCAACAGTCAAAGACTGAAATTGTAACACAGCCTGACAGGTGTGGAGGCATGCCACCATTACTGCTTTTCCCAGTTCAGTATTTCTTTTGTCGTCTTGAAAAGTGCTTGTCTCGGGAGCTGGCGTGGCTGGCTTGTGGCCCATGAACCCAAAGTAGATCTAACAAGCGATGTGTGCTCCTGCGGCAGAGCTGCACTGCTGATGGTCTTTTGAGCCCCCCTGTGGAGAAAGAAGTGGTCGGTCCAGCCTAGCGAGTGGAACTGCTGCCAGTAGCTCCTCAAATCCTCTCCCCTCATCACTGTTATCTATGTGCTGAATACCAATGGTCAACATGCCATAGGCTCAGACTCCCAACCCCTGAAACGGAGTAGTTACAGCACCGTGGTGACCAGCGTCTTTAATTACACTGGGCTAACCTCTCTTGATGAACTGACCTATTTGTGATGCTCATCTCTACAGAAAAATAAAACGAATGACCAAGAAGTTTTTTTTGTTACCACTACGTTTCTCCTACCAGCTGTTACATACCCTTTTTTTTTTTTTTCTTGTTTAATTCCAAGATTAGCAAATGAGAATCCATTTTCAGTGTCAGCCAGATGGATCAGGACATATCTGCTCATATTAGTTATACTCCAGCCAACTGAGTGTTTCAGTAACATGTTTTACATGTTTTAATCACAAAACGAAACACCACTGCTGCCCCTCCTCTTTTTTTAACTCCTCTTTTAAGATAAACCCACCATTCAGAGATCAGCAATTGCATGATGCGGAGTTCTTCACTGGGCTAAAGAAGACAGATTCAAACTGAATATATAAATACATGAATAAAGGTGGTGATAAATGGGTCTTCATGCACTCTCAGATAGAAAAGCCACCATACTGTGGCTCATCTGGAGACTGATGATCCTTTTGAGTTCCCATAGGAAACTGCTCCTGCTTAATCAACCTCTCTGAAGGCATGCTTGCATCAAGCAGGTGGGAACTGTGTAAACAGGTGTGAGCACAAAAGGTGTGGTTTTTAACCATTATGTGTGGGAAGGCATTTAAGGATCAAACCAGTAACCAGAAATATTGATTAGCACCAGTATTAACCACTTCCATTGGGACTTAATCAGGCTAGACATGAGGTGGCTCCCACATATGATCTGTCTGAGAACATGCAATCACCAGTATCCATGTACTATAAAATGCTAAGCTGGAAAGAGAAAACAGTTTCTCTTGTGTTCGATTTGACTCAAACCTGAAGGCAAGATTGCCTGCCGAATCTCTCACAGGCAATCAGAACAGCAAGATTCACCATTCTGAAGCAATTTTATGGAAGATTTTTCAGAAAACGCTAGTATGGGATATCCTTTTACAAAAATGGTTTGTATTTTCTTACATGTCTAAATCACCAATGGATCAAGATATGAAAACATCACATAGCATTTGACATTGATATTAAAATTCTCTGGGGATCAAAACCAAGTGCTAAAAATAGGCAAGATATTTATATAGCCCATTGCAGTAGATTCATATATTACTAGCACCTCTCTATGGTGACAGACCTGTGACAAATACTCAGGTTCATTCATCAGAACAAGGAAAGAAATAAAAGCTAAGGTTCTGTCTCAGCTTTTATGGCCTGGGCTACCAGGAATGCTCCTGGTTCTGCTAAAGACTTTGATGTTTGAATGTTATCCTTACTCTATAGCAATAAAAAGTGGGAAACAAAAAATACATTTTTTATTCTGAAAATGAACACTAAAATCATCTTGCCATGTAAATGAAATGAAAACCGCAGGGAACAAAATCTCAGCAACATGCTGCTATCTTTGGGTAAACATTTGTTTGCAGTATCTCTTTAAAATAATACTGTCAACTTCAGTGATTGACGATTACACCCCATTTATCACTGACAACCAGAATTATTTTTTCAGCTGTGGATCATGTTAATTGTGGAAGCTAATAGAGAGGAATGTGAAGTAAATGGTCTCAATACCTTTACTATATGTGATTACTTTACCAGACTTGCAGTACTGTATTTACTGTAACCAAAAGGTCATGATCTAAATTTTAAAGGTAAACAGTGAACTTTTCTCCATCAGTCACAGTCCTGCAAATCATGCATAAAAATATTTTTAGAAGAGGCAACTAGCATCTTCTGTTTGTCTGTTTTGCTTGTTTTTAATCATAGTTTCATGAACTTAAAGGAATTCTTTCAGCTTTAACTAACATACAAGTACACCAAGGACCTAACCTATCTTGACAGCAAGAAAGCAATTTAGTAAAGCTAGACTAAAGCTTTTTTAATTTGCATTTCTGACAATGAGTGCGCATTTCTCTTCTATGGAGAGGTAAATACTGAGGCAGTGATGAGACTGCATCGCTCCCTTCCCTGTTAAACAGAAAATTTTCCAGATACTGCCACTTAATCATTGTTAATTCTAAATGCTACAATCCAATTCACATCTTGAATCTGTACATCTTAGGACCAGTGATTGCTACACTGAAATAATTCTGACATAGTTCTGCTAATAGACGTGTTGTTACAAGCATTAAAAACTCAGGATTTTAATACTGGCAGCAACAACAGTCATTGAATGTGATACAGCAATCCTAGCACATAGGTTAAAAAACATTGACTCTATTCCTAATTTGGTCATCATCTTTTCTAAGACTATGCCATCTCACACGGTAGCCCACAAAGTTTTCTATGAAATGTGTGAGAATCTTTTGTTTAAAAAAAAAAGCAACAAGATGTGTTATCAGTGGAAAATGAGTGTGCAAAGTGGACATGAGATGGGGTGCCACTGCAAAGGATTTTTAAAGCACCAGCCTTAACACACAGGAATTGTTGCTTTAAAGAGACTGCATCAAAGTTCACAAGCTCAAAATGTAGCCTACCGTAAAATTAAGCTTTTTACAAAATGCTCTTTTGATCCTGAAAAAACGACCAAGCTTCCAAATCCAAGACTGTCACATTGTTAAAATAGCAAATACTTTGCTGTGCTTTGTCATTAAATTTGGTTTGGTTTTGCAACATGTACAGGTACGTAATGATTTTACTCTCTCCTCCACACTATCTTTGGAACTACGCAAGATATTCACAACATCCAGTATTGGATCTTTTGTTTGGGATTTCAATGATTGAGCATTTCAGCTAGCAGTAATTTACATCAGAGCGATAATATGAGACTTCTATACTCCAACAGCAAATGTCTCTTTAGAAAGAGGGCATTTCTTTATGCATGGAAGTTGTGAAACCACAAAATAATTAATTTTTATCTTGTTTTACTTAATACACACAAAATACTTCCCTGGGCACACTGAACTGCAATAAATCATAGCTACATGGCATAGTAATAAAAATGAACAACAGCCTTTCACAACTTCAAGGTGGCAGATAAAATAGATCTCTGCTGTACTTTGTTTTTCTTAGTTTTAGCTTACAATCTAAAAGTGAGAACTAAGGAAAATAACAATGACTTGCTTTCTTCATATTGCACAGAAGCGTAATAGAAAGCTACAGTGCATGCTTCTGTATGCCTGTATGCCTGTACTAGCATAGGGGCATATAAGCAGAATTTTCATACAAGAAGAAATGTTGCTGTATTTAGAAATCAACTGTATAAAAGCTTTTCTTTACAAATATTCTCCCAACCAAAAATCGAGAAACTGCTAGGCAGTAAGTCCTCCATTCCCACAATAGTGGACTGGTTGAGCATGGATTATTCATCATCTCCACCCTCCACACTTTCCACTCTGGCTTCATTTTTCATGATTATCCCAAACCAACACAGGACATTTTGCTGTACACTGTTGTTGGGTTTACTGTAAACAAGACAAACAGATTAACATTTGCCCTGTGTTCTCTCCAGCTAACCACCAAGGATAATTGGAGCTGTGCAGACTACAGTTAACCTCAATATTCACATTGGAACATATACCCTTCTGTAGACAGTTTCAGTGATTCAGTGATGAAGGCAGATTTAAAACATCATAAACGGAAGCGCTCAGCATATTTGATGCATAAACACACTGCATAAGTGAGTCTGTCCTGAATATATTCCATTAAAACCCACCAAAATAACGTATTACATTTTCCTATGAAATCTGGTGAATGAACAAGCAGTATAGACAACATATCTTGAGTTTCTATAAATATAGCTATGATAAAAGCTGAAATATATTAAAAGCAGCTAGCATTAAGCATAAATGTCTCATTATTTGTTCAATTAGACTTGATCTTCAGTCCAACCCACACAATAATATTAGTCAGTTCACCCATGAGAGCTGAGCAGGCTAATGATCTTTCCCTATACCTTCATCTAACAGAACTCAGCAGTCCTACTTTACAGGGAGATTTCAGGGCTCCTTTTCAGCTGCAGATACTGAAAAAGGAATCGTTTCTCCTTTCAGATAGGATATCTCTCTCATCCTTGTGTCAACCTAGGCTCTAGATGACTAACCCTACAGCTGACACAAACAGATGTTTTTATTTGTTTGAACTATTAGGTCAAAGGGCTAATGAGCTAATGAAAATTCTTTAAAGAGCTATCAAATGAGGGATGATCAGCAGATTTTCTGTTCCTACTTATGTAACATATAAGAACGAAGAAAATATTCTGAGTTTACAAATCTTTCACTTCCATCTCCGTTAATGCAGATTTAAAAATAATACAATTCTGAAAAAGCATATCTCAGGAGATGAATCAGAAATCTACCGACCAGCTCCTGGTGCTGTAATTCCATCAGCTGTGAATGTCTTTCTGTACAAGTGTTTTATAGCATAGCACCAAGGAGCTTTTCTTTTTCCCATAGTATTTTAATTTGTTCAAATTCTGAAGCATTTCCTGTGTATGTATTATGCCATGTCATATGTATTATACCGTGCCGATGATTTCTAGTCATGTAAACAAGTCCTTCAGTTTGACATTATTGAATAATTATATAAAAATTACACCAGCTTCTGTTTCCAGCACGTCTGAAATATCTCTAAAGTATATTTCTCAAGTAGCAACATTTTTCTTTGGAAATAAGCCAGATAACTTTTGGAAATTTTAATTTTTCACATGTATCTAAGTGTGCAGATTTGTATAATTTTGCAGTGATTATGCTCCAATTATTTTTCTTTTTTTAATCTAAGAGTAAATAAACTATTTTGATGTTTCCCTACTGAAGTAAATATACCAGATCCCTAGAGTTGGTTACCACTCAAAAAATCCAAACTTAGCAGCTCAATTCTACACAGTGTTTATTTTCTTTTTGTCTTTTTGATAGTGGAAATCATGTATAAATCACAAACAGTACAAGTTCCTCATGTCTAGTAGTTGTCCACCCGGATGGATCAACTTTTGCGTAGAGACACTGTATTTTTAGTATAAAGTCAAGATAATATGGCAGTTAACTAATACTCTCAACTACAGTAAAGATACAAACTTTTGTAATATAAATTAATTGCCATTACAAAAAGGCAACTGTATTAACTAATACGGTACAAAAATCTGCAACTTCTATAAATATAATGAAATGCAAGAAATTAAATGAAATAATACATCACAGATTTTTGTATAGCGCATTTTGAAGAGGCAAGCTAAGATACATGTGGAATATTATACATCAAGAAATAATATCAAAATGCACTAAGATTTAACTTTTTTCCATACAAATGCTAGAAGTACAAGTACAGGACACAACACGGAAGCAGTAAGATTATCAGCTCAGAGTAAGTAGACAAAAAAAGTTGCACTGACAAGTTGTAAAGCATTAAGCAGCAGACAGAAGCTTGTCAAAACCAGCTGTTGTTGGATACTGATTGATAATGTTTTCATTCTGACGGCTGAGACGCTGCAGACAACTACAGCTCTGAGAAGCCTGATGTGGGCACATACGCATACACGCACTCACACATACACACAAAGTAATTTAACAGATGTCTGAAGAACATTAAAGCACAGTATCTTTTTTAAAAAGACAATGTTCTATCCTTAATGAACTTGCATGGAAAGTAGAGCCCAGTACCCAAGTTTATTTCATCTAAACGATGAGCATGTGTGAAAAGATTAAAAAAAAATACAGTCACAAACTAAACAAAACCAAGAAAATGCCATTGACACTGGTCATCCAAATAAAATCTGCGTTGTGCTCACAGTGCTTACATATTCTGCCATAGCCAAAGTATTCAAAACACTTTAGACAACGAAGTGTGATGTGAACTGCTATAAGCATTTTTAATACTTTCACAAAAAGATGAAGGTGTTCACAGACAGTAAAAGGGTACACATCCATTAAGTCCATCCACAACACAAAGCCACAGAACTACATTCAAAGTAAAGTTAAGCGTTGGTCTTAGCCTTAAGCATTTATGAGGTATTGTTTCAACCTGTGGTAAGGAATTATCACTGTATTAGTAAGAAAAAGCATATTTAAAGTTATTTTGAAAAATAAATCACTGCTACTGTGCAGTTGGTATCCCCATAAAGAAAAAGTATTTATCATCAAAAGGTCCAGTCTAGCTGCATACTGGCACATGCCAAAGCTGTATTCTCATTGACTAGTTGGGTGGGCCTTTTGGATGTTAGTCATGTAGCACCTTCCAACAGTGCATAGTTGGGAAATCATGACTAAAATATAAAACTCAGGAACTATGAAGTCATAGAATCCTAGAGTCATAGAATCATTTGAGTTGGAAGGAACCCTTAAAGGTTATCTAGTCCAACTCCCCTGCAGTGAACAGGGAATCTACCACTAGTTCAGGTTGCTCAACCGGACCAGAAACACTAATAGTACAAATGAGTGTAGTTCCAATACTGTGATAAAGTTGGGATTCTTTCAATTTTTTGTACTTTTGGTCCATAATTTCAAAATAATTTCAAAAATTAATAATTTCAAAATAGGAAGGAAAGAGGAAAAAATTGAGAAGAATTAATTTTTTGGAACGGATGTTCCATGGCAAAGCAGTAAAAGCTCTGAATCCATCTCTTTGCCTAACCTTTTTGCCAAACTGCCTTCCTTCTCTGGGAGACGAGCCCTCTTTCTCCTCCCCACCATTTTCTATTTGTCATTTTCCCTAATCAGGGAAGAAAATTTTGGGATGCTGTAATCTCTAAACTCATGTAAGCTATGGCTGCACATCAGGTCCATTTCCTCTGCAAATTGAAGTAAAGGATCCTCCTTAATCCACAGCATAGGAACTGATGAGCAACCGAGTTGCTTCTACAGCCAAAGAGGCTTGAACTATCATAGAGTGCTTCTCTGTGTGCTTTAAAATGAGTAATTCCAGTTTTTGGATATTTCCAAGAGGAGAAGCAATGGGGTGATTGGCCTGGCAGTAAAAAGAAATAAAATGAAGCAAGAAGAGATGCCCTTCATGCTTATGAGCAAAACTTTCTGCCTATTCTGTCACAAAGTAAAACAATGAGCTTAACAGGTTTTCCAGCTTTGTTCTTATAGTAGGAACTGAGTTAAAACAGTAACTAACAGGCCATGCATTTGGGCAGAAATAGTTCTGAGGGAGCAATACAAGATATCCAAGGATATGGAAAAGTAACAAAAAACCTATAAAAACATTTTGTTTAACAACAAGAAATATTTGCAAGAAATAGAGAAATGGTTTTTCCTTTAAAAGCTGATGCTGACTATTTTCTTATTCTCAAATAAACTAATAAGAAACTACAATAAACTTTAAACATAAGAAATAAATGCTTGGAGTGGAAAGATATGTTGCCTAAGGCCTTGCAACAGGAGTTATAGTTTCAAAACATAAGCAGGATCCATGAGGAACCACTGACACGTCACTACAGCTTGTGTACACAGACACTCATGCACAAGGCACAACATTCAAGGTGTGCACCAACCTGGTGATCAATCTGCACATACCCTGTTGTGATTGACTTCATAGTGAACCAGTGATTCTTTATTCTTTAAAGAATAAAATCAGTCAATAACATTATAAAAGTAAAGTCAGTAAAAAAAACCTGAAAATCTATGATGGGCAAAATTTGGAAAGAAGAAGTGTGCACTGTGTTACTGGGACTAAATGGGATTTTTCCAAACATATTATAAATGCTGTTTCCAATGAACACTTTTTTGTCTTCTAAGTAACATGTAGCCAGAGGAAGTTTGAAAGAACAAGTTATAATCCCTTGAAAGGAGAAGCTTATGATACAAACACTGGAAGTTCCTTCATTATGGTACCTTGGCACCATTAAAGTAACAACAGCAAACTATGAATGAGTGATAAAGAAGGCAATCTTTACTTAAAATCGGTCACGCTTATATCTAGTAATAAAGCCTCCACAGCTGAATTAAGAAAAATTTGGTTTGCTTCTCTGATAAAAAAAATTATTTTAACTGCTAGTTTAGCCAACTTCTGTATATTTTCTAAAAACGTTTTTTCTTACCACCTTTTTATACCACCTGTTCTTAAGCAATACTGTTACCCGCACACATCTGTGTGCAAATTTCCCTTTAAGGGAACTTCCAGCAAGATAATGGTTCTGCCTTTGACAAGGTTATGCAGTGGCTTAAGGAGAGGAATCATCTAATACATCCACTGTGTTTTAATTTAGTAAAATTTCAGAGTAGTCTTTGCACTGACATAAAACAACTTAAGTTTCAAGGTATCACTAATGTTAAGGTTCTCAGTGGCTGTGCTTTCCATACTGTGGGGTCAGTAAACAAGCTAACACAGATTAGTCTCACAAATCCTTAAGACATGAATTATTTTTGGAAAACAAGGTAGCAAGTAGTATCTCACCTTTACAGACTATGTTATTTTTGTGCGTGCAGAATTTCCTATCAAGGATGATGGCAAGAAAGCAACATGCAGTGTGTGCAGAACTAGTGGTAAACAAAGAGGAACTCCCTATTTCAGTAGTGTAGACGACTTTACTGGAAATAGTCATGTACCTGATTCACAGAGCATTTATTTTAACAAAAGGATATTCTGCACTGTGTATGAACATCACAGCACAGTCTTGATACCACACCATAAGTAATCTGTGAGCAGAATGAACAGGTACAGTGATTTGCCTGGAGAATCACTCTTCCCTCTTGTGTTTCACATTCTTGAAGGTTCGAAGTCTCTCTCCTCCAACAAGTTTATTAGAAGAGAGAAGCTGTCTTTTACTGCCTCCATATCATCCAAGGAGCAGGGTTTAAGAATCCAGCGCTTTCCACGTGCAAGTGGCTCAAGTTCAAAGTATTTTTTGATCTATTAAGGAAAAACAAAAGAGACCAATGTATTACTAATACAACCACCACACACGCTCTCTTTCACATCTTAAAAAAATAAGAAAGAAAACAGCATGCAAATTGACAAAAACAACACATAAAAGATCAGGAACCTCATTTTTAGCATCTTATCCACAGCTGTTCTTATAATACAGGTTATATGTTGTGACCTGAAAGTGTTTTCTTTAGAGGTGAGTGACCTGTTTGCAAGCTACCATTCTATCCATACGTTTAACAGCATGGGAGGTCTGGGGAAGAATTATATGCACTTAACGCAGAGAGCAAAGCACACAAAGCAAGTTTTCAAAAGCATAGCCTAAATAGCAAACGTAATAAAGAAATTCTCAGTTGTATTTGAACTTTAATGTTAGAGCTGCATGTTTCATAGCAAAATTCTTTCAAAATCAGTTTGTTTTTAAAATTCAGCACAGAATATTAGCACATCAATGTGATTTGAACAAAAAAAAAAAATGTGGGACATGATGGTTTTCATTCAAAATCCTGCATGTTCCATCAGCTTTCAGCCACTCTCTAACAATATGTAATAATGCCTATAAAGAAAGAAGACTTTTAATTAAACTAGTAAAAAATAAAACAAGTTTTATTTCAGCAGCAAATATGCATCAAGGAGGCAAGGACTTTGATGCAGTATAGAATTGCAAGTTTTGGAATTATTATATGCCTTGACAAAATATACTGAAGAAGATACTACTTATTGAAAAGATCAGTATCAAGTTAGAAACACAGATCCACAGGAACACTGTGAAATAAAATGTTTGAATTTAATACTACACTCTACTCACTTTTCAAATTAGCAAGTGGAGCATCAAAACATAGTTTTTATCTCATAAATGCCTATTAGAAAGAGTTTACAGGTCATTTTGGTCAGTAGATTATCTTAAGCTGTTTTCATCAGAT
The DNA here is from genome assembly GCF_026119805.1 of Tympanuchus pallidicinctus. NCBI lineage: Eukaryota > Metazoa > Chordata > Aves > Galliformes > Phasianidae > Tympanuchus > Tympanuchus pallidicinctus. The sequence goes on along the minus strand of NW_026294813.1, from coordinate 7,554,365 downwards.
TCTCAGCCTTTGATAGTATTTGATCCAAAAGCCTACTCATGGCTGACTAAAACAACACAAAAATAGACTAGCACAAAATAGACATTCAGTTTTTAAACCCAAAATTATACCAATATGTGCTATTGTCAGCACGTTAACAGAAATATTTAGTTCTGACTTAGATTGTATATTCTTGTTCTGTATAGTTCTTGCCAAATATACTTAATTTTCTTCTATTGCAGACCAAGCCACAAGTATGCACATGAATAGTAACAGGAACAGTTGCTCATATTGTGGTAGGCAGTGGACTCCCTAGATAGCCAACTGGAGCCACACAGCGTGAGGGCTCCGTGTGCAGTGGAGAAAAAACAACCTGCAGCATCTCTATACAGTTCAGTGTAGTGTCTACACAACATGTCTATTCACTGAATAATGGATTATAATAGAAGAAACTAACTATGATTGCATCAACTCACACAAATCAGAATTCAACCATGGCAATGTGGAAGAAGGTTTGTCATTTAGTAAAGATTTTGGAGTAGAACTTCTATTAACAAATATTACAAAAAGTGATTTGGTTTTGAGAACTGAACTTCCACTTCCCCTAATGAAGATATAGATGGAAACTTTTCAAATGTATTTCTAACAAAGCATAAAACTATCAATAGTAGTCTGAAAAAAAAAAATGTAGAAAATGAAGAGCAGTACCTGGCACTCACTGCACATCAAACAAATCAGAAAAAAAATTGAGCCTGCAACAACTGTTATTTTAATGTCAACTTTTTAGCATTGCTGACACAGTGTCATATTAATAACTAATATGATGACATGATTGTACTTGATCAGAATATAAACAATAATCTCTACCAGTGATACACAGTAATATTTCTTGCAGCTGAAGTGACAACAAAATTGAATTTACTCCCATTAATATTTTAAATAGGTGGCACTGATCACATAATTCAACAAGCCAGGAAAGAAAGTCTCTTGCCTCTCTCAGTAACAGCCTCCCTGACTGCAAAACAAGAGGAGGAAGTAAAAGGGGCACAGAAACATAACAAAGTAAGGTGTCAGCACAGCTAGTTGATGGAGCAGCCTGCTGGTGTTAAGCTGACAAATATGGTTGAGTAACTTGAGATGTTTCGGACCCAAAACCCAAAGGATGTCTACCACACCCCCTCTACTGGAAGACTATTGCTATCAGCTCCTTGAGCTCAATGAACTCTGTCTGCAATGTTATTTACATATGCTTTTTAACTTAGGCTGTGCCATATGAGGAAATGATTAGGAAAAGGTTATTATGTTTAATGAGATTACTTGGATTTAAAATCATTAAATATGTAGGAACACATACAAAAGGAAATGATGGCAGTAAGCAGGCACTGAGTCTTGTGCATTTGTGAGCAAATACAACATTGCTTCCCAAGGCAGTCTTTAGCCAAGAAAAGCACAATCACTTCAAGTTATATTTCAGTGCCTGCAGACTTCAAGATCTAATTTCTATTTCAATACTCAAACAGTATCAACTGATTTCATAAGACAAATTTTCCAGAGACATTTTTTATTTGGATGCCCAAAGGAGACTAAAATATATTTTTAATATTTCTTGGTGTGTAATCAAGATGTAAAAAAATCAGCAGTGCACTGTCATCATTTTACACAGCTAAGGAACAGTTCACAGTCTCTGCATTAGTAAGTCTGAATGAATACTGAAATTAAAATACTCATTAAGAGGAGATTTGAAAACAGCACAAAAACACAACTCTTTGCAGTCATTTTCTTCACACCCACAGAGAAAAATCTAATGCAAAATCAGAAAAAATAACACTATTTGTCTTACAAGTAGTAACGAACTAAACCAGCATTAGCACAGAAGTGATCTTCTACAAGCTGAGACACTTTGTAGTATGTTACTCTATTTCATCACTTGCAGGCTTCTACTGTTTTGAAAATCCCGGAAATAAGTTTGCAGGCACAAATATTTGCACCTGCAATATACTACAATTTCTCCCATCAATCAGTTCCAATAAGAAGTTGTTTTCAGACTTGAGTCTTTTGTTACATATAAGAGATAAAATAACACAAAAATAGACTGGCGTAATCAGATGCCTGCTGCTGTTTATGCAGTTGAGTTCTCCACTGGCATTCTCACAGCACTCCATCCACTTTCTTTTCACTGCTCTGTAGCTGCTTTCTGCCTGGTCATTATATATACTTGTCCTCTGCCAGATTTCCTATGAGGAGGTACATTAATCATTAAAGTATCTAAAGGAAGTTTAAATCCTCTGACTACACACCTTGGTAGCCCCTTCCTAACAAGATAAGTACCAGTAACTATTTTACAGCTCCTAGAAGTGCAGAAGTATGAAGGAGGGCAGCTATTAAGAGGAGCTCTTTTGTCTTGCTCTCTTGCATAACTGATGAAAAGCGTTCTGCCTACTCATGGATGCTGAAGCAAAATATTAAGACTCAAACATGCTTCAGATGTCTGACACATCAGACATACATTTACATACTCACTTTGCATTTGTGTTTACTTTGAGACTGCTGAATTTTTAAGACATAACCTTAAGAAGAAAATATAATCAATTAAATCCACATCATTTCAAGACTTCTTTACTACTATTTAACAGGATTTCACTGTATGTCTTGACTCCACATAAGGGCCTTGTTTTATAGAGAAGCTGACATTGCATTTATGCCACATTCTGAAGTAAAAAAAATTAACAATACACTTTTGCAATTATTTCTACTCCTCCCACACGTCACCTTCTGAAGTCCTATTCTGTTGGCACAGTACACTAAGCATATGGTTATCAAATGTTGCTTAACCTATGCGCTGCAAAAGTCAAGACACAATAAAAGGATTGATGCCCAGAACCTCAGCTGGGGTAAATTAGCACAGCAGCATGGAACTGATGTTACCAAATTGATCTACGTAAACTGATTTACCGGTCCTGGCTGAAAGCTTTTATATATTCTACTACTGAACCTCATCTAGCCAGTTTGCAGCGCAAGACATTCAGGAAAACTTACATACTGTAATAATACATGAATACAGAGTCATTTCTGTCTTTCACTCAAGATGAAAAAAAGCTGCTTCAATACATTGTTTTCATCTGAATTAAAAAATTTAATATGAAAGTTCGTCAATACAAAAAGGCCTCCAGTACACTCTAACTTGCTGAAAAGAAGGTTTAGATGCCATCAATCGCTTATTTTACCAGGCTGTATTTGGATAATTTAAGGATAAAATATTTTTTCATCCACTACGCTACAAATTGTAGTAACATACACACATTAGATCTAATCAAAAGCTGCACAGTCATGTCAGTTTCATTACTAGTCTGATTTTTTCTAAGTCTTTTACAGGATTAGGCAAGTATTCCTGCTTTGGTGAAGGTATAAATTAAACTAAAATTACCTAACTTGCTGAATCCATATATTAACTACAAGGAATGTTTCATTTATTTATCCCAAATCCCCATGGACAAGAGATGCAACAATAATGGGAGATGGGACCTCCCAGTATTGACACTGAAAATGTTTCACTGGGCTGTGATGCTCAGATTACACTCACAAACATCACAAAAATCTGCTTTTTGAGGCAACTGTTTAGAATACCCACAAGAGACAGGTAATTTTGAGCAGTGAGCCCCTGAACAACAGAAGAGCTGCTTGTAACAGTGACCAAAGCAGGCTCAAATTCAGTATCTTTGGAGAAGAGAAAAAGCCATAAAAGTCCATTACATAGTATTAAGTTTTAAAAAGGGAAACTACATAAAATGAATAACTTAAAGAAAATCAACTCTGCAGCTAAAATGGTAAAACGTTTGCAGGTGGCACAGAAAAAAACCATCCATAATTAGAGGCTCAGAGTATATTTATAATGCTACAGAAGACTTTGAAAGAAACAAAAAAAGCTTTCAACAGTTGCAATAAGGAAAAGGATAGTATTAGAGGTAAAATAAGTTATGTCTAAAGAAGGAAAATAGAAGACAAAAGAAAGGAAATTCTTGCAAATTAAATAGAAACCATAAATGTTGACCTACTAACCATAGAGTGCAACCCATGGCTTAAATCACCACTGATGCTAAAAAGTACAGTGAAATCTACTCTAGTTTATGTTGCTGTGCTGGACTGCAAGCTGCACAGTCTCTTCTGCTGCTACACATGCTTTCTGCTGATCTTGTTCTCAATATACAGTGATTTATAAAAGTGAGCTGAAGGATATGTAGCCACTTCATCTTAAATCAACTAGTTCAATCCACTGCTGTACAAGTGAATAGTTGCATGCCTTTCCTAAAAATCTGCCAGTAACTTCTTTATCTGACACCTCACTGGGTGGAAAAAAAGCCTCCTGTCTGACCAGAACAGCTGCTCAAACCTGCACAACTGTTAGAAGTTTCATAACATTTATTCTTCTTATTGAGACACTCCATATCCTCCTATAATGATACTTCATGCGTGACTATTTGTATGCTTCTTTAGAAAAGTGATCTCATCCATGTCTAAAGGGATCCCTGTAATGCACCCATTTCTCATACTCCTCCTAAAACACCCATACCTCATCTTTATTGACTCCACATGGTACTTCTTACCCAGCATAGACAGGAAGAAAAGTGCCTCAGCTGATGGGAAGAGATGGGGATGCTGCTGGGGACTGCAGGATCAGGAACAGCTCTGGTCAGCAACCCATGCATGGAACTATTTCCAGAAAGGCCAATTTGAGGTTAAAGACACTACCAACCATCAAAACATCCTTAAAACCCTTGTTCCTTGAAGTTACATATTTTATTGCCAGCTGAGCTGTGCCACTGAACACGAGGTCTCTAAGTGCAACATCAAACATTTGCAATAAATCAATTAAATGCATACCATGATGACCAGAACTATGCCACTGAACCTCTTTTATTGACAGACTGATTGATTGATTAATGTCTGCTGAAGTATGACCTGCTGAAGCAAAAGCAAAAGAAAACACAAGTCTAGTTTCTCCAGCATGTCTCCAGCAGCAGGCTAAGCAAATTCTCCAGACAAGATTTCAACACAAGCACAAGACTTTTGTTCAGCTCCTCACAGGTAATGGTAAATGCTTTAGAAATCAGCATTTCTAAATTGTACAGCTTTCCAAACTTTTTAATTCTGGTTCTTGCAAAAGATTATCTGAAACACTTCCAACTGTGCCTTGTACTTAATTTTATAATACACGTGGTGGATATTTTGTCTTATGAGTCTTTACAAAGAGGAATAGTTTCTTACACGGATATTTTACAAAATTACTATGCTTCACTGTGGCTTGTGAAACAGGTGCCCTTTTTCATTCTTGTTATACTGAGTGGCCATAAGACATCACCCTATTCAGATTGTAAGTAATTGCTTAAAGAAATGTGTTTCAGAGAAGATTTCTAACTGTTCTGAATGAAGAAATAGGATCTCTGGCAAGTCAGTACAGACATGCTGTTCCAAACAGAGAGCAAGCAGTCCTGGCAAATAAAAGTGTGAGACAGAGGAAAGGAGATCAACTTAGGAAGAAATATACAGTGGGGTGCTTACTGTAAAATACAAAATAATGTGTAATTTATCAGGATGGAGAGAGTGGAAGACTTTAAACATATAAGTATTCGGGGTATTTTTTTATACAGATACATATAATTATGTTAGGATAGATCTATGGCTATAAGACAGGTAATGACAGAAAACTGCTGGATGTGCAAAGGCACTACCAAGGCTTGCATGAGGCACTGTGTTTAGATGAAAGCAAAGATAGGCTTTGAGTGGATGCTAGCACCTATCTGCTCTTTTTCGTGCAATCATTTACTATGCAAAAGGATACACCTGTACTTTGCCTTCCATGTTTTCTTTACTCAACATATTCTTTTTATCTAATAATGTGTTTTTCATATACCTGGAAAACATACAGATAATATGAGGATGGTAGTAATACCTTATGCGGAGAAAACCAGACTTCCAGATGAAGAATCATACAAACAGCACTAGGCTGGACAACCAATATCCAACCCCAAAGCGAGCAACACAGAAGCCATTCTTAAGTGATGAGTGAAACCATGAGAACAGAGGAAGTGTTTAAAAAACAAACAAAAAATTCGCAAAGAAAGCACAGAAGAATAGCAATTAAGTGCCCACAGCTTTAAGTCTTCAATTTAGTACAAAGAAATAAAGTGAAGAGGAAATAAAAAATCAGATTCTCATATATAATATTAAACTGCAATTTTTCTGTATTGGACTGCACCATTTTTACCTCATCACTAATCCTGTAGTGATTTTGATTAAATTACTTAAGAAATACAAATAGCTAGTGAAGATTCCACACATAGGACCTTTTGAGCAGATATCCATCAGCCTTTCACAGTTTTATAGCTTTTTTTGTTTGTTTTAAAGACTGTAAATATTCATTGTTTACTTCAGACTATAATACCAAGAACATGGCATTCTGATTTCAGCTGCAAAATATGCTATCTTTAAATACAGATTGTGGCTTTGGCTACTGACAAAGCCTAAGCCACAGTACACTTGGTTTTAGCAAAAAATGAAAAAAAAAAAATGTTTACCTGTGGTGCTGAATGTCAAAATAACCTTTAGAATAATCAAAAGTGCAAGTATTAATCCTTATTATGACACTCCTTCTGCAAATAGCATGTTTTCTGTTCACTTAACAGTTAAACAGTATTTTCTGCAGAAGTGCATATGTGATGATTCATCTGTGTGTGCCTGAACATGTACATACATCTCGTACTTGAATAAATAACATCTGTATTCTGTGCCCACATTTGCAAAGCTTCACAACACTGTATGGACACGTATTTTTGTGTCAATAGCGAGCATCAGTTTCCAAGGGCTTTGTGGTTGGTTCCCCACATTTACACTGCTTAGAGCATTCCAAGCCAACAGGCAGTGAGAACACAAAGAAAAGGCATTTATTCAGCAGTAGCTGTGGTTCTACAATATGGGCTCACGCACCTAAGATTAGAGGTCGTGCCTATCACGCTCGTTCTGTGGGTGCAGAGCAGAGTGAATAAATGTGGATGGCTTCACCCTCCTTTCAGGTCCTCTGTGGTGAGATTTTGTTATGCAGTCTGCATGGCAACCACCTGGCTGCAATTAACTATTTCTAATCCAGATCAGAAACAGCAAAATAAATTTTGGAAGCAAGCCACCACTTTAAGCCAGGTATTCCAGGTACTCCAGACTTATCTCCATTTCTTGATAAAAAATAACTCTCCACCTAGAAATGTGGCGGAACACTTTCAAGCCCTAAACAGGATATTGCTTAATTGAAGCCTTTCACAGGTTTCATATTCTTTCATAAAGCACATGGATACAAAATGTAAGGGATATATATAGAGAACAGACGTGCAAAACAATTCACCACCACTTCTGAAGTGTTAGTAAACGCACAAAGAATCATAAAGAGGACAAAAAGGGAGTTCTTTGCACTGAGAGAAGACGTTTTTTAACCAGATAATGGAGGTTTTTCCAGCGCTGGGGGGCAACAGCAAACAACTGCATAGATGACTACTGGAAAAGCTGGGAGTGACTGGAAGGATTTTGAGAAGATGGTAAACGCAGTGAGATGCTGTAGAACTTTATGGGTCTCCAGCTTCCTTCTGGTTTTCAAAATTTAAGGTAACAGGTTAGAATCAATCTTTTTGGAGCGTTAGTCCTTCCACTGCAGTAGGTTGTGGTAGATAGCTCTGTTTGAGAAGTTTGAGAGTAAAAAAGTACCACGGAAAGGGACAAACAAAAGAGTAGTGAATAATCCTCACTAACTGCATCAAGATATGACTTGCCCTACCTTATCCTGAGCCGCACTTTGAGAAAAAAGAGGAAATAGTAGGCTGTAGATTGAGAGTTTCACAAACATAAAAGAAAGTTACACTGAAACCACACTGCTCTCCAACAAATGTGCAAATTCTAGAACAGACATATAGTACCCATAAAACTTATGGTCCCTCTGAACAAGGCCTACTGATAATAATACCGATGGTGCTCAAAAAAGGATCTATTGTGGTAAAGTGAATTACATACGGACATAAATATAAAAAAAAAAAAAAAAAAAACTTTTAAGGGGACAAAGAGATTAACAAAGATTAACACAAGTTGATTAAAATATCTTCACACATGAGATTTTTCTAAGAACATTTTCTTCCATTCCCCTGACAAAATAACTTACCTATTGAAAATGGTGATCTAATTAACGTACAGTCATGTCTTTAGATTTTGGGTTGTTGATGCTCCCTATGCAAAAATCTCAATCCTGCACATTTACAATTGCTATTTGAATTTTCTTTACACTAGAAATCACCATGTGATAAGTTTGCTGACCACTTGTGACAGTGTAAAAGCTTGTAGTGTATTCTTGAAATTGGCACTATTTATCCACTATACTTAATAAAGAACAATTAAATATTAATACAGCTAAAAAGAACGTAACTAAGCACTTCATACAAACCAAGAAAGGTTCTGTACATTGAAGTTAATGAGTTTAAATCCCAAATTCACATATATGAAACAACCAATTATCCTGTCTGAAACACAGGCTTGTAAAACTCTCAGTTACTTGTAAAACGGTCTGCTACACACGAGTAAGATGTTGTTTAAATGACTTGTTTGACTAGATGCATTCACCATGAAATTGATTCTTTTAAAGCATTATTTTTAAACTTCATACAAGTTAACTGTATAAACTGAAAAAAAATCTGACATTATAAAGCACTGGTTTCAGTATTCAGTATTGGGTTAGTACTTTATGAGGTTGAGGGTTTCTTGAATGGGAAAGTAATGCAGAATAAACAGTCATTTGTAGGGAGGTAATTGAAAGGCTTAATATGATTGAACTATTCTGCCATTTCTGTTCTAAAATATATAGTATAGGACGTAGTGTTATTCCTCCACAGCCTGTGCAGTTCCAAAGTAGCACAACAGATAGAATACCTTTCAGCTACAAGCACCAAAAATAGTTTTTCTGAGACTAGCACTATATTGTGGCTTTACACCTCACACTTCAAGCTAATTACATATTTTTTAATGTCATTTAGGCAGTGGGTGGCATGAAAAGAGGGTAACTTGCAACAGATTACTGAATATTCCTCCATCTCCAGCTCAGGTAGTCAGTTGCTCAACTTTGCTGAGATCCAGATTTCAGACAAAAATTAGTATCTATTGCAATGAACTCTTGGATTTGAATACATAAAAAATAACTGCTAAAAATACATTCTTAGGTAGCACTTTAGATTTGAATGTTTAGCGTGATCATATAAATACAGACAGACATAACTGAGCCATAATAACTGAACAGAGTAGAATTTTTTAAGTAACACCTTATGTTTGCTCCCATCCTCACAAAATTTTACTATTGACTTATAATGAATTAATATACCAGTGATATGTTGCTCATTGTTCACAGATGCTTAAGTGACTTAAAAATAAAAAGCAAAGTCTATTTGGTACTAGTTGAAATTTGGTATCTTGCTAATGGAATATTTTCAATTGTCCTCAAAAAAAAAAAAAAAAAAAAAAAAAAAAAAAGTGGCCTCATTAGAAGATAAAGCAGTAAGAACAGCTTAAAAAAAAAATCAGTGTAACAAATATAGTGTTTTATACATCAGCCCAGAAAAGCTGGAAAAGATACTATGCTGCCCACTGAAAAGCAGTTTTGGAGAAGAATCAAATCCTCAGACTTTGAATGAGCTGCACATTGTATAGCAGTTTCCTCAACCTCTACTGAAGGCTGCCACCAGCCATGCAGTTTTATAAGCCAAGCTGTAGACAGATTAATAGAAAGGACAGTGTCATCAATATGCTAGTCAGACCACAGGCAGCGTGGAAGGAATTGGAGAGGGAAAGTAAAGAGAGGTGTGAAAACACTGACCACATAACATGACTTAGATGACATACAAATAATGAATCATACTGCTTCTTAGGATGTCTGATCCAGCATAATAAAAAAATATTTTTTTCCTTTCAAAAATATTGAAAGGAAAAAAAATCAAGTCCAGCTGTTAGTACAACAGCTTTATGCTTGCCAACTAGTAAGTAGAATCTGCAGGTGGACAGTATTCACAAAGTCATGGCGAAACAGTGACAATTTTCACATGAAACAAAAAATGGTTCGTTTGTTCCCTTGGTAGGAGTTAAAATGCATTAACAGCAACTATTAGAAAATATATAAATGGAGTCAGCCGAGTTTAGATTAAAAACAAGCGCAAGACAAAAAACAGCTGAATGCTGTCAAAAACTCTAGAGGCTGGTGGTCTGATTGGATCTACAATTTTGGATCTGTTCTTGGAGAAGGTGAGACAGCAGTTCTTATTATTTTATATAAAACACATGTAATAGCATAATATATTTAGTAAGATTTGTATAAGCCATTTATATTAAGGATAACATGTAAACTTCATAAGTTTTACCAGAAGTATCAGTTAAAACATTAAGTTCCTTTCACTCTAGCCTTGTCTATGTTTACAGATACCCTATATACAGTTAAAAAGCCAAAGTAATTATTTCCTAAGATATATTGCTCTGCTAATATAGCCTGTACACTTACAATTCATATATAAAACAGTCCTATTTCTGTGAACACATTCAACCATTCACTTTGCACAAGGAATTTTCTAACCTAATGTGTAAACATGACCAATTCAGTTAAGTTATTTGATTTTCCTTCTTCTCTGGATAATGTTTTGAAACATGACAGTAAGAGGAAGGTAATTCAGTAACTACCACCACTGGTGTTTGTACACAAATACTGTGGATGACATGCAACTTGTTAATTTCCTTTCGTTATTAACAGAGATGGCAGTAAGATTAATTGCAATTATGTATTTGATGAATCCTTGATACTACAGCATAATAAAGATGTAGGATTGCACTTAATCTATATTGGATACATCTAACTACCCATGTTAGTCTATAGACAAGTACATTTCAATTTTTATTATATATAAAGGAAAAGTGACATCATTATTGAAATGGCTGCACAAAAAAATGTCTAGCTGAAGCAAGAGGAGAAATATAAGAATACATCTTGTTAATGTCATATCCAACAATATTTAGTCTCATTAAGACTCAAAATCTTGATGTGCTATAGAGAAGTAAAAGCACTTACTCAAGTAATTCTCTTTCACAAAAAGTTCATCTACCTATCACAAATCCCAATTAGCAGGATATGCATGCATCCTCTCCAACAAAAACCCATTTTATAGGAAGATAAAATATCCGAGGTCTTATACTTTGATGTTTGCACATACTTGTGCACAGTAGCCTCAAGTTCATTTGCAATCACACATCTGTGGAAATTGAAAGGTAAGTACAAGTGAGAAATTGCATGGATAAGTGAAGAGAAGGAAAACAGGGTAAAACAGGAAATAATTATTTCCAGTCTGAAAATAATAAAATTGTTTGGAATGTGCACAATTCAAAAAGCTTTCAGATTCCTTCATATAAGTATTCTTTGTGAATGAATAGTACTATTTAATTTAATCACTAATTGCCCATTCAAACATATCTTAAGTCTATTTTTCTTTTACTGGTAGAAACAGCTACTGTTCAGACCTTTCTACAGTGCGCTGGGCTTGGCCGCACGCTACTAACCTCACAACAGGCACTCTTCCAAAACCAGAGAGGAGAGAAGAGGCAACACTGCATCTCCCAGCCAACAGTGATTTATGGGATTGATTCTGTTTTTTAAACACTGCGGACTGTAAGACACTGCAATACCACAGTTACGCCTGTATAATGCCTGTATAATATAGGTTATGCCTGTATCTGATACAGATAAAGCTGGAATACTTTGAAATCTGGTTTCTACTTCAGGCTGGAATATTTTGAATCAGGAAACTGTGGGGAGAAAAATTAGTACAGAAGAAGAAAAAAAAAGAAAACACTTTCTATACAATTGCTAGCATTAATACATTTTAAGAGCATGATCTAGGCCGCTTTCCTGCAGAAGGAAGTTTGTGCAAAGAAGTGGAGGTCAAGCCTAGAGTGATACGGTTCACTGAATGACCAAATAGAGGTTTACATATTTCCTTTATGGCTGCTGGCACTGGTTTCGGCCTAGAAGCCTCTAATGAACAAAGAGAGCTCTGATCCCTTCTGGAACCATTCATATGTGATTAAGATCCAACAATACAGCACTTTGATCCACTGGGCTACAGAAGGATTGGATGTTTCCTGAAGGAGTCATTTCGGGTTAAAGTGGAGAAGAAGAAAAGACAACGGGAATTTTCCTGATCAGGTCGGTCTAACTGAGACAGCGCTTCTCTCACATCTAATGTGCATTGTACTCTTTTGAAGCTTTGGAAAGATGACAGGTGACTGAGGTAGGAAAAGAAGAGAGAACTATGGAAACAATGTCTCTAATTTAAATATCAACAAATACAAATAATAAGTTTGCTTTCTGAAGATAGCATGAGATCTACTTTCAAGGGAAGGAAACTGAGTTAGCTGTTGCAAGCGATACTTCAACAAGTCAGAACTATCATTCTAGGAAGTTGGATACCCTCTTCCACAGGTATGTTTGAAAAGGTTGCAGCATCATAGTCACAAATATACACTCTTCCTCACTCTGATATAGCTGAAAACAGCAGGAGAGGTAGCGGTAGGTCTATTAAAAAATCTGAAAGAATGAACACCTGGTTCCTTGAAAGTAATCTTTCTATCTTGACACCAATGTACTTCACATAACCCAAGAGAATTAAAGACCTGTTTGAAGTTAGAAGAGCATGCACATGACACACCATTTGCAGGAGTATTTACTTTTTTCATCAGGCGTCAGTATTAAGCACAGGTGATGGATTCAGATCCACAGGAATAAACAGAGGCTGGAATGTCTAGACTACCAGGAAAGCATAACACAGGTGTGACAGCTCTCCCCAGCTATCACATTCCAACATTTTCAGTATAAACTAAGTAACTTCCATCATCTGTTGACATAAAAGCAGAAGAGGGAAAACATATTTGGCTTTGTCTACTACAAATGTCTGCTCTTAACAATTTATTTTGGAAGCTAACTCTCCTTTTCATATTTGAGTTGGATGCTTCCAAGTCCACCTGGGGATGGTTCAGCTCTCTGGCTATCCAGCAAAACTGTTCATTTCAGAAAGCATATTAAACCTCTGTTAATGTTTTAGCCAGGCTGGTCATATTTTAATGTTTTTTATATGACTGTCTTACCAGACAGAGGGTTATTTTTTTCCCAGAAGAAAACAGTATTGGTCATATGGACTTTAATATCTTGAACTCCTTGTCAGAGTGTGCATACTATGATTTCTCACATCCAAATGAAGAAAAAAATGCTATCTTTCCTCAGCTGATTCTAAATCAGCAACACTGAATCAGCCCGGCAGCCAACTACCAACAAAAGTCAGCATGAAAGCGCAGGGAATCTACATGGTGGCAAGGTCAAAACTAAAATCCCATCAGCATTTGTCACAACAGGAAGTTTGCTACCAATCCAGTACAATAAAGTACAATAAAGTCTAGCACACACTGTACACTACTCAATTTTACAGAGGTCCAATTTCAAATGTATATTAAATAAATCTTGGACTATTGCATTTTTGTATGCAAACAAAGCAATTAAAATGTTCCTTAAAATTTCTTAAGGCAGGACCACAGTTAAAATACATGAAACAAGCATTTTGCATTAGTGTGTTAATTCAGCATTGATAAGCAGGTTTCCACCAATTCTGAAAAACACAGTTTAAGAGAAAGATGAGACTTGCTTTGGAAAACTTAGCTGCAGCTTTATGCTTAAACTGCTTCTCTGAGTACTGCTTCCAACTACGGTAACTATATGAGTTAAAATCGGTTTCAAAAGAGCATAACTATTCCTGCTCTTGAATATCTTTCAAAGTGTAGATCATTTATAACACAACCATATCAGAATCATCTACTAAACTTCAGTGTCAGCAGCACGATAGCATGCCTTCTGAAATGTCATTGCTTTTTTATTTCTTATTTTTCACCATAGTCATAACAGCTTTGTCACTCTGTATGATTAAACTATGGCTTTGCTGAAAGTTGGAGCCTAGTCACACTTTATTACTTCCAACAATTACTTCATCAGCATAATCCGCCACTTAGAAAAATAATTTTAAAATAATGGTTTTGAAAACAAAGCAAAAAGCACAAGAAATTCAGCACATACCTGTACTTCTAAAGATTCACAAGCCACTTCCCAAAAATCTGTTTATTCCAACATGTACTAGTTTTATTCAAATAAATAAAAAGATATTTTGTATTGATTTATTTAAAAATATAATTATGCCACAAATGTAAAGTATATTTCTTAGACTGAATTTTTGGCTACATAAAATCACTGATATTTCTACAGAAGTATTAACACAATCAAACAATTATATGGAAGCGATATAAATGCACTTTACCTACTTTGCAATTAAGTTACAAAAAGTTTTATTACCTCATCACACATCTATAGTGTCATCATCAGTGGAAAGCTTCTCAGTAAAATCTTCCTCAGTAACTAACGTATGAAAATTGCTACTGTGATTTCACCTGTTTAGCAAAATATAGTAAATCTCAAATTGATCATATAATTTTCATCAACTGATCAAAAATTTATTACAACACTTCTGCTATTAAAAATCCATGTAACAGAGACGTAACAGAGACAATTTAACAAATCCATTAGAACAGCACAAATACAATGTTTTTTGAAACTGTGGAATCATAGACAAGAAATTATTCCCTCTGGACTAACTAACAATGGGCTGTTCTCTAGGACTGATTTGCAAGTACACAGATGGGAAAGAGTCTGGACGACAGCACTCTCCCATGACATTTATGATGTTGCAGTTCATTAAGTACTCGATGATACTACTGCTAAGAGCACAACACGCTCTGGCAAAGCCAGAAAACCTCCTCAGTGGACTCTAGTGCTGAGCTGATCAGATAAAGCCTTGCTGTTATTGACCCTGTTTACAATTAACAACAAAGTCACAGATTTTAAAGGCAGTTGGGCCAGCTGCTAGTTACTCACAACCTGCAAGAGGAACCTGGCACTGAGTGACACCTGTGCTTTTGACACTCATTCTACCTCCACAGATACGCTTGATGGAGTGCTAGGGTATGGCTGTACATCAGCACATTTAGGAGGACTCATTTTTTTCAGAACTGTCTGACTGCAAAAACACCCTGCATATAACAGTGAGCTACTCAATTTAAAATAATGCCATTATATCCTGAGTTTTTGAAAGTCTGTTTTGTTCTGTCCCGGTGACCAAGAAAACAATCTTTTATCATTAGCTTTCAAAGAAAAAGATGAACTTTGATTTTGTGGCTGCACATTACTGTGCCGTATTGCATCTGTACAGTTACACCTAGTTTCTTGATCAGGTTTTCCCAGAAAGCCTTGCTGCTTCCCTCCTGTCTTACATTCAAAGTCAGTGGTGAAGGATCACTCTCTTTGCTTTCACCAGCCAGCTGGAGAAAAGGGGGCAAATTTTCTCTATATATATTATACACATGCTCCATTAGGAAC
Source organism: Tympanuchus pallidicinctus (assembly GCF_026119805.1). Classification (NCBI taxonomy): domain Eukaryota; kingdom Metazoa; phylum Chordata; class Aves; order Galliformes; family Phasianidae; genus Tympanuchus; species Tympanuchus pallidicinctus. The sequence goes on along the minus strand of NW_026294813.1, from coordinate 7,538,860 downwards.
ATATGAAGACAAAGGGAAAGACACAGAACTCAAAGCAGAAAGCATTTGGATCATGATTAGTTTTCTTTACCGTTGTTTGCAAAAGGCTGATAACAGGTGGTGTTACAAATGAACTGTATCTTCCTTTAAAACTATTCTTGCACCTCCACTCCTTTTCCTCATTTTTTCAGGAGTCATTTGAAAGGCTTCATTCCATAATATCTATGTTTCAAGACACAATCCAGATGTGCAAAATTTTTTTTTCTGCAGATTGTACTGGAGTGTTAATACAGTGCCGTACTACACTGTGTCTTTCAGACCCACCTTAATCTGAAAAAGCTTCAAAGTGAACACAGATATTATTCATGCTAGTACAAGAATATTGCTACCAATTGCACGTCACTATATTATTCATTCTAGTTCAACAATACCAGTACCAATTGCAAATCAACATCATGACAACCCCTGAAAACATGGTTAACAAAGCCATATGGTAACATTTACCATTGTCATATCCAGTTATATGGATCTACTAGTCAGTTAACAATATGTCTAGAATCATATACCATAGTCCAAAAGAAGATAAAATATTCAAAGTATGGCTTCAGTAAGATTAAATTTCAGACCCAGGAATTTATTACTTTTTAATTTTTTTAAACACAACCACTGAGCATTATAAGTTCAGCAAATCTGGTTTATTTACTTCCTGAAATATTTAAGGGCATACTTTCATTTTATATTTCAGCTATCACTTAAACAGGAAAAGATCATCTCCAGAATGATACAAATTAAGGTTTAATTAAGACACAAGCAGAACTGTTGGATTTTATAAGGCTTTCACCATAATCCTATTTGATATTAGAGAGCAACAAAGGAAATGTCATATATACATGTTCATGCCCAGTTTAACAGATGAAGAGTACAAAGTATATATCAAAATCCTCAGATTGGCAAGTTGCTTCAAGTGTTCGATGCTTATTTGTGAGCAGTCCCATTCAGGTGAGTAAATATTTCACTTCTGACTTATAGGTAGTTTTTTCCAATTCTTCCCTCCCACCTCCATTCCAAGCTTCTTGGAATAATCTAGGTAATGGCTAGCCATAAGAAAAACAAAACTTCTTTTTTGGAACTGACACCAGCTCAGACTTGTTCTTTTCTAAGTCTATGCCTTGGAGAAGCTCAGGAAATGTGTTACTTCTACACAGAAACTATCTCCTCCATAAAGATCCTAAAATAGTTTCAGTTATGAACGGGCTCTGGCAGCACCTGGATTTGCCACGTTTTGTGACCCCAGATAGGGAATGAGGCAGCTGAGTTGCTGAAGAGCTGTGACTACATTTTGGCTTTCCTTATACCCTTTTCTTTTTGAAAACATGGGAATTATTAGTGCTTGTTCTCTAGTTATTCACTAAATTCCATGTAAAGGAGTGAATACATCCAGGCTCTCATTATCTTGCCAGAAGTTAAGACTTCCAAGGCAAGTAAGAATAGAAAGAGGTGCAGAGAGCTGGCTGCTCCTAAGAGAAAGAGAACCTGTCCTTCTTTAGATCAAATATTGGGATGCAGTAAATTACAGTAATATGGAATTATAAATAATTTTCATTTTCTGAGTCTCTTCTCCAGTAAATACTGGAATATGTTAGCACTCTTTCTTATCAATAACTCTACTTTTTCATTTCTTTGTGATATTACTACAAAAGGTGCTAATTTTCTTTTTCAGCTCAGTTTGAATTTTCAAATTTTGAGGGTTTAGAGGAGAGTAAGATGAAATTTTGTTGACAAATGCATTCCTCATACTTTTGAGTAGGTTTATGTATAAAGAACCGCAACATGAGCAACAAATTTTGTCCTACTACAGCACATTTACAGCTGTATTGGTAGTCAGAGTGCTATGTATTTGCCACATGTGAAGCTGTTCAAAGCATAACTGAGACTTCTCTTTGGCACAAAGCCATGAAGACAAGATACAAAACCTATTAACAGTGCATCATGACTGTGAATTAAAGAATCCTGTCGAACCATAAACCGTCTAGAAAGAAAATTAGAAAAATAATAAAATTTGATCAGAGAGTTAATATATTTTTATTAGTGCCTGGCAGCACACTAGTAATAGACCATTTAAATGTGCACAGCAATATAACTGACTTGTGTCAGATGCACAGTCGTGAAAAAGTCTGCAGACAGTTGAGTATTTATAGCTAATAAAAAAAAAAAAAAAAAGAACCTGAGTAGACTTAGCATAGATTTTATCTGTATTTCTCAAGTTGATATTCTCTGAAGCCTGGAGATTATCAAAATGAATTAAAATATTACAGATTGCTTCCAGGGTATCAATGATGATAATTAAGGAGCATGAGCTGCTAGGAAACTAGAATTTCACTTTTAAACCCCAAACTACCTATAAAGCTCAAAACAGCCCTGATCCTCCTCAGACTCTGTATAAACAAGATAAAAATAGCTGTTCCTTGCACAGAAGATTTACCTATCCAGGAGATGAATGCAGTCAGCTTGTGCTATGACTCTGCTAGTGGCTGCAAAAGGTAATATTTCTAAGTATGTCTGGCCCATTAGTCAAGAGCATTATAGCAAGTCTCGGGAATAAAATTACTGCCTTTTCTCATAATGTACTATAAAATGAATATAAAGAATTTTGTAAAGTGGCCTTTATACTTCCTCAAACACTTCAGTCCTGAGAAGTCAGATTTTTATGGATGTAGAAAGTCCAATATTAAAATACAGAAAAAAAAAAATAATCAAGGGTTTTAAGTAGTTCCAGGCTCCTTTTCAGTCTTTCCAATTTATCTTCTGCGGTAATAACACAGCTAATACTAATTCATTTTAGATACTGATGCATTTAGGAAGAATGGGGACAAAGTGTTTATGAACTTGAAAATTCTCCGCATAAATACAAAAAAAAGCATCAGAACATTACCTGACTATTGGAAACATTAATGGTATGTTTTTGTTGTTCTCCTTCCCCACTAAAATGGTCTTATTATATAATAGTTATTTATATACACATACAGAATTTGAAGATAGAAAGGAAAAATATCAAAGAAAAAGAAGAAAATACACATGGCCCATTTATACCTCTCCATTCCTACCCTTCTCCTCAGCTGAGCGCCTGTCCTGCTCTTACCTTGCCCTGATCTTTCAAATCCACCCAACTGGACAAAGCCATCTGCTGCAGCACCACAGCCCACAATAACAGGAATAGCATGGAGAACCACAGCATCACTGAGCCCACAGGCTGTTTTCTCATGACTGCTGAAAACATGTCTAAGAGCCAGGTCATACTGCCTTCCGTCTCCCACAGAACAGATTGTAGTGACTCAGGATCTTGCTGGTCAAAAGAAGTCAGCCAGGCCAACCTGCCTCTTTCATACGCAGAATGAACTCATTCCTCTTACGGTCACTCTGCAAATCCTATTTTCAAAACATTTAAATATGTTCTGATGTGCTTTATGGCAGACAAAATCAAAACTTCAGGACATTCCATGGGATCAGACATGCATGATTTCTAAGGACCTCTCCAATCCAAGGCATTCTACAGTTCTATGAGATGATTCCGGGACAACTGGGAGAAGAGAATGATTTTTGGTAACGTGTTTTCTCCTAATAATGCTTCATTAAGCTATACAAAAAAAAACTAGATGTATCACAAACACATTTTCTTTGCTACTTACAAAACCTGGAGTCCTAACACCTTGCTGCTTTAAAAAAATAAATTCTAGATCAGAAAATTATGTACACATGTATGTGAGTCAATTTCTTGAGAAGATTATGAGAATGATACAGAGAATGGAGATTGCTATTGCTTAAGACAGAACATCTTTCCTGACTATCCTGACAGAAATGCTAACAATCTAGTATGTAAGACATCTTTTTTTTTATTAAGAGTTCAGTAGACTCATTTAAATTTTTTTGCATGGAAAAGAAACAGATAAACATACACAGAAAATACACAAAAAGAATACCACCTGTGAAATGAACAAAGCAACTATCTTAAAAAACTCAACTCAACATGAAAGCCAAAATTTCCTACATATTCTAACCTCCAGGCACTGATTTGTTGAAGTTGTTAGCATTTCATGGAAATTTCCAGTTTCTAACAAAGTGCCTACTGAGTTTTTGATGGATAATGTTTAACACAGAAAAGTTCTTCCAGTGCCAGGCCCCATCCTACTTCATGTTCCCCAGCTACTCGCCTCCCATCTGCACCTCAGTCCAGCATTACTTGATCCCAGGTGCAGCACTGGCATTTTCCTTGGTTGAATGTCAATGATTGCCCAATGCTCCAATGTCTCTAGATCCTTCTGCAAGGCTTCTCAACCCTGCAAACAGCCAGCAGCACCTGCCAGTTTAGTGTCAGCAGCAAATTTGCTGAGGATTCACCCAGATTCAGGTCCTGCATCCAGATCATTGATTAAAATGTTGCCCTAGAACTGAGCCCTGGGGAATACCACCAGTGACTGCCTGCCAGCCAGATGTAATGCCATTTATTACATCCCTCTGAGATACACTGTTCAGCTAGTTCATCACCCAGCAATGTGTGAACCTGTTTATCTCACAGTTGAACAATCTGCCCAGAAGAATGCCACAGAGCATCAAAGGCCTTACTAAACTCCAGAAAGATTTAATCCACCACCTTCCCTTCACTCACCTTATCAGAGAAGGAGACAAAATTACTGATAACTCAGAGTAACTATAAACATGCTGAGGAGCTTGAAGAGGTGGAACCTTTGTGGGATCTTCTGGAATTTCTATAAAAACCTTTGCTGAATCAAGGCTTACTAAGAAACCCTACTAACAGCCACCCCACAAAAGAACCTTGCTGCATCTTGCTCTCTTTTCTTAACCCAGAAGTATTTGCATGCCCTTCAGCCTTCCTAATGGCCCATTTTTTGCCCTTGACATTTGGCACTAAGCTCCATGAAGAACATACTTCACAAGGACACTGCAGAAAAAGCTGCAGGAGAAGGCTGACTTCGTGGAATGTCAAGGGCACAGCATGAAGTTTCACCAACTTACAACATCAAAAGTCATCAGCAATGAATTTAGACCAGATTTTTCAAATGAGAAGGCTACAGTTTGATTCCTAACCCAGATAACAGAATCACAGGATTGTAGGGATTGGAAGAGACCTCCAGAGATCATCGAGTCCAACCCCCCTGCCAAAGCAGGTTCCCTACTCTCGGTCACATAAGCAGGTGTCCAGGCGGGTCTTGAACATCTCCAGAGAAGGAGACTCCACCACCTCCCTGGGCAGCCTGTTCCAGTGTCCGTCACCTCACTGTAAAGAAATTCTTGCACACATTTGTGCAGAACTTCCTATGCTGCAGGTTCTGGCCATTTCCCCTTGTTCTGCCCCCACACATTGCTGAAAGAGTCCAGCCTCACAACTCTGCCCCCCCACACCTTAGATATTCATAGACCTGGATCAGGTCTCTTCTCAGTCTTCTTTTCTCAAGGCTGAACAGACCCAGTTCACTTAACCTTTCTTCATAGTGGAGATGCTCCAGGCCCTTCACCATCTTTGTGGCCCTAAGATGCTTGAGCAGTTTGCAGAGGTGATGAGACCTTGCAAAATTTAGTGTTTTGGGACTCAAACGTCATTGAAATGTAAAGCCATTTTGAAATGCCTAAATATAAATTACTTAACTAAACTTCAGAATGGACCAACAAATCCCTTGTTTTAATATTTTTATGATATGATTATATATTTTTATGATTTATGAGAAAACTGAAATTAGAGATTATTTTATTCCAAGTAAATGACCAACGAGATATTCCAAAACGACGCAGTGATCTTTTATAGCAGTATACTGCCTCAACGCTGTATCTATCTGAAACCAAATTTCAAGTATCCAGAAAGCTATGTTCAAAAGTGTTCTGTTGCTCTTGGAAACAGATAGTTTCCAGCATGGAAAACAGAAAAAAAAAGCACTGATACTCCTTTATATATACAGTTTTGGATCATTTTATCTCTCCCAATTGAGATTTTTGTGGGAATATGATTGTAAATCATTCAGGGAAAAAAAAAAAAAAAGAACAACACACACACACACACACACAAAACACCAACATCTCCACATCTCCATAGATGGTCAAATCACCCTACAGCTGAAATAAATCCACACAAAGCCTAAAAATAAAACAGGAATTATGCATCCAACTAACATGCGTGTTATCTATTACAAAGAGAAAAAGAATGCAGCTTAGAGTGAATGCAAACCATAGCATGCTTAAAAGGGAGACCACACCATCCTGCATGATAGCGACTGATGATGTATGAGCAACAGCTACAACTACAAAACATGAACATGTAGAATCCCTCTAGATGCAGTTCCACACAAAACTTCACTCTAACTGGTCACAGCCATTTGCTATTGGTGCAAAAGATTAGCAGGGAGACAGAACATGACTGACAGAAGTTTGCTGAAAGCATAAGCCCTCTCTCCCACGTACAATCCAGATCCTATGCAGCTTACTTCTGGAAGCCATGTACACAGGGCAGAACCTTAGTACAGGTTCCAAAAAGCAACTTAGCTATTTCTCAAAAAAAATCCAAAGCTGAAGAATGAATTCCTGTGGAACAGAAAGGTACTTCTTAATGTGGCAATACTGACCAGCAAAAATAACCTGTCAACAATCATCTGTTTCTGACATGGTATCAGGATGAATCTGTAATCAGATTATATGGCAGAAGAATGATAGGCATATAAGGTGAGAAAAATTGCCTCTTAAAAACAATATTAATGGACCTAAAGTAGGCATATTCCTACATGATTTTATAAACATTTATCTACATATTCAAAGAATGAACTATTACTTTAGATTAGAGAATGGGATTTTTTATCCTTCATACAAGAATTCATATCTATCTAAATTAAAAAGCTTTTCACGGATCTAAGATGGAAAATGCTCCCCCTCCTACAATTCAAATCTTGTATTATAAATAATACCAATTTACATACATCTATAGATAACCAAAATAATCATACACCATATAACAGAAGGCACCTGGAATATTTGTAAAATTTCTAACAAATTGCCAACTTAGGATAGTCCACATACATTTGCTTCACTTTCATCAGCCAAAAAATGTGATACAATGAGTATATGGTGCCTACTGTTATTTCTTTATTCTTATTTGCAACTGGAATTATCAAACATTTTATTAAGAAAAATGTTTAAAACAAGTTTTGGAGAGAAGCAATTTGTTCAGTGTTTTTCACCACATCTGTTTCCTCTTACATAAACAGTACACAATATGTCACAAATGACTGAAGTTCAATGAAGGAAAATTAGACATCTAAAAACAAATACAGACGCATCAGACTGATCTAGTTAAACAAGACTGCATGTTGTAATGTTTTATTTATTTTTTTTTCCTAGCTAAGTTTCTTAGACTCTGCGTTTTACTTGGTGAAATTATCTACCTGTTCATGATTATGGGTTACAAAGAATCACTGAACTGCACAGGTTGGAAGGGACCTGAGGAGATCACTGAATCCAACTCCTGCCAAAGCTTCCCTCCAATAGGTTGCACAGGTAGGTATTCAGTTGGGTCTTGAATGTCTCCATAGGAGATTCCATAACCTCTCTGGGCAAGTTGTTCCAGTGCTCCATCACCCTTACTGTAAAGAAGTTCTTCTATATGCTTGTGTGGATCTTCCTATGTTCAAGTTTTAGGTCATTGCTCCTTGTCCTGTTGCTACACACCAACAAGAAGAGCCTGGCCACATCCATTTGCCTCCCACTTCCATTTACATATTTATTAATATTAATCCGTCCCCACCTCAGACTTCTTTTCCCCAGGCTGAACAGACCCACTCAGCCTTTCCTCATATGGGAGATGCTCTAGGCCCTTTATCATCTTTGTCGCCCTCTACTGGAGTCCTAGTAGATCCCTGCCCTTTCTAAAGTGAAGAGCCCAGAACTGGACAGTACATTCTAAATGCAGCCTCATCAGGGCAAAGTAGAGGAGAATAATCAACTCCATTGACCTGCTGGCCACAGTCTTTTTAATGCAGTATACCGTTGACCAGGATGCCATTTTAACTTGTGCATCATACATACCTATTTTATGCAGTGGCTGAAAAGTAAAAATAGTCATCAAGCAGATAGTGAAGCCACTATTCAGACAAGCGCAGGTACCTCGCTGTCACTCTGTGTACTCATGTTTCACTACTAGCAACTCCATGAGATATTTCTCATATATGAACTGAACCTATACAAATCCAGTGAAGAATACAAATACAATTTTGGAGAAAATGAACACAAATTAATGAAGACAGACTAGGAATAATGTTACAAAATTTAAAAAGTTGCTCTAAATTTTGATCAATAAACAAGACATGAAATAGACCCCCTCATTAAGAGTAGAATATATTATCCTGTTTTGCATATCAAAATACCCACATTGTACCACTGTTCACAAAATACGATGTTAGTCATCTTCCAAAGCAATGTCTTTAGAACTGTTTTTTGAGTGTGTTCAGTAATCAGAAGCCATCTTTGCCAAAATGCAAGTCCACAGTGAGACATCTCCAAGAATCTCTCATTTTCTCTAAACACAGGAAGCAACGCTGAAATGTCTGAGAAGATCACAGGAAGAAGGATGCTCATGGCAACACGGGAGAAGTCTCAGTCAGAGAACAGAGCACCCTAGAATACGGGCAACTCCAACGACAGAAATATATTATGCATCATCTCCCATTAAAAAAAAAAATAACAAAGTAGAATTTCCTATGTAGTAACTGAATATAAGTATATAAATTTATATGTAAATACAAATTAAAAGCAAACCTTATAAAATCAGATTTATAGATCCAATCATTTATGAACAGGAAGATTACAATAAATGACAGAAGTTTTCATTAACCGATTCATTTAATCAAAAGTGCAATCAAACCAAGAACACTGACAAACACACCTTGGGACTCCACTCCTGTCACACACAAAGGACAAACTGGTTCCATGAAACAAAGTGATGAATTAGAACTTTGGTTTTCAACATTTTAAAGGGAAAAATAAGATATAACCTGAAAGAACAGAAGGGCATTAAAGGTTTGTTCTTTTTAAGCAAGGAAACAAGCCAACCACATGATGTTAAGAAATAAAAATAAGACAGTAAAAAACATGAAGGTAAGTATTGATCTGTTGAAGCCAATTGCAGGTTTCTACCAACACAAATTTTAAAAACTACAGCAGGACAGGTAGGCCAAAAGCATCAACAGCTGTACGTCCCTGAGCTTCATGGGAAGACTGTGATGTTGAGACAAAATAATTGATGCTGCGATGTGGCGCAGCTCAGGCTGTTAGACATGAACATTTTTGCAGGCAGTGAGGAAACATTCCTCAGATACAGAACGCCAGTAATCAGACTGTTGCATGATGAGCACATCAGCTTCTAGGTTTCTATCATATACCGTCCTGCCTTGTATTACTGTTACACTGCTCAAAAAACAATAGTAGCATGTCTTGTACTCCAGATAGTGGGCTGTTAGATTTGACTTTCAGAGGATTGCTAAGTGCAGGATACTCAGAATAGTGTAAGCAGCCATAAATAATTCAAACATCACTCAGAGATACCAAAATATATCCACAGCTGAGCTACAAACCGAAGTAGAGGAACTCCACTACACAAAACACCCTTTGTAGAAAGCAAACCTCAGACCTCCCAAACTTCCTGGTTGTTCTTCCCTTCACTTAAGGTATAAGAAGAAAAAAGAAAAAAAAAATCAAAATGTTTTAAATTTACAGACTGTTAGTGGGTTTCTTAGCAGTCAGCTCTGGGTTATTTATGGGGAGATTATTTTCATATGATGGATAACAGAAGTAAACTGAGTTTATGTAAAGCATTATGTATGAAGTGAGACTAAATCTTACATTGTTTTCACCAAGAACAGACTTGGGAATCAATGAGATTAGAAACATTAAGGTATAAAAGAAGCCCATGTGATCTTAGTATCTCTGTAAGCAGCAGGTGTGGGCCAAAAGTATTGCTCTGCTGGAGGTATCATCGCCAGACCATAGCATGGATTTGCTTACGGCATTCTTTGGCTGTATGTCTCCCACGTTTTTTCTTTCTAGTTTTGGCTGATGCACAGAAAACGGCAGAAAAATTTAAGAAAACTGAAAATCCATGGCTGACAGAGATGTTCAGGAACAATAAAGGGCTCAAAACAGTGTTAAGAGTCCAACTTTCTTCCCTTGCTTATTTTCCTGCTCCTGTTCAACCTGTTCCTCTAATTCCCAATTGATTTTTCAGCACAGTTTAACATCATAGGTTTCGTGATTTACAAGGTTGTTTTTCCCTGCAGAACTTTTTTTTTTTTTTTCCAAAACGCATCATGAAATGATACCTGTACAATCTAAAACTTGGATTTTTAAAAGCTCACCTAGGAATCATTAGAAATGACTACCTTGATTTTTCAAGATCCTGAGGATACAGGATCAGTGAGTACTCTGTTTTAAAATACTGTTTATTAGTTTTGTCGAGCTAACTCTTGTTGTGCTACTGTGAATTGTTTTGGATGAATTCATTTTGCTTGGTTATCCAATTCCCAGCAAAAGGAAATGGATATTTTGTTTCCCTGGCTGTAGTGTACAGACCATACTTATTTTGACCCGTATTTCTGAAATATCATTTCTCAAATCGTCAAAAGCCTGGAAAATTCAGCGCACTATGAACAAATTTATTAAAACTTTTGAAAAAATACACCTTTGCTGAAAGTGGTGTGGTATAATAAATAACTGCTGAATGTTTAGTCTTCAGCTAAACAGAATAGCTTCTCGTGTGCTAGGAAGAGACAGTGGCATGTTTCAGCAATGCACTTTCTAAAGCCTTTGTATCACCATGAAGCATTTGGCTAAGTATCAATGCAATGAGATCAGACTGAAGTTCATTGAGTTACACAGTGATCTCATTTATCGTTGTTTTTGGAAGACAAGGTTAGGTAGGCTATATTTTCACACTAACATCTGCAGAGCATTCCAAAATCCTGGCATAGCCAATGACATGTAAGTTCCCAGTCTTGTGATTTATCCTCCTCCAGTACACATAAATTAGTGTGCGTAGATGGAATCCTGTCACTTCAACTAAAGTATATAATGTAAAATAATTTTAGCTGACAGATTTTTTTCTTCACCTGTTTTTAAAAAACTAATTTACAAGTCATTATGATTTTATTCAGCATTAAATCCGTAGACATTCTCCACTCATTTATTTGGCAGAAATTAAGACTAGAAAAAGCTCAGTAGGAACCACAGAGCATTTCTTATTAAATCTGTGTTCAGCAAGCAGAACTATACATGATATATACTGAATAAGAATTGAACAAGATCGTGTTTGACCATAAAGCACTGGGGTTTTACTGAGGTTACAGTTAGGTCCTCCTTCTATAAGGGTAGATTCTACCCTTCCTTCATATTGTTCAGCACTATTCAAGTCAGTTTGTGCAAACAATTTGACTACAGCCCTTTCATGAGAAACATTAGAAGTTTTCATGAGTGTATATCACTTGCAATGCTTTTAGTTCAATTATATTCTTCATGGGAAGAATATTCAAATTGGGACGAATAAATTTGGAACAAATACATCTGTCAAAAAACAAAATTTACCATGGTGTCCCGCACAATCCAGGGAAATAAGAAACAGAATATTCTTCTACCATACTTCCCAGCAGAGCTGAACATCAAAATATCTTCCCCTGCAGTTTATACAAAGGCCAGACAGAGGCAAATGCTCAAAGTATGACATTAGCCATGCTGGAGCTATTAATGGAATAAATGCAGCAGTCAAAGACCCTCTCAACATAAAAGCATCACTCTCTCCCATCTCTGGAACTTTGCCCAAATCACAGTCATATTTTCATATTTGTCAGGTTTTTTTTTCCCCTGAAATCAAAGGCCTTTCTTCATAAGAGTAAATAAAAATTAAGTGTTCTTTCTGTGCTTCAAAGTAAAATGCTTTTAGTAATGATGCACACAGGGCAGTGTGCATCTTTCTAAGGAAAGATATACTGTTTCAGTTTCAATTTAAAATTTTGTGTTGCTTCAGAATTAAAAACAGTAGGAAATGCAATTACAGAGAAATTAATTTCTTATTAGAGAATGGGGTGTTTTTTTTCCGTTATCTACCTCTATGTTTGAAAAGGGACATATTTAGTACTTAATAATTACATATTAGCACATAATTAGTATTCAGAGAGAATCTTTATAATGTAAATATACGTGAAGCGTTTACAAATCTTGAACAGTCTTGCCCAGAAACCCAGGAAGCCAACCTTATCCTGGGCTGCATCAAAAGCAGGGTGAGTGAGGTGATCCTGCCCTTCTACTCTGCTCTGGTGAAGCCTCACCTGGAGTACCGCATCCAGACATGGAGTATGCAGTGCAGGAGAGATGCAGACGTGTTGGAATGCGTCCAAAGACGGGCTGCAAAAATGATCCAAGGGACAGAACACCTCTCCTATGAAGACAAGCTGAGAATGCTGGGGATATTCACCCTGGAGAAGAGAAGGCTGTGGGGAGATCTGAGAGCAGCCTTTCAGTATCTAAAGTGGGACTGTAGGAAAGAAGGGGACAGACTCTTTAGCACAGTCTGTTGTGATGGGACAAGGGGAAATGGTTTCAAGCTAAATAAGGGAAGATTTAGATAGGATGTAAAGAAGTTTTTTACTATCAAGGTGGTGAGGCACTGGAATGGTTCCCCTAAGAGATGGTGGAAGCCCCATTTTTGGAGACATTCAGTGTCAGGCTGGATCAGGTTTGAGCAACCTGGTGGAGCTGTCCTTGTTCACTGCAGGGGAGCTGGACTAGATGTGCTTAGAAGGTTTGCTCTGACTCAAACAATTCCATGATTCTATGAAAATGAAGTTAAACACTTGGAATGCTAACTAGACTTAGCATTAAAATCCATTCTGCAGGAAAAGTGACTGAACTAGAAAGGATAGTTATGTCAATTATTGCTTTGACAAACTCAGGTGTGTCACATGCAAACCACTGAGTTTCTGCACAAATCTCAGTTTTTATTGAACTAGTACCAAACTTCAAGCAAGTTATCTCATCTAGTTTCAAAAATTGTAGAAGCTTCAACATGGGAACAAGTTACTGTGGAACAAAGAGTTACTATGCATCATGCTGACAATTCATGCAGTTATCCTGCCCATGACAAATTCAAGATAGTTTACATCCTCTGAGAGCTAAGCTCATTCAAATTACTTTGTGTTTTCTGAAGGCTAAGTAGGCATGTGCTACCAGCATGAATGAACTAACATGTAGTAAGTTCCATCACAATTTGATATTTTCTAAGCCTAACTGTAGCATAGAAAATTATTTCTGTCATTAATACCGTCACCATCACTTGAAGATTCCTTTTCTATTCAAAATCTTCCATGTACATACTTGCTGATGACAGTACAGTCACTTCTCAATGTTTTATTAGACTAAGAAAGAGACAGCTTCTTATCTTACCTAATGTCAAGGGATTTTACTGTATCTCAAATCATTTACTCCAACACTTGACTCTATAAAGCTGGATCAAGATCTGTTCTTGAAATAGGAACAAAATGGGGAAATGGGGACAAAAGTCTCTAGTAAGTATATGGGCCTACGAAGACAATGCTTTCTTCAGCTCAATTATGAATGGCAGTGGCAAGCTTTGGTGTTCGAAGTAAGACCTGCTGTCATCTTGCCCAAGGAAATCTGCTGTCCTAAGGCAAAGCTAAAGCATCAGAGAGAAGATAGAAATGCCAAAGTTACAAACCGTACCTCACTTTCATCTTACCACGATTACCTATCAAGTGAAATTATAAGCTTTAGATATATTCTTCATTTTCTAACTAATCTCTCTGCTAAAGGAAAAAGAAATGTGTTGCTGGCGTACAGTAGACCTCCAAATTTATTTCAGATTCCTTTTCCACATACTGCAACAGTGAGCTATTTTCCATCCTCCCACTCTCACCCAGAAGCGATGTCTGCTTGTCACTTAGCTGCTCAGGAGAGAGATAAGTAGTAACAAGTTGTTGATCTCAATATTTATTGCCAAGTCGAAGCAATAAGCAAAATTCTATTTGACTATGAGCATTTGGCAGATTAAACACCACCATTACCAGTCCAGTACCCTTCAAGTGTAACTTAACCACACCTTACAGCTCTTTTGCTTTATGCCGCAAGCCTTTACATAATGAATGTCTAATGAAGTTGCAATTTCTCTACACCGGCCTAGATATGCAGATCACTTGACATAATACAGTTGAACTGTTTGTTGTTTGCTAAATCTTCAATTCTTCTTTACTACTAGCAAATCTGTAGTACACTTGGCGACATACTACCACCAAGGCTGACCAGTTTAGCTTTTCTTATGCACATATGTTTTTGGAGCCCAAAGTCAGTGCCCTCCATTGACACAAGGACAAAATAATGTTCTGTAACTCAAAGACTTCCAGAACATACCCCAGTGTGTGAGTACAAGACTTGGGCAATATATACTATGGGTTTTGTAAGGATTTATCAACAGTTATGCACCTCTTTCAGTCCCAGATCTTCCATCAGGGGAGTGCAATGTCAACTGTTCTCATAAACTGGGACTATTTACAGATATGGGTCATTATTTTTGATAATTTCCTTCAAAGTCATAGATGTGTTTCAGCCCTAACAGGGCAAGAGACTATATTTTTAAATGATTACTGTTTCATCCTTTCTGAAAGATGTGTCTGTTAATGGACATTATTTTTGGTTTGAACTAAAGAATGATATTTACATGAGAGTTCAAAAGCTTATTATTATTAGGTGAGTTTCCAATACTAATTTTACATTTTAGTAATAAGATTGAAGATGCAGTTCAATTCATAGAATTCTCAGCAGGTCACAAAATCGCAGTACAGACTGTTTTTACTGCTTCCTGGACTAAAGCTAAGCTCATTCATATTTGCAAAATAAATTTATAACAGAACATGAATGTGAGCAAATATCTATTAATACTTTTAACCTGTAGAAATTTTCGCCAGATCTGATATGAAGGCAGACTCAGTATTGTTAACGGGGTACACTTCTCAGTTCGATTGTAGAAAAATTAAAGCTGAGGTCCACATCATCTCTGCTAGTTTTTCTCATTCCAGTAATCAATTCATGAAGATAAAAATAGGGACAATGAGAAAACTGAAGTGCAACACTGCCAGTAACTACTCTTCTTTAAGCTGAGATCTTTTGTTCAAGCTCTCCTGTTGCTTACTGCTACAACTAACTGCCTAGACAAGTTCCAAGCCTTGAGGTATTCTCCAGGCCAAAGACAATATTTTAAATACTACTGCAAAAACACCAACAGCATTACTAACTTGTGATTATACCTAGAATCTCAGGATATTTATTGATTTTTTTTTTTCCACACTTCAGTTTGCAGAGTCACGCAATATCAAGAAAAACTCTCCTGCTGAATTAAATGAAAAGCATTGTTGGAGATGCGGCCAGCTATATAGTCAGGCTACCCCATGTTCCTTCCAGCTACGGTTATAAAAGGGATTAAAATTCAGATCAGTACAATGCATAATTCAAATATCTAACTACAAGCAGACAAAAGAGGTTCGCACTAAACAGTGCTCAGCTCTCAGTCTCCTACAAAAATACAGATGGAAAAATGTTTTTTTGGCCATTGCTGCTACTTGATCATTGCCAACTTTTAGGAATCTAGCAAAATTCTTAGCTCATGAATACTTCACCAAATTTTCTGGTCGTTTTCCTTAAACTAGAACCATTATTTTCTTTCTTTTCTTTTGACTGAGCTTCTGCCAGACAACTTACTTTTGTGCATCAACCAGCCCTCAAAAATACAGTGACAGACTGCTCAGACCATCTCAAAAGAAAAAAGCTCATGTTGATAGGATTCTGACAGCAACAAGCCTGTAGCTCTCTATTCCTGATGGATTTCAAGTGCCAGGAGAGTTCCCCTAAGAGAAAAGAACTTCTTCAAACTCCCTGGGGGAGTGTTTTGCAGGAAAGGAACAGCTGAAATCAGATTTGTCCACTGAACCAAAAGTACTAAAAGGCTGTTCGAACACTGTAACAAACACAAGAAGTACGGCACAGCCAAGTAACTTTACTTTATAAATCATATCGTTTTCATTTCCTGAATTCATAAGCACAGTGATGCAATAATGGAAACTTTTGTATGTTTATAAGTTAGATGACCCATAATCGTTCCCTACAGTAAGCACTAGTAATTTCTGACTATTAAAATAATTGTTATATTCTATTGCTATGATTTGCTTAGCACATCAAGCCAGTTCTTTTTTTTTGTTCTTTTTTTTTTTCACAAACTGTATTACATTGGCAACAAAATTTCTAACCTTAGCCAAAGGTATTGGATGTGATTAATTTCTAACATTCTTTTTGGAAGTCAAAATAAACAACTACTCAATTTTCGTTGTTTGCTAGCTTGCCATCCTAAGCAGGCTGACCTTCACACAAATTCACGTTGGTTGTCCCTAATTAACTTTTCCTTTTAAACGTTTGAATTACATCCAGTTAGATTCTTACCCTTAAAATTCCATTTCATCTAACATTAATCCCCAATTGTTATAATTCATTTAAATGACAATACCACATTATATTGTAAATTAAACTTACAATTAGATTAGACTGTTCAGACTTACAATAAAAGTCCTTGATGTGAAAATAAAAACTCCAGGAAAATTGAAGGTATCCTTTACAATCCTGTCTATACAAAGTATTGTATGATAGGGTGAGATCTTAAGATGCTGCCACATCTGATCAAGAACACTAATATGTAACTTTCTAGAATATTTAAAGTGATTGCTTTGGGATATTATTTTGTGATCCCTTGCTTCTTCTTAAGTTACTCTAGTCTCAATATCCTTGTTCTGGTTAGATGTAGAACTTAATGTGCTATCTCAGCCTCTGCTGAGATGCCTCACCTATGCAATTAGCAAAACTGCTGAAAATATACCTTGCAGATTTTCTCAAGGAGAGTTCCTTGGAAGGAAAACAAACCTGTGCATTTCTAGAGTAATACACAAACTAGCTGTGCAAGGTTGGATTCTATTCTGCACACTGCTAACCAATATTTACACATCCGCTTCACACCTTCAATGTAGTAGCTGCTTTCCAGACACTTGAGAAGGGCAGCCTGTATCTGTCAGATGACAGATCAAACAAGATGTGTCATTTAAGCAAAAAAAACACAGAATGGCTTGCTGGAAGTAACAACCGTGTTACAAGGCTCGACGAATGAGACGCAATGAAGTTCTGTCAAGACAATCTGCTTCATACATTTCTTTTCATAATTAACTGTAATCTTTGCATCCTATGTCTCATACTTAATTTGTTTAATTGGCTGATGTCTAGGATGGCCTCCAGCTGTCTAGACCATTGAACTAAGAATGCAATCCTGCACTAGCTCAAAGTATGCTGTCCAAATTTTTGCTCCTGGAGCTTTACATGAGCAGTTATTCACACTGCTTTCTAGTTTGTCTTTGTAAGGTATTTCCTGTTCTACTTGTTTTAATTGACTTTTATTCCATCCAAGAATTACCTGACTGCCATACTTACAATAAGCATACATCTGTTTTGCCAACAATTAAGGGTTTTTTTAATTGTTGGGGTTTTTTTTTTCATCTTTGACTTCACTTACAAGGCATATTTTATGTCTATCCACAATGTTAATTATATCACCATGACAATGAAATATGCACTTCTTCTTTTCTCTCTTTCTCCCCTGCATCATATTTTTTGTTTATTATGGGTGCATGACCCCATGATACAAGAGTAGAAAATATTTGCGTGCTTCCTCTTTATTTTTCAATGCACAATCATACCTGGCAATTTTACAATGTGTATGTTTTCTAGAGTGACTTGTCTGTTGCCTGAACATAAACGGCCATTTAACCTTAATGGCTAAGAACATGGTGGTTGAATAACACCCAGTATCATACATTTTTCCTTTCTCAGTCAAAACATACCTTCTCACCATAGGCCTTAAAAAACTTCACTTATTTTTCCATTTCCTAACAGAGAAAACACTTGTACTTGTGGCTTAAGGTGTACAATCCAGCATTCTCACGGCTTCATTTCACAATTTACATCAACCAATAGTTACTTTGAAATGCCAGTCCCTTAACACTTAAAAAAGATTCTGTGATAAGATCTAAGGCAAATTAGTTGTCTCCATCTCTCTCCAACAGAAAAGAGACTTGATCTGTCTGACTCTACCCTCCTAGTAATTTGGCAGAGGAGTCATACCTCCACTACATTAAACTTCCAACTTTTATGAAAATGAAAGTGTGCAGAGGACTGTAATCCCACTAATGGATCCACTCTCTAAAAGAATGCAGTCCAGATTCAGTCCTCATTAGAAACTGGAGAACCCACAGAGGGATGTAACAGTGGTCACAGTTTAGCTAAGGAAAAGCCTCAGATAATCCTCACATCAACTGTAAGACTCAAGCCCATTAGAATTCTGTACCTTCTGGAACACTTCAAGAGTCTGTCTCATCTTCTCACTGTTCATGCAGCATCTGAGCACTGCTCATCTCATTTGTTTCTATCCTGTTTCCCTAGCTATACTTTTGAACAGTTAGAAAGTTTATTTTCTAGAATTTGTGAATCTCTGAAGCCAGATACCCTTCTACAAGTCTCTCCTTTCATTACTAAGCAGTAAAACATCAATCGAGTTTATAATCAGTTTTCCTTCTGCCTGTTTTATCCTTTTGATGATATCTGCCAGATCTCTTTCTATCCTTTTCCCCTCAGCTTCCCACAAATTAGGACTTCTTTTTCATCTACATTTTCATTCTTCCCAATTACATTTACCAGATTTAAAATCTATCTTTACATGTCCCAGAGAGCCCATCATTTTTTTCTTCCAGATTATTCTTTCTATTTGATCCTTCCCACTCTTCCGTTATCTCCTCATATTGTCAACATCTCTTGGACAGCCTGTAAAGGGATTACTCACTTTCATGACATTGTTATTTCTACTTACTTAAAAGTACAAGCTTACCACATGTTAATTGCACAATCCTCCCTCCTTCAGTTTTAGTCATCTCTTTCTTCTTTCTTGGGCCTCCGCATTGAGTTATTTCCTCTTTACATTACACATGTTCTACTTATTAACTTTTTCAGCTAAAAATTCAGACCCTACCAGCAAATAAAACTTAACAAGACACATCCCATGTCTGTTAAGAAAAAATGTTCAACTTCAGTCCAATACTGTATCCAAAATAAAAATTCTTCTAGTGAGGCAAACAGGGTGGAGAGAATATTTTTTAAAATATTCTGCAAAAATCCTGGCTCCAATAATAAAGGCAAAGGTGTAAATCTGTGCAATTTCCAAATGAGATCAACTGAAATGTATAAGAAAACTTAAATCATTTACACTCAATCAATAAATGGTGACATCTAAGCATATATAGAAAAATGAGCTCTCAAGTTTCATTCTCAATTATCTTCATAATTATCCTCAAATTTCCAGAAGTTCACCTCTTTCACAGGGTCAGTCTTTGTGTACAGTCAGCTTAAAAAATAAATTAAACAAAAACACCTAGACTCACATAATGAACAAAAAAACCCAAAAAGCTTCCAATGAACATAAAGACAGGAGACCAAGTAGAAGCATGCAAAAATCTAAGTTTCACTTCTGTATGAAAGCATCACACAATCCAATTTTAGAAAAGTGCAAAGGTATCTGAATTGTAAAGAATTTGATGAGAAGAAAAACTAAGTTTGAGGTCTCACTGCAGAAGTACAAATAAATCAGTCAACAAAATACAGACAACAAAACTCAATGTGAATTTTTAACATATTTTTGTGATAATTAGGAACATAAAACAGAGCTGAAAGTAGCAGGCAGGCACAACATTTATATCAAACTATAACGAATAATCATTTAAATTCAAACACTGTTAGAAGGAACACATACCACTACCATCAAGCCCATGTCCAATAGCATTTCAGTTCACTAAGTATAAATGTAATAGCACATCCCTTCCTAAGAATAGGAGCTTCCAAAAGAAGAGTGTGACTTTCAAATGCAAAGTTGTGAAGTGAAACTTTAACAGTACTCCTAACCCCTCTCTAAAAGTTAAGCCATGTAATACATGACAAAAAGGAAGGAAGGAAGGAAGGAAGGAAGGAAGGAAGGAAGGAAGGAAGGAAGGAAGGAAGGAAGGAAGGAAGGAAGGAAGGAAGGAAGGAAGGAAGGAAGGAAGGAAGGAAGGAAGGAAGGAAGGAAGGAAGGAAGGAAGGAAGGAAGGAAGGAAGGAAGGAAGGAAGGAAGGAAGGAAGGAAGGAAGGAAGGAAGGAAGGAAGGAAGGAAGGAAGGAAGGAAGGAAGGAAGGAAGGAAGGAAGGAAGGAAGGAAGGAAGGAAGGAAGGAAGGAAGGAAGGGAGGAAGGGAGGAAGGGAGGAAGGGAGGAAGGGAGGAAGGGAGGAAGGGAGGAAGGGAGGAAGGGAGGAAGGGAGGAAGGGAGGAAGGGAGGAAGGGAGGAAGGGAGGAAGGGAGGAAGGGAGGAAGGGAGGAAGGGAGGAAGGGAGGAAGGGAGGAAGGGAGGAAGGGAGGAAGGGAGGAAGGGAGGAAGGGAGGAAGGGAGGAAGGGAGGAAGGAAGGAAGGAAGGAAGGAAGGAAGGAAGGAAGGAAGGAAGGAAGGAAGGAAGGAAGGAAGGAAGGAAGGGAGGAAGGGAGGAAGGGAGGAAGGGAGGGAGGAAGGGAGGAAGGGAGGGAGGAAGGGAGGAAGGGAGGAAGGGAGGAAGGAAGGAAGGAAGGGAGGAAGGAAGGGAGGAAGGAAGGAAGGGAGGAAGGGAGGAAGGGAGGAAGGGAGGAAGGGAGGAAGGAAGGAAGGAAGGAAGGAAGGAAGGAAGGAAGGAAGGAAGGAAGGAAGGAAGGAAGGAAGGAAGGAAGGAAGGAAGGAAGGAAGGAAGGAAGGAAGGAAGGAAGGAAGGAAGGAAGGAAGGAAGGAAGGAAGGAAGGAAGGAAGGAAGGAAGGAAGGAAGGAAGGAAGGAAGGAAGGAAGGAAGGAAGGAAGGAAGGAAGGAAGGAAGGAAGGAAGGAAGGAAGGAAGGAAGGAAGGAAGGAAGGAAGGAAGGAAGGAAGGAAGGAAGGAAGGAAGGAAGGAAGGAAGGAAGGAAGGAAGGAAGGAAGACCAATTTATTTATTATAATCTCAATTAAGGAGATTGCCTAAGTGATCAAGAAGTATAAAACTTACTATCTCTTGTCTCCAGTATTATGACGGTAGTTTAGCAAGGATGAGCAAGGAGCTATGTTTGTTAAGAACTTAGCTGGCAATGAGATGTCAAGTTTCCAAAGGAACCAGCTGGGAATAAAGCAAAAGAAGGAAGCTGCAGGTACAGAAGTATCAATGCATACTTAGACATTGAAAGAACTTGCATGTCTTTAATATAAAATCAAAAGCAGTTTTGAGACATAAAACATTGCAAGTCCTTGTAGATGTGAATATTAATACCACACTTTGAATTTCTTTTGAATTACAGGGTGACTCCCAGTGGCTACTTTTTGAGATTCAAAACTTTATTTACTTCAGATGATTTTCATATATTTTTAAGGCATCTGAACTCATCTGATGAAAAATTGCCAAGCATACTTGTAAGTTTATCACTTGGGCTCTCTACCGCATGGAAATAAAGATAGAACCAAAATGGATAACTGCTTTTCTCCAGATGCTTTTGGCATTACTCCTGAATGATAACTAGCTATTCCTGATTATGATGGTGAATATAATAGAAGCCAGAAGGAGCAAAAAATTATATCATCAAGCCTAGCAGTGATAAAAAAGACAAATAGTTCAGAATAATGCACATTTTTAGCAGCCACAGAGTACAACATACTATGATTTTCAGCATCTAATGGTATTTTCCAACTTAACAACTTGGAAATTACTTTAAACCTTAGTAGGTTTTTCTGTATAGTTTAGATACAATACAGTACACTTTCTCCTCAACCCATTTTCTCTGCAAAGCAGCAGTATAAACAAGAAAACAGTTTCCTAACATTTAACCAGAAGAAAATGTTCAGCAGTAATTATTATTAGAATTAGTCTTGTTCTTCTTAAGAAAACTAACTGCTATCAGTTTTGGCTATTTCTGAAGAGCTGAAAGTAGCTGGAAAAACAGTATGCTGCATTTATAATGAATAGAAAGAACATAATCATCACTCTCCATCCTCACAGGGAACTGCTTTGGTAAGTGTCTTTCTGAGGCTCTAAAGTGGACATGAGAAGTAGAAAATGCCACTTCATTTTACTAAGACTATATCTTGTTTGAAAAATATCACATCACAATAACTAAAGGTGGTGAGTGTCGATTTTTCTCTACAGACAGATAAAAGTCTATATGGACATAATGGGAAGCTGGCATTTAAATGTAAATCCTAAATTCTATGACATATGTTTTTATTTTGAGTTTTTTCCCTTTCTTGATTCAAAGCACTGGCAACAGAAACTGTATCAACAGATTTCTGGCATAGCCATGACAGATCCCACATTACAATGAAAAAAAATCTCCCCAAAACCATGTGTGACATTTTCATTTCGAGACCAGTGAAAGTCCAGTATGTCAAAGACTTTCATGTCAGATTTTCTGCATTACTGAATAGAATACTGAATAGAATTTTTTTTACCATATCATAAAACAATTTTCAGCCATTTTTAACACCCTACAGGCAAATTTGAGCCCTTTTCTGATCCCATCAAGAGCTGTGTCATCCAGGAGTGTGTTTCAACTGCACTAGACAATGTATCAGTGCCTAGAGAATATAACTGTCCAAAAATTTTCCTCAGTGAAAACATATCCAAAATAAATACTTCCAATTTATCAATTTTTGTGCCTTATTTACTCATTTCAAATCACTCAAAACTACTGGATTTCCTAACTGAAAATAATAATGTTGGTACTTTTGAATTACTATAAAATCAAGTATTAAAGTAAGCACTTGTCAAAATATCATATCCAGTAAGAAATTCTTCATTCCTTTGTCTTTTTTTTTGTTTTTTTTTTTTAATTTAATCAAAGACAAAGTTCTGGACATATTTTATGTTGTTTCGTGCACTTTATAGGGTAAGCACTGTGAGGTAAGGACAGTTCAAAGAGAGACAAGTTGCAATAAAAACAAAGGTATACTGCAAGACAATCATACTTACAAATAGCGTTGATAATTAGATTTTAAGAGCACTGACTACATAGCTCGATACCTTCCATTTATTTGCATGTTTCAGTGCTACTTTACATCTAGTATAAGGGTAATAAACTTAAGTAAGCACACAGACAGGTTAAGTGGATTCACAAATGAATATCCATGCAATGGCAAGATCAATTTAGGAGTGTAAGAAGTGATCAAACATACCCGTATTTCCAACATGCCTAAAGAAGTGTCTGTCATGATAAACGATACAAAAAAAAAAAAAAAATACCCTGACAAAATTAATTCAGCAAAATGATAATTAGTAATTAAAAAATCTTCCAAACAACATTAAATTCAGAGAATGAAGACTTAGACTGAAGACTTACTCTGACTATAAAGCAATTAAAAAACCCAACCAATAACCATGCGTGTAATTTAAGCGCTCTACATGTTGTACTTCAAAGTATTTTCTTGCTGTATAAGGTAATTCTATAAGTAGTTGAGAGGGTCCTTGTTTCTACACCATGCCATCTAGATCTAATTTATTCCATTTTCAACCATGGTCCAAAATTGAAAGAATTAATTCTCTGTGCTATATCCTGAAGAAATGAAGCTAAAACCTTGGTCTGAGTATTACCAACAAAAGAAAAGGAAATCTGAGGTACCAATAATTCCAACTGAGGGTGGAATTTGAGGACTTTAGCATGATCTTTTCTTTCTGTGAATTTGTCAGAGAAATTCTTTAATATCAAAGACCCACTGTAAATTGTCAGGTGATTGACTTTAGTAGTACAAATGTCAAAATGCAAGTTAGGTTTTTGTTGATCCTGTAGAGGTAACAGGAAAAGCAATCAAAGAAAACCTACATATTTTATAATGAGAGTAAGCAGATGCAACACTGAGTACATACAAGGAATACATCTGTTGAGTAAGGTGACATTTTTACATAGTCACTTTTCAAAGTAGAATTACATTTTAAGGGCTTTTGCATATGTTACCTAGAGACCTCTGTGATGAAGTGCCAATATCAACTTCCCTTTCTCTTTAGTTGCCAGTTTTATTTGATTTCTTTCTTCAGATATGTGCCAACCAGTTTCAACTTGTTTAACAACATTTTTTTAAAATCAGCTGCCTTGCTGGAATGTTGAACTGATGCATGTGTGGGTGTGTTTTAATACATGCAAAAAATACATTAAAGCAATATAAAGGGCCTGGTTTAAGTCTATAAAAGCAAAGAAATTAAGCAGAAAGGCAAAATACTGATGCAGACACCTCCTTACATAGCATAATTCCTCAGAAACACAAGCTTCACAGAAAAGCAAAAAGCTGGGAAGATACTTCCAGGAGTGAAGCCTTTCTCTTATTTCTGTCACTTCACAGACATAGCTTAAGGCCCACTTCAGAATCATACAATACCCAGAGCTGGAAGGGAACCATAAGGATCACAGAGTCCTACTCCTGTCTCTACACAGAAGTTACTGTCAGGTTCACCCTAAGCTTAGGGGACCTGCTCAAGCTGTAGCTCAATTACACTGCACTTCAAGGCACACTTACAACACATTTTCCTACTTGTAACCAACTGTGTATTTCTTTTAGTTCTGGTATTGTATCATCTGTCATTATCTTGATTACTGCTGCAGAATAAAGTTTGTTATAGCCAATGGAAACAGATGGCTCCTGAAATTGCAGACAAGGCATTGAGTGGAAGTTCTCAATCCATTTAAGACACATACTATATGTGTCTTAATATATATCTTAATATATATTAACTTAGATTATATGCTCAAACTGTAAAATTAATAGAATACCACAATCCTTATTATTCTTTAATGGAAGAAGTTAACTTTGTCTAATATAACTAATCCTAAAATGTCATTATATGCAATGAAATAATGTCATGCAATGTACTTGATGATTGCTATTCTGGGTAGTGAAGTTCTCTCTAATTACATCATTCAGTAATATGTTAATGATGTGACGTAATTGAGCAAAAAAAAAGAAAAAGAACAGGATGTCAGATTTGGACATACTAGGAAAGGAAGCACAGCAGATCATGATATGGGGAAGCTTTATGATCTCACATTTCCTAACAAAGTCAGCTTCAGAAACAAAAGCTTGCTTGTTTTAAGCCTAGATCTCCAAGTTGCCATGACAAGCAATTAGATATTCCTTAGGAACTCCCAGTTGTGTTACCTGACCTCTATATTATAATGTAACTTAAAAAAAAAGAAAAAAGCTACAGGATGGGAATAGTTTGTGTATCCTTTCATGAATGTAATGGTTGGCACAGTTCTGCAACTGCAGATTCTCTAACCTAACACGGGCATTCACACCAATTTTAAATTCCTGTACTTAGTTCAGCTTCTAAAATTCTAGGAATTCCTGAGCTGTGGAGCTCTCTGTTCAGCTACTGTTTTATAGCTACTTTGTAGCTCCCACAGCAATAAACCATGGCGTTTGACATAACATTAAACAACAAATTTTACAGTGCTGCTTCTGAAACTCTACTGGTTTCCAAGCAGCTAGTTATCAAGCAGACCTTTCTTGGTTATTTCCATTTCTTTTTGATAACTTATCAGGAAAGAATGAGAGAAGAATTAATAGGGCTTGGGGGAAAAATCTTCTAAGATTTCACAGCTATAACACAGCCACTATAGGATAACTGGATAATCAACTTTACTTCCTGGAAAGAGCAGCTATTTGTCTAACTCTATCATTTGTTTGGGTGTGACTTTTAATCCACCAGCACAATAATGAACTGTTTTGAAAACAGAAGTACAACTACACTGACGATTTAACTCCTCTCGGAAGAGATAATAATTAAGAAGAAATCTCTTCAAGGTCTGTTTGTGCCATGTCTTAGCTGTCAATATTTTTGCTCTGAAGTATGGTGAGATGTTTTTGACCTTCTCTGACAACTTTGATTTCTACATTTTTTTCCAATGTTTTATGCAGCAACTGTTTGAAGGAATCAATGTAAATTCTTTTATTGCTTGAAGTGATTTGCCCCAGTTTCCACAGAAAAAGTAAACAAAAAAGCTACCCGCAGCACCTGCCTGGTCTTGACTTTTGGACAATCACCACTGACTACACCTGGCTAACTTATGTGATGACATTTTGAGAGAACAGAGGGAGCGTTCTGCTCATTTAAATCATTTTTCCATAATGTGAAAGGAATTAATTTTTAAACTAAACCCTTTCAGTCAGTAAAGCGTAAGTTGCATCATGCATGGTTTAACAGTCTTCCAACTTAGTAATTCTTCTTACCCCTGTTTGCCTTGCTAAGAAAGAGAATTGAGAGCAAATAAATGATGTTTCAGCTTGTCTAAACCTAATTGAAGGCAGATGGACAAAAGAAAATGGTAGTCTGTGGAGTGTTGGGATGTTGGTTTTTTTATTTTTTTTTTTTATTTTTTTTTTATTTTTTTCTTCTTGGCATTGTTTGCCTTTTCCTGTCAGTCACTCAGCAGCGTATCCAGAAAGTAGTAATTTGAGATTTTACTCATGCAGTCTTTCAGCAGAAGTTTCTGCCACACAAATTTAACAGGAAGGTCTCATGGGATGCAAACTAACCAGTGATTGGCCTAGACTAGCCAGCCATGTTTACATACCTTCTTTTCTGTAAGAAATAGGAAGTTCTCTCAAGCAGTTCTTAGTGATTGTAGACACTGACCTAGCAAGCTAGAAAAGATAATATGCCAACAACTGAAGTGTAAGTGGTAAAAAGCTGTCCATGTTGGACTGTTATGAGTAGTAAAGCACTCTTGACTGCTAATCTTAAACATCTGAACAATCAAAAGCTTACAGTACAGCTTAAAAATAAGGAATTCCTGTAATATTATACATCCATTCAGATTCCATTTATTTTCAGTTGTTGCTTAATGATCTGGGGTTCATTTTTTGCAGTCCAGTTTATACATTTTTGGCAAACTGCAGTATTTGGTGAATGTGGATACATACTGCACTTCTATAGTGTAGTAAGGTGACTGTGGTTATACAGCACTGGGGTTATTTGGTTCTTGTAAAGCTCACCGGCCTACCATGTACCAGTATTCTCCAAAAGAGGATTTTTAGGCATCCCTGAAAAGATGTTAGATCACCAAGTTCAGATTTTTAAACTGATAGTAGCTAAGTCTTGCATTGACTTTTGTATGTTATTTGAAAATTTCCTGCCATTCTGGCCACCTGAATCTCAAGTGCTTGAGCACAGTGCTTTCTGAATGATTCCAGCATGTGAGGACAGAATACATCTGACCTGAAAGCATTCAAACTAAGCATTTTGGCATCACAGTTAAAGCCTGATTGCAATCAATTAGAAAGCCTCATAGAGAAATCTACTCTAATAAAGAGAACATGCAAAAATGCTTTCAGCTTTGGTGAATACATTCCCACAGGTACTAAAAAACACTGCAATTTCATGCAAAAATCACCCTTAAAGGTAGCATATTGCAATTTTATAAGATTTCTTCACCATCCCAGTTTAAAATTATTTCTCTGATAATTACGTTCCTTTGACCACTCACTCATCAGTAACTGAGTGTTAAGAGTAATTGAAGTCATGCTTGACTCTTTGCTGTTGAAATGTAATGTACACTTACCTGCTGTAGGGAACCTGCTTTGGCAGGGGGGTTGGACTCGATGATCTCTGGAGGTCCCTTCCAACCCCTACAATTCTGTGTGATTCTGTGATTCTGTAATGTCATATGTAATTTGCTATCTGTGTCTCATGGAAGCAATATCTAATCATGATTCAAATAAATAAATTTATTTGTTGCCATTTTACTAACAGTAATGTAGAAGATACAGTTATGGCAAAATAAGAGACCCCAGATGCAATAATGAAAAATCACATTTGATAAAACACAGAAGAATGTTTTAGATGCATTCAATTTCTGATTATGTCAGAACTGGGTCCCTTCCAACCTGGGCCATTCTGTGATTCTGTAAAGATGTTCATCATAAGCAACTTTTGCTGTTTTTTTTTGTTGTTGTTGTTTTTTGGTGTGTGTGGGATTTTTTTTGTCTTAATATAATTAATTATAACTAATTATAATTAATTAATTAACACTGAAATGGTCAACTAATTTTTTCTTAACTACAGGTTACTTCTAATATTTACATTTTTTGTACACAATAGTGTGAACTACTTTGTTAGTTTATGCTTAATAATACAATGCATAAAAGTATAGCTATTTTATATGGCAGAATGCAAAAAGGGAAATAAAAACCTCATGTAATTCTGCCATGCAGATTATTTACTCTTTCTGTATTGTATTTCTTCAAAATGAACTTCAAAATAAACAAAGTTTAAAGTTAAATAAACAAAGCCAGACGACTAAAGACCCGATTTTACAATTATTTTTGTAGATCTAAAAAATAAGTTTAGGTATGAGCAAATTGCCTTTTGTTAATGAATATAAGACAGTCCCCACCTGCCTCCATGGACTCTTCTAAACTCTTGTTGTAACTCTTGAAAATAAAAAAATATTTACAGTTTCAGCAGAAGGTATTAGGCATAAATTTACTTCTATTGGTTGGGTTTCTTAAGCAGTGTACTTATTTTTGAAAATTCTAGGTCATTTCTATGCAAACTTTTTTTTTTTTTTTTTTTAAAGTCTAAGTGGCAAAAACATTAAACAAACTACCAAAGATTTGCCAGGGTCACACACACACACACACACACACACACACAAAAAGAGCAGCAGGATGGGTTTGCTAAAAAAGGAAATATTTGGAAGGGGTGAAGAGAAGCACCTCCAAAAAGAATGGGAGTGAGCAGCAGATGGAAGATAAAGAAGGAAACAATCCATAATACCTCTCTGCATAAATAAAATAAGACATACTTTTCCATGCAGGAGCTTGTAGCACTCTTCCTACTAGACAAAACATTGGCACTGTAGCTGTGGTAGAAAAATTAACAGAACTAAACAAAACAGAACAAGCCTGAGATCAAGGTCCTCAGCACAGACTTGACAAAGTCTCAACTGTAGGAGGCCCAGCATTTAAAATAAAAAGCATACTTCCCTCTGAACAACATAATCTCCAAATCACTTCCTCAAAATCACAGTTAGATGGGAAAATTTTAATAGAAAGCATTTACCCTCCTCCTTAGAACAGAAACTGATAACTCATAAAGTTGAGGAAATGTTAGCATCAAGAAATTCCAAATGGAATGAACGGAAACAAAACCAGGAGTACCTGATAAGACGTTTGCAATACTTCACCTGTAAGTAGCACAAAAGAAATGTTACTTCTCACAGTTAATACTAATTTCCATGTTATGCCACTTCAAAAAAAAGGGGGATTGAACGACTACTTGATAATGTGCTGAATAGAAGTTTCACAACATTACCAGATGTGGTTCAAAAGTCCCACTGTATTAACAGATAATAGCAGTGTGTAACATTTAAAAAGAATGCATTAAATATATATATACATTTAACGAAAAATGCATTCTTTTAAAATATATATATATATATATTTTTCTTTCAGAAACAGACAACCTATTTTAGCGAAGACTAGAAAACCAACTCCAAACAATCATTTCTTTATATTTTAGGTAGTGGATCAAAATAGTGTCCACATAATGACATGAGTGATTTTAAGGAAAGTCCAGCGGCTGCAGGAAAAAAAAAAAGCAAAACAGAACACAAAATATAGGTTATAAAAGCGCAAAGGAGAGAAGCAGTGCCCTCAGGCCAGAGGCAGCATGCTGGGCTCCCCTTCTACAAACCTGCTGTACACCGTCTTTCTGGGCAGGCAAAGGTACATGGAAAACATTACCCTTGTGTAGATGGAAGAATAGAACGTCTGGGGTAAAATCGTTACAAAAAGGAGACAAAAACAGTAAGTAGCAATTATGTAGAATAACCAGAGAGCGGCAGAGCTCCCTTAGATTCCTCAGAATCAATGTGGGTGGTATACTGGATACAAAAGGGGAAGGTAAAGGTGATTGAAAGGAGAAATGTAACTCTCCTCTGCTAGTTTTCAGTTAAAACTCTGAGGCAGGTATGGATGAATAACAGGACTTACAAGGGTGTAAATATCAACAGCTACTGCATCATAATGAACAAAACACAGGATCATGCTCAAGATATCAACATGTCTTAAAATTGGTAACTGAAAATCTAGAATATCTTTTTAAAATCAAAAGACCAAAGAACAGGTGATACAGTCATGAACATCAGGCAAGCTTCCACACTTTCAACTAGCATTGTACAGTAAAACTGGGTATGTTAATAATACAAATTCTATATATAAGGAGCCAGATCTCTTGGCTTGCACGCTGCATGAGAATTCTATCAGTCATCTTACAACTCAATATCTTAACAATCCAGCCTGGACCAAGACAAAGTCATACAAGAACTGGTTTTGAAAGCAATAACCTTTCCCAACTTGGAAAAGAAATAAATTAAATCCATATGCTTTGTAAGAAACAAGTGGGTTCATAAGCAGCCGAATGAGAAAAACTTGGATATCTGTAAAATACAGATTTACCCTCACCGATTTGTTAGCATGGAGTAAACCTGCGCTTCCTCATATGCCAGTCATGGTGTTATCAGGGTCCTTGCTAAATTTAGACAACTTGTAGCAGGTGTCACATTTTCAGGAGAGCAATCAGAGATGTGGAAAGTGGGCAATATTTAGAAGTTATTGCTAGTAGGAAATACAGGTAGGCATACATGTAAAAAAGCACGATAACATGAGCTTTGTTTTCTTAGGAAACTATTTTTAAAAATGAGGAATATTTATTTTAAAACATAATGATAATAATAAAGGAACAATGATTCCTTCCATACTTTTTAAATCAAGAGTTCCCCACCATGTTTCTGCAACAAAATTCGAAGAAAAAGCAAAACAACAAATCTTCCTGTGATTTTCTAGACCCTGAAGAATTTCATTTTGGGAACAGATAAATCATTAAAATTCATAACTGTTTTAGTACTCTAGAACCACAATCCCTTAAAACATCTAAATCACAACTTCCTTTCTGTACTAACCTTAAAGGATTACACAGGGAAAAAAAAGTTTTAAACAATTTTTTTTTTTTTTTTGTCTTCTACTCATCAACTGATTAAAATGAGCTTCTATGCACAATCTGATAACTCCATTAAGAAGCTTCCTGTAATTAAATCTTCAGTCACACGGGCTCATCTTTGGGTTCAAAAAGACAGCAAAATTATGACAATCATTGAATATATTTTTATGATAATCATTATGTCTTATTTAGTGTACAACTGTAGGAATACAAGAAAGCTCAATATACTAAATCAAGCTCTAGAAGTACTTCAGTCTTCTTTCCATTATTTTGAAATTTAATAAAATTTACTTCAAGAATTTAGATTGTAGTAGTCTCTGCCAAAAAATTTCCATTCCCAATTGGTTTGGAAGGAAAAAAAAAAAAAAAAGCTAGTTTTGCTTTCAAAGAGTAGCATTTCAATTACTACATGAATAATTTTATTTCATTTTTAATATTGTCTTACTGCAGGGAACACTAGAACAATCTTTGCAATACAAATTAAAATAGCAATCTTTTAAGTAGTTGCACCATTAAAACTTGCAGGTTTACATAACTTTTATCACTTTTAACAAAAGTTTTGTTTTGTGTAATTTTTTAAACTCAGAAGTGTTCCAACTGTTTGGGTGAAGGGCAGCAGGGATACCTGCTGCATGAACAGTGAGCAGGTGGATGGGTGTCTCACCATGGTGGCAGAACTCGAGGAGGAGGTGGAGAGAATAAAAGGTATCAGAGCGTGAGCAGGAGATAA
Source organism: Tympanuchus pallidicinctus (assembly GCF_026119805.1). NCBI lineage: Eukaryota > Metazoa > Chordata > Aves > Galliformes > Phasianidae > Tympanuchus > Tympanuchus pallidicinctus. Next base: position 7,506,957 of record NW_026294813.1, on the reverse strand, counting down.
ATTTGAGGAGTAACTCTCTACTGAACACGTGGGAAAGGCACCAGGGTGATATCCACCACCAAATGGTGGTGAACCCCCTGCCCAGTCATTGATGGGCAGAAGGAGGGGGCTTAAAAGATGGAAGGAATGGAAACAAGTCTCAGCTCGGTGTTGCAGGCAGATGCCCTCCCTGTCTCTGTCTACCTCGCTTCCCTAGGGTGAGACAGCAGTTGACTCCACTCCTCATAACCACCTCTGCCGAGAGGAAACAAGGGTGATTGCAGCAGGTGATTCTCTTCTGAAAGGAGGGCCAAGTATGTCAGCTGGACCCTACCTGTAGAGAAGTGTGCTGCCTTCTTAAGGCCCAGGTCAGGAACGTTACTATAAAATTTCCTGGTCTGGTTCAATCCCCTGATTATTACCCTTTACTGCTAGTTCAGGCTGGCAGTGATGAAGCTGCTGAGGAAAACTTGAGGGCTATCAAAAGGGACTTGGAGGCACTAGAGCAGTTACTTGATTAAGCAACAGTACAGATGTTTTTCTCTATAACTTCAGTGGTAGCAATGGATATTGAGAGGATCATGAAAACCCATCTCTTAGATACATGGAGACTGGTGCAATCACAGGAATTTTTTTTTTTTGACCATGGGGTGATTTACTCAGCATCTGTCCTGATAGCCGCTGATGGGTCTCACCTGTCTCAAAAGGGGAAATGGATCCTAGCCCAGCAGCTGTCAGAGCTCACTGGAAGGGCTTGAAATTTGGTACGAAGGGGGAAGGAGATAAAACCAGCTCATCCTACTAGAGATGAGCCTGGGGAATTGATGATGTGGGTGTGAGGCAAATGGTTCAGAAGAAGTTCAACTATACCAATGCGTGCAGTATAGGTAACATACAGGAGGAACTGGAAGCCATTATGTAGCAAGCAAGCTATGACTTAGTTGCCATTAATAAAACATGGTGGGATCACTCCCAACGCTGGAGAGCTGCAATGGTCGGCTCTAAGTTCTTCAGAAGGAAAAGCATGGCTCTCTGTGTTAGTGTTTTGATGTTTTTGACCTTGGGATGGGAATGATAAGGTTAAGCCTCTATGGGTAAGGATCAACAAGGCAGACATCCTGGTGGGGAGCTGTTATAAAACCACCTAACCAGGATGAAGAGACAGACAAGGTGTTCTGCAAGCAGCTGGCAGAAGTTGCACAGTCAGCAACCCTTGTTCTCAAGGGGTCTTCAGCTTCCCTGACACATGCTGGAAATATAACACAACGCAGGAGCAGCAGTTTAGGAAATTTCTAGAGTTCATAGAAGATAACTTCCTTATGCAGCTGGAAAGAGCCTATCAGTGGACGTGCCCCGCTAGACCTGCCATTCACACACAGAGAAGGACAGGTGGGACATATGGAGGTTGGGACCACTCTTGGGAAGAATGCCACGTAATAGCAGAATTCTCAATTCTTGGTGAAGTTGGAGGGGGCAAAATTGCTGCTTTGGCCTTCCAGAGGGCAGACTTTGAACTACTCAGGACTACTTAGGTAGGGAGGGGCCCCTGGGATTCAGTGTAAAGTGAACCCCAAGTGTAAAGGGGTCCAGCAAGACTGGATGTTTCTCTAGAAGGACATCTCAAAGGCACAGGAGATGGCTATTCCCCAGTGCTGCAAGATGAGCCAGAGGGGAGGAAGACTATTATGGATGAACAACAAACTTTTTCTGAGGCTTCAGGAGAAGAAAACCTTACTGCAGGAACAGGAAAGTTGAAACACAAGGAACTATTCAGTAGTCACAATCTCAGGCCTATGGGGGGAGAGGGAGGGGAGGGGAAAAAAAAAAAAGAAAAAAAAAAAAAAAAGGAGAGGAATATACTAATTCCTGGACAGCATCACCATCCTCCTAATAGGAAAAAGGGTGCCACTGGTTCATGTGAACTAGAGGAACAGAAACAATTTTGTTAGAGATCTGACTGCGCAGCCTCAGTTTTAATTTTTCTTGTGACAAGTGCAGTTGGTTATATCAGCCTTTTCTTTCAGAACACGTCTTACAAACATAATTTGAAAAACTAATTCACACAGAGCAAAAATGTGAGAATTTGCATTTCTTAAAAGATGTCACAAGATATGTGCCATCTGAAATGTTTAGTATCTTAATGCTTACCTAGTATTATTGTTCTTTAGCACAGGACACAAGATTCAACTAAAGTAAAGTCTATGGACCAATTCTCTAACACAAGCAGTTTGCAATTTCAGACACTAAGCTTAGAAATGTATACTCAAAACAAAGCCTTAGTAAAAGTCAAAGATTCAGATAAATTCTGCACTTTTGGCATTAGAATTAGGTGTATTCAAAAGCATTCAAAAGGACTTCAGTCACTCATGTTCAAGTAAACTCAATTTATAGTATTAAACACATGTATTCTGGTATCTCTAGTAACTATGTTTACATAACAAGCATGCTCTGTCTGTCACAGAATATTATAAAACTACTATTACTTATTCAAGGATTTGAATTCCCTAGGAAATTATACGGGGCCAAACAGTATTATACAGTTTTTCATAAGCGTTTATGGCAGAACTTCAACTACTTTCCTGTTAGTGAAATGTCCAGAGTTTTTTTCTTTCCATGTTTATCTTAAAAAGATTAATTTTCAGAAATTAGAATCATGTGACAATAATGACTTCTGCACACTGCCAGAAGCTAAATACAGTCTTTATAATATGAAAAATTAATATTAACTTCTGTCAAACTAAATCAGCTACATTAACAAAATTAGAAAGTTTCTGCGATCACAGTTGCAAACGCTAAAGCCTTTATCAAATAGCCAGTCACAGTCGAAAGAGCCAAAGAATACCTATTCCGTAAAGCATCTAACACAGTATTTTTTTCCACATTGAAGTCCGATCAAATAGCAAGCACTCACTTTCTTACTAACAGGTCAACACTACAACCTCTTAGCTTAACCAAAACATCTCCTGACTGCAGGACTTGGGGCCCTGAGGATTTTTACATTTCTTTGACACACCACCAAGGTGAGGCTACGTTTAAAGAATACCATAAGTAACAGTGAAGCCTTAACTCCCAAGTGAATAGCACTACAATTTTATTGGGCCTCTGAAATTCACAGTATAGTCACTGGCATAATTTAGGGGGTCTAGATTGACAAGGAGGTTAAAATTTTTATTGTATGGAAAACCCATTGTATATTACATTTTAGAAAGGCACACCCAGTATATCAGATCCACACTTCATTCTACCAACACTCACACACTGTCATGAGGATTTTTGCACGTGACATTTTAGAAGAGGGGAAGTATTAACATATACATTTGAAATGCACTTGGGCCTTCTGACTGTGCTCATCTGAGCTTCACCAGCAGCGCAAAAACCTCTCCCCAGAACAACTTTTCTTCCAGAAACTTTTGTGTGTGTGTCCCTCTCATTGTCCACAAGGTCCAATGTACAACACATTTAAGGTAAGGTACATGAGCTATCTTGTAGAAGCTGGACACTAGAGCTGGACACTAGAGCCTTCCAGATGGTTCTTAAACTTACAGATTTTGCTGAGTCACCTACAGGTGATGCAGAAGCAACTGCAATTATGTTGCAGATGAGTGAGGTGACAGAAACAATGCTCCAACTGCCAGATTTTTTCTACAGAATATTTTGTTCTTTTTTTTTTTTTTTTTTTTTTAAAGCAGAGAGCACAGAGGGGCCAGCTTACTAAACATCACTGGAAGACAAGATCCCAGGACAGGAAGCCACTGGACTTGTAAGAGTGGCAAGAAGCAATGGAGCACAGCAGAGCAGGACCACAGGCTAAGCTGGCCTGCATCCCTCCAGCTGGCGTGGCTGGGTGGCTGCAGAGGAGCTCTACAGGATTATGGACTCCTTTGCCCTGCTGTCATTGCTGCCTGTCAGCTCCTTTCCCTGCCATGCCAGAGGTTTCCTCTCCCACAGTCTGTTGGCATAACTGCTCGTGTAATTGTTTGCTTACTGAGTGCAGTTAGAATGATCTGGGCTACCTCTAACATCGATAGGATACTTTTATTAATTATTATTTTTATTATTTTTAAGCCCACAGACTGAATCAGGACTGGGTCACACAGCTTAGCATGGTGGTGACATACAGCAGGGAGCTGAGGTGCTGTGCAAACCCCTGCTTAGCAGATGCAGAAGAGCTGGCAGATGGGAAAGAGCAGGAGGGAAGGGGGAGGTGAAGCCCCCTGGCATGTACCCCCAGAATCACTACAGTATTTTACTCTGGGCCAGGCACAGGACTTGGATTCTCAACAGGCCTGCCTGTGGAGTAGCACGGCATCCCGCCAGCTCCCAAATGCCAGAAGAGCTTGCAGCTGACTGTGTCAAAGAGCCTTCATGGCACGCCTCCCCACCTCCAGCAGCAAGCACAAAGCCATGCAATCCACACCTCCACTGAACCTGGGTAACTCAAGTGACAAACACTTTCCTGATCACTGGCTATATTTTGTAGAGCACTTTATTTTAAAAGTATGATCTAATATATTGTGAGACTGGGGACGTCGTGTTACTATGGTTATAACCTCCTCTGCTTTGTTCCCCTTGCAAGCAACAAATGAAAACTAGAAGAGATCATACTGCTCGTGGATATTAACGGGTCCAACGCTAGATTCTCTTAACATAACACTCTTTCCCCATAGTCAGCGCAGGTTTACTAAAGGTTAGAAGAAAATAAATGGTTCTGTGTAGAAAGGATAGGGATAAGCTTATTTTTGCTAATTGAGATGGAAAACTTTTCAGGCTCAATTCCCACCTTAGGCTGCTTACTAGGTAACTTGCCAATCTTTAAAGCTGTTACAACTCGATTTATACTACCTTGCCAGACAAAATACACAAGGAATTAACTGGAATGATTGCAAATGCATTCCTTTAAAAAACAATAAAAACTAAAAATGTAACCTACCCAGTTGCCAGGACTATATTTAAAATAAGAACATCAACCAAGATCTTTATATGGCCCCCACAATTGTTGTGCATCTATCTGAAACCAATCAAAACAACTAAAAGTCTATTTAGGAATATGGTTGGGAGATACGTTAATCCATAAATAATACAGAAAACTGTCTAGGGAGAGTTTTAAAAAGGTTTTGTCAATATGGGCAAGAAATTTTGCACTAGTGAGTAGAAATAGTTGAAAACAATGCAATCTTCTTTGGATAATAGATCATTTTATTGTCCAGTGTAAGTATTTTAAAGAAAACTAAAGAGACTCAAATTATTGGCTCAGTTTAGAAATTATAACACTGGACAAATCAAAGTCAAAAAATAAAAGCCCAAAACAATACTGGGAGATGAGAGGTCTGGTCAGGTTTTAGATGGACTATCCAAACAGCTGGAAAAGATGTTGATTCTCTGAGGGAACTTTGTAATGTATTTGACTCATGTTTTTGTGGAGCTGAGGATTATCCTGAGGGGTTAGAAAGAAGGAACATATGCCAAGAAGTTAAGAACATTATCTGGAATATGATAGTACTTTACTAGTTTTCCAAGACTGCCAACAATAGAATCTTAGGTTAAAAAAAAAAAAAAAAAAAAAGAAAAAAAAAGAAGAAGAAAAAGTAAACAATAATTAATGGGGTGGTCAAAAAGAGAGCTTATCTATTGATGAAAGGGATTCTTTTGCTTTGTTTTTATGAAATACAAGTAAGGTCTGTGCTTTCAGAAACCATGTTTTCATTTCAAAAAATGTTTTCTAAATCAGATCAATTTTTTCTTAAAGATCATCCATTCCTTCCTAATTTTCAGAATTGGCCCACTTGCATCCATTAAGATGACTGAAGAGAAATAAAATTCATCATTAATACAGCTCGAGCTGACTTGTTTTTTTCAAGCCACATATGTGCTACACGTTAAAGTGTAGTCTGCCACTTGCAACATGTGTAATACTGTCTTCACAAGTAAATCTGTTTTATAATGATTATGACTTTACAAACCCTTTATTTTTAGAGATTTGCAATATGCTCTCTCTCACTATTTTCAAGTGCTTCAGGAAACCAGTAATTACGGAGATACTTCATTTCTTTCTGCAATTTCATGTTGTTATCTTAGATGCCAGATTTACGTAATTCTAGATATTGCTAGAATGTCTCACTAAATCACTTTTCTATATTGATGTTATCATCTCCCCTGAAAATAGGTGATTGGAATTCATGAGATGTCAAACTAGGACACGTCTTGTGTGTCTGGAACATTATGAATAAAGGTAAACGTGAAAACTACTCCAAGCTACTGCTTCTTGTTGCAGAGATAATGTTCAGGGTTTTTATTTCTATTTGAGTGGCTCAATATTTAATGTTTGGGCTGAGGGGAACATACCAGGTGCTCCTGTCAGAAACACTTGATTGACAGAGCCAGTGACAGACAAGGTGAAACCCTGGGGTACAGATGGCCCTGGTGTGGGACAGTGTGCCTCAGCACTGTCCCCAGACGCTGGGCCCCAACGTCACACAGAACCTCTGCCCAAGCTGCACTGATATCACAGCCCTGCACGCCAATGCAGCTGACAAGGAAATTAAACCACTGACCGAACAACCACTTTCAGCCTGATGGGAGCTATAGCGAATAAGGGAGGCTGTGATGCTGCGATGGCAAGCTCAGATGTGCTAGGAGTAATTAACTGCGCTACAGTGTGGGCAAAATGGTGGACAAACTGGACATTTGTTCTTGAAGCCAAAGCAACAGTGCTAACACACCAGTTGTACCAATTCTGAGAAAATTTAGGCAAGAGGAGTACACTGGACAAGGCTGTCAGAGCCCAGTTCTATTCCCAGGAAAATTCAAAAGCACTCTTGCTGTTAATTTTGTTTGGAGCAGGACACAACTCTGCAGAAGAGCAATCAAGTTCAAATTGTTTGCAAGCTTAACAGTTTTAAAACTGAATGATGAACACATCCAAATCTTCAGGGAAAAATTCTGCTTGCTTTTTTAGTCCAAATATGACAATTAGAGTTTAAGCGGCACAGTTGAGCAGATCCAAACACCAGTTTAAAATTCAGTCCAGAATTCAGAACATAGCAGCCAAAAGAGAAGTATCTGGGGATATCTAGATCAGTCCAAAGAATTTACAACACAAAAACAGCATCTACTTAATAACCATAATAAATGTACAAAAGCACGTTAATATAAAGGCCAAAAAAAGTCACTGTATTTATCAAGATACAGAAATATGACCAAATTCTGCAGCAGACTAGTTAAACGGGAGAAAGCACGAAACTGAGTTTTCACTACACCTCGAAGAACTACCAGTTGAACAGCAGTATTTTAATTCTGAGCAGAAATTCACTATCAAAGGAACATGCAGCTAGAATACTTCTAGCAGAGTGGAAGACTCAGATCTATTTGAAAGGCACTATTGTTCCTTTTTTTCCCAGCACCAAAAAAAAGGCACTCTGATCCATAACCAAAATCTTTGTAATTAAAACAGAAACATTTTTCCTATGTTCTCAATTTAAACCATACCCCTGCTCTGGATCTACTACAGAAAGGACGGCAGCTGATCTAAGAAGAGCTCAAATACTTATGCAGAAGTATTTCTCCATGTCAGAACTAAGATGGGTCTGCTTTAAAGCAATCAGACGTGACAGGTAGCACATTTGTGGGAGATCAGTGAGTCCCTTGGCAAGATGCAGGTCTAAAGGTGGTGTGACATCAACCAGTCGAGAAGTGCAGGAGTCCCCTGAGACTAGCTGTCATGTCTTATTGTCGTTATGAAAGAAGAACGGTAAACAAGGAAGCCAGTCTGCAATTACGGATTTATGGATGTTTATTAATGAGTATCTAAGACATAGTCGGACAGCTCCTTTTGGAGTAGTTTTCAAATTTCACAAGCTATTTCAGAATAGTTCATCAAAACTGATTAAAAATGCCACCACCGTTGGAAAACATGAGAAGATACACATTAATGTGTGAATACAAGATGTACATAAACACACACTGAAAGCCTAGGGAACACAAATTCCCTGTAAATTTCAGACATCAGCTCTTTCCAGTGGATAAACAATAATCCAGAGATTACGCACAAATAAATAAATAAATAAATAAGAAGGGAGAAAGGGATTTAATTCATAAAGGCACTAAAAAGAATGACCCAAGAGGACTCTAAGGACCAAATTTAATATATTTCTAGTTTAAGCCACACAGACTAAAATGAGGTATCAGAAATCATACATTGTGATTTATGCTAAAGGAATCCTTTAGAAAAATCCCCAGACGATCACATAAAAAAAGATAATGAGGATAAGATGATACAATTTAAATGCAGATCACCCAGACAGACACCCTCTCGGTCATTTAGTAAGTCCAGACAGATGGTTCTTGCAGCACTTCCCTTACCCTGGCTATGCTTAAAATCAGGGTAATCACTTGCATGAAGTATAACCTAAAGGCAAAACCTAGGAATGTGCGTGGTTGTTTTTTTTTTAATCTTTTTTTTCTTAATATTAATTTAAGGGATATAAAAATAGAATGCAACTGGAGCAGGAAGATACTAAGAGAAAGAAATAGTGATGATTTATAACGAGTGCCGGTACCAGATAGGGGAGTAGGGGTTGGGATGGCAGTGGATAAGCAGTTCATTAAAGTGTCTTGGGCTACAGGTCATATACAATATAACACAATATCTTTTTTATGGGAGAGATTTACTTGCATGTCTCTTTAATCCTCTGCTGCATGCCTGGGTATACGTGCCATCTTTAAAAGACACAGGACAGCCTTGTTTCATATACGGTATTCAAAAACTAGCCTGCTGTTGGGATTTTATAACTGATGAGCCTATTTTTCCTTAAATAAAAGTTTTTATTTTTTTCATGAATTTTTGATAAACAAAAGCAAATAAAGAAAGTAATAAGGAAAAGTCACAAGAATACTGCTTATTGCAGTAAGCTAATATCTAACTACATAAACAAACTTTGCCTGAAACTGCATTTCGTGTGAGCTATGGGGGTGAAAAAAACCCAAACAAACAAAACATTACTAATTGTACGTTTGAAGTGTTTGCCTCCTTAATTAATCCAGGAGCTGCTTACTGCATGACTCAACACTATTTGCAAGCAGCCTGTCAGTGAGCATGCATACTCAAAGACTTTCTGGTCATAGGCCCCATTTCTTTCTCACTGTTCAGTATTTCACCTTGAAAAGTTGTAGGAGGGAAGGAAAATATGACATTGCAGCTGCAATGTATTTCCAGTTATTGGTGAATCCCCTCCCATCCCCTCAATGTTGTCTCTGCAGACCCTCAGTCTGGAAGGCTCCCCAGCAGTGCAAAAATATCCACAGGCTGGGCAGTGCTTACTTGGAGGGCTCTTTTCCTGGCTCAAGCATTCAATGCAACTCTGACAGAGCCAAAGAAGCGATGAGTAAAAACACAGCCTGAGCTTCAGCACTGCAGATCTCTGCTATATTGTACACGTTTAGGTCACCAGAGCCACTATCACTCCAGCTCAGCACATTGCAAAGCCATCCTCTGAGGAGACTATGCTGCCTATAAGGTCCAAAGATATGGGGCACAGTTTTGTTCCACACTTGTTCTCATTTACACACTTATAAGAAAAAGCATGAAAACCGCCCTATCCAAATATAAATATTTTATGCAGTACTCATGTACTCATGACCCAAAGACGAGACAGTCTCAAAAATTCTCTTAAGTTAAATAATCAGAGAAAACACACAGTGCACAAACAAAAAAAGAAGTATTTATAGAGTATTTCAGTTGTATGTGCAGAGTATATTAACAGAGTATTTTATACCTGAACTATCATTAAAACATGTGGAAGAATTCAAACCTACTGAAAATACTAATACTCTTTTTAGAATTAAAAAAGTAAATTACTACAAATGATTCAAAACAGGATGCTGTATTTGTAAAAGTGATTTTATTTTCACAAAGCAAAACATCACAGCAAGATTAAGCAGTACGCAGTGCAAAATGCACTGCATCCAAGTTGCATTTGAAGGAAATAATATTGTAATACTGGAAAGTGGCATATCCCAACACTTTGTTGCCATATGATGTAGGAACAAGTATTTTCCTTTCACAAATGTCAGATACAAATGGATCCCTGGGTAAATAGGTATCCCCTTGTTTAACAGCTGTAGCAGTATACGAAGTTACTGCTCTGCAGATGTTTCTATTGTCATTTCCACTCTCCCCCCTCCCACACACTTGAGCAAGATAAATTTGTTAAAAGTGAAAACTCCAGTACATTTAAGCTCAAAGAAAAGGTTAGTTTAAAATGTCCCACTAACACAATGTACTTTGCTCTAGAAACTACTGAGGAAAGCTCACACTGCTGGTTTGGCCACCTCCTTTTAGGGCTGTGATAGATGTTTTGCAGGGCAACTTCTGAAACAGCTTGTGTCTGTTCCAGAAAATCTGATTTGGCTCCCTTATCCTTCTGGTTGTTGCAATTATATAGACAGCTGTAAGCAGTAAGAAAGACAGCTCATTTTTGCTACAACTAACCCACAATCTTCTTGATAACAGCAAACAGCTATGAACTGCTACTGTCAGAAACTCAGTCTTTTACAGGGATATTAACAGCATCACTCCCCAATGAAAGTTCTAATCAGCATCTATATCAAGAATCCTGAGTCTAGGATTTTAGAAAAATGCAGTTGATTGTTAGTAGATTAAGTCCAGCAGGTAAATAGAAAACTTTTGTCATAATGCATCAGTATTTCTCCACTTTGTTCCATATTTGATACAAAACTGTGTTTTCTTGAACTGCTGGTATTCACTTTTATCAACAGCTTCCAGAAATACCTGCCAAGAATCATTCAGATTGTGTGGTGGTTTGGCTTTGTTTTTAATAGTCATCGTAAATCAGGCCCTACAATAGTAAATGCACGCATAGTAGACACAGTTAAATTCTATCGGCTCGAGGAATAATAGACTTTCCAGTACTGGCACTTCTCCCTTCAGAAGAGGCAAAATTATTGCAGAATAGCAGGAGCTGTGCACTGTCTGATCTTTTTATTTAAATCAAAGCCTCTATTCCTGACTTCACAAATGATGAACAACTTGCCAAAGGCATATGACTAAGGACTCAAGACAAACCTTATAGGGAAAAACTGCCTCTACAGTTTTTGATCACTTTGACTTAATCAAGCCATAGAGAATGTTCTTGTCAGAGATCAGCGTGGTCTTTGCAGACACCGAGTATCATAAGAAACAAAAGAAGAGTTACAGAATGGAAACTGTCTAGACAGTCAGCAGAAACTTGAGCATTAGCAGGAGGCATCAGCATGCCTCTGAGCCTTGACAAGAGAGGATTTTGCCCTTTCCCTAGAGAGACTCCTCTGCTGAGCAGAGTTCCCACCTATGAACAAAACGCATAATCACTCCACAAACTCCTAAGCTCTCCTGTCAGGTCTTACCTACTGTGCGAGCTCGGGCTCTGTCAGCCACTGAATAACTATTTCAAAGGCACAGTCACAGCATTTAACTACTCATAGGCTGGCTGCTGTTAGAGCAGCAGGAGTACAAGGGAGGGAATAGTATCCCAATAAGTCAAGCATCAGACTTCTTCCACTCTATTTGTCATTTTTGTTTTACAACAAAACCTGCAAGATAATAGCTGAGGACCAGCATGGAAAATAAATCGAGAAGAATATTGGTCTTTAAAAATCTGTGAGTAATAAGTATGATTTTATTCTGTTATTATTTTCGTTTATCTTACCCTTTATAAAAGGTCAGTTTGGTTCCCACAACTATAATTCTATTTCTTTTGCAAAAAAAAAATGATTCTGCAAGATGCTTACAATTTTGGAAAGGAAAGTAATAGTGTTAGAGGCTCAGGAAAAACCATCATAGACTCTATACACCAACTGCACCTCAGAAACATTTTCACACTGGCTCTTCATCAGCTTTGAACTATAGGAGCCCTACTTTGCATTGGCTGTTTTCTGCTGGTACTTAAGGTTAAGCATTCATGCACAGAATGACTAACCTGACAGACAGCTGAGTCTATACGAATTGGTCTGGGATACATTGCCCTGATTACTGAAACTTCATTCAATACAGTTGTGTTCATGTACATTAGCATAATATTTAAATGTATTCAAGCTGGTTTTCTTTTAATCTGAAAAACTCAGCAGCTCATTACCACTGGCAGCTGAAATGATCCTAGACTCAGTGGCAGCATGCCTAACTTTAAAATCATTGAGGTTCATTGCAGTGAGCAAGTCTCTAAATCTCCACAGAGTCCAGTGGGGACAATCAGAATTGTGCTGATTGAGAGGCAACTACAACAAGCATACAAAAGAGTCACCACACCTAAACAAACACTGTGGCTGAAGTCAATTTCAAACTTCCTACATCTTGCAAACCACTACGATTTAATTTCTTTTTTCTATTTTTTTTTTTTTTTTTTGGTTGGGGGGGGGGGAGCAGGAAGAGGGGGGAAAGCAAAATGAAATTCAACTTTTTCATCTACTTTCTCTTAAATCATCTGGTTTTCCAGTATTTATTCTGTATGCTCTGCCAAACAACATTATAATTTACAGAAGTTTTTGCTGATATAAAAAAAAAAAAACCTGAAAGCCCTCTCCAATGCCAAGTGACAGCAGTTTATAGAGTTTAACTGGTGAGTAATGCACTGATGCAATACCGCAATGCAAATTTTTTTCAAAATATTTAGGACTTAGAGATTACTGGCGGAAATGGTTATGTTTCCTAACAAATCAAGTGTTTCAAGAACAGACCACCCAAAAGTATTACCATAAAAAGATGTCAGTTACTTAATTACATGACAGTGCAACACATTTCTACTTTTCTCCTTTTTCTTTCTTTCTTTCTTTTTTTTTTTTCTCCAACAAAATATATTCTCTCTAGAGGGCAAAAGGTTTACAGCAGGAGGCGAGCAGAATTAACTCTGCTAGTAACCAACTTCCTCATGTTCCAATTATTTTGGAAATAGTTTAACTTGAACCAAGATAATGTACATATAACACAAGGGAATGAAAACACTGCCTCTTTTCTGCATCTGAAACGGCTTTGCTGAGACCACCTACAGTGACTTAAATTGTATGTACTCCCAGCTAAATTTAAAAATACTTGTATTCTTTCAACTGCCGTTTTATATCATTTCAACTTTTCCATGAAGAAAGTAAGAACTACCAACCTGTGGTAAAAATGAGATATTTCTTGTAATATTCTGAAGATGTTACAACATACTATCTCAGATTCACAACTAGTCCTGCTTTGAGAAAATAAACAGCGGGGCATTAATCACATTGGACAACATAAGCTAGAAATAAATTTCACAAAAATTAAACTGTTTCATCATGTTCTATCCTTTATTTACACCAGTCAACTTGTTCTCAGGCATTTCAGGCATACAGATCAGTCTCCTATCTTTTTGTGCAATGAAGTACAGATCTTGTTGAGACTTTACAAAACTTAATGCACACTAAACGTCTCTCCCATATTTTAATTCTTTCTAAAAATGCATAAAAATAACTCACTAAATTGCGTGCAGCAATAATGTGTCCCGAATGTTTAGCAAGGTAACATTCCTTAAACACCAGGATATCCCAGTGAATATTAAACAGACACAGACTGTATTTTTCTATTCAAGAGCAAAGTGCTGAAACAAATACTTTGTACTTCCCTACCTACAAGCCAGTACTGTGTGTTCATTGCCATTTCGCAGAATAGTAGTGTCTACTAAAGGGACTATCAGCACCTGATGAGAAAGCAATATGTCCTGGCAATGCATTAGAAAAGGGTAACAAAAGGACAAACTATTTAAACTCAAAATTCTTAAAAGAATTTCGCAGCAGATAACTTTAGTGGGTGCCATAAAATGTGCTATATCTGTAAAAACATGAACATTCTGAAGGGGAACATGGAATAAAACTGGATCAGAGGTGCTCTGGCAGAGAAAGCAGGGAAAGAATAGGGATTTTGTAGAGGAATTCAGCCCTGGTCCTTCTTCTTTTCTGTGTATTACCTTACATTTCCTTCTGGTGCTGTGACAAGATTTTTTCTTTTTTTTTTTCTTTTTCTTTGCTATAGGCCTACCACTTATTTTCACATATTCAACAGATGACTATGCACATTTCATGGGTGGCTGTCCCTTTGGTGTACTTTTTATGTGATCCTGAATTTGAGGGGATCCTATACCTCATCTGAAACTAATCTACTGTGTAAAGAAACTTCTATTTATCTCCTTTCTGCACTAAAACTGTTTAAACCAGATGTGTCAAAGTTATTCTGCAAAAAGGGGCTGAATTCCATTTTTAATTATGCCCAATGGAATAGGTCATAAACCTTGTGCTATCACTGACAAACTGTTTTTGATCTGTCTTGAAGAGAAGCTGCTTTTGGCCCAATGGCTAACTACAAAAAAAGCAGGCTTCCACAAATGAGTAAGAAAAGAAAAGAAAAACTTTAGTCCTGCTTTGTAAACACAGACAAAATAAACAGGTGGAAAAAAATGGTATTAGATGTCAATGTAACGTTGACTGGCAAACAGCTGGGTAGTATAATGGCACGGAAAAGATTCTGCAGTCTGGGAATAGGATTGACTAAAGTTTTCACTTCTCGGGAGTCATCCAATTTGCCAGTCTCTGCAACTGGAACCAGTCTCAGTAACTGCAAGCAGTTTCCAGCCTTCCTGTGTGACAATGCTATGTGGATGCACTGTAAGAAAGCACCACAGCGGCACCACAGAACAAACAACTCAAGAAAGAAGGGCACATTAAAGGGTGCTTTAATCAGAACCACTGAAAATTCAGCAAGAAAAAGATAAATTAAAATCAAGCTGTCTTGTTAAGCCCAGTGTGTCTGAAACTTTATTTTTCAAGCTTTTCAAATCATGAATCACTTAAATTGTTGAAGATTTTTTCATACCTTGCTACATTACATATCTCCCAGTTGATTAGTGCTGCCTCATACCTTATTTTCTATTGACAGTCTTCCATGAAATGTACTTACTACTAAATTATTGGCTGATTAAAAACAAAACAAAACAAAAAAAAACCAACAACAAATATCTACCTCAGTGACTTCACTAACAGTGTATATGACCATTCCTGTTATCACTGCTATAACACCACATGAACATATGAAAAAAAAGAGAGTCAATAAGACTGAATAAATTTCACAAATTTAACGAATCTAAGACTCAAATTCTAGTAAGCCAATGACTGCCGATTCTGATCTGGAAGTTTACTTGTAATAGATGTAACAATACCACTCTGGTGGTAATGAAGATGTAAAATTTACATATTCATATATAATTACATGCATACTTGGATTGCTAGTCTCTAAAATCAGGTAGAAACTTAAAGAACTAAAGCTAAGAGGAACAAAGATCATTGTCCAAATACTATGAATAGAAAGGCATGTATTTTGAGGTATCTTTGCAAGAACTAGTTTGCATTACAAAACAGACTGAGTCCAAGATCACAGTGTGAATCATTTTTCGATGTGTTACTTGGGAGAACAGTATCACTAATGCTAGCAGTAGTGATATCTGCAAAATCATGAAGTCAACATACTTCTTTTGCTACTTTTTGAATACTTACTACAACTAAGTATTTGACTTGGTGTTGTATAATTTAAACATCTTGTATTTTGAAAGCTTTTGGTAGAACTTTCAGGGGAAAAGCTGGCAATCTACATCCTTACTAGGCGCCTAAACAAAAGCACTTTGCTTTTCACCAAATTCAGGCACAGGTGTTCCACCCCACTTCCTCTCTAGTTTCAATATTTTATCTACAGACTATTCTCTGAGATACTCTGATAACAGCAGAAAAATACATGTCACAACACCAAAACAGAAAAGAATAGGTAAAAATAATCATGCTTTGGGATAAGATGAATTGTCATGCCAGAGGGAGAGAGAACAAGAAATCTTAGGAACAGCTGCTCAGCTGAAGGAATACAGAAAGCACAGAGCACTGTGGAGCATTAATCTAAGACTTCCTGCAAGTACTGCTGTCTGATATACATCCACATCACAGAATCCTTCACCAGGCTGAGGAGTGCCTTCAGCCTGGATGCTAGCTTCAGCTAGGCTTCCCTCAGGCAACACAAACTTTTTCTACACTAAAGTGAGGCATGTTTCTCAGTTTAAGTGATCCATGGATTGAAAAGGTTGAGGCGGAAGTTACAATTACATACTTGCTTTTTATCAAGTTTGGAAACTCTGGACTGGTGGAGCTCCAGCCTTTAGCTTCTAATTCACTGGTAGGAATCACAGATCCCACAGAGATTATAATGACATGTGGAAAACTCCAGTGGGGACAAACAGGACCTTTGGAGTTTTCAAAGCCATAGTTCCTTGCCTGAAGTTACACTAACACTACCAAACAGGCAGGCCAGATATCACCACCACCAACTGGAAGGCCACCTGTGGCTTTCTGCGAGTTGTGAAAACATCTAAAGACAGAGCCACCATCACACCTCCCTTTCATCCTCCTAGTACTTTCCTCCTGATGTCCAATCTGAACCACCCAGCCCACAACCTCTGGCCACTACTCCTTACATTTCATCATCTGGCTCTAACAAGAAGAGTTTGACTTTAACAGCACTTCAAGCAAACCATTATGTTGATTCTATCCCTTTCCTCACTAGATTAGAGAAGTCCAGCTCCCTCCCTTACTTCTCTTGCTTAAGCAGGTGACTACAGGCCTTTGGTTCATTACTGGATGGCTCCCTCTTTCTCTACATTTCTGCTAACCTGGGGATCACTAGGTTAGACCACAGTATCCACAGAGGAAAACGAAGGGCACACCAACTTGAATGTGGCTTGGCAAATCTGCTGCTAACACCCAGAACCAAATTTGGACAACCAGATCATGGTGCTAATCACTCATGTGCAATCTGTGCAATGAAAATGTAACCAGAGAGAGATCCAGATGGTAGTGGCTAGAACTGAAATGTAATTAGTTCAGTCAATACAGCAGTGTATTTTTAGATCTTCCACTAGTCAAAACAAGAGATGTTTCTCAAGCAAATTTAACATTGCTTACAAAAAAAAAAAAAAAAAAAAAATTAAAAAAATTGCAAGAACTGTATGCATGTTAATTCTATAGAGACATTTTTTTGACAACTTAGGCAAAAGCTGGAAAGCATATTTTAATTCATACAGTGACTAAAAGTAAAAGCAGTGCCAGAAAATATGATTTGGAACAATTCTTGGAATACAGAGGTTCATCTGTTTTGCAAAAGAAAGAATCAGAAGCACACAAGTATAAGCAGTTATTTTAAACTTGCCTATTAAGCAAGGACACCAATAGCTAACAGATGCAGTTATTTGCAAATGATTTCAGCAAAACATACATACTACATGTGACAAGATATTTTTACCCCTTAAGCCCTGACTGAAACCTGTGTGCTGGTAGAGACACAAACTTGCCAGTAAAAGTCAGCATTTGTCTGAGGAGTATAAGACTATACATTTAATTAGTTTTGTGGCAATAGTGCCTTTCATGTGATTTTGCAGCAAATTGGGAATATATATACAAAAATAATCCAAATTGTTATTTCCCAAGAACTATTTAAATCATTCAAGAGAAGACTCGCATTTGTTGGAATTTTTCAGCTTGGAGTAAGAAACAATGCTGAGATTCAGAGGACCTCTTTTCTAAGAAGAGACCTAGTTGTGCCTAAACACACCTTGGAACACTAAGGAAACCTAAACCTTTCTAAAGTGGCTTAAGCACCCTGGCTTTGATTATCATTGACACACAACACCAATTACATTGTTTGGGTCTGTTCTGATAAGTGCTACACAAACATATTAGGAGTGAAAACACAAGAGGTAAACACCTCCTCTGAAAAGAAAAGAGAGGAAATAGACACCAGCCAAGTAACAAATGGCTACTTTATGTCTCCATACCCAGGGCTGGCAAATTTCAGGAATCATCAGACAAGGAGCAGGGAATAAACTTCCAAGGGAAGACAGCTGAAGTGAAGATCTCTCAACAAGAGGCCACGGCAAGGCAAAGGGAATGTATGTAAAGGCATTGAGCCTCATTTGTGAGAGCAAGCAAACAGACTGAAAACACAGGTGTTTCCTAATTAGCAATCAAGATGCACAAGTCTTAATTTCTAAATACACATCTTCATCTTTCAAGTTAATAAAAACCTTTTTTGTTGTTGTTTGTGGATTTCTTTTGGGTTGGGTGTGGGTTTTGTTTATTTGTTTGTTTGTTTATTTTACTGTATTTAGGATGCATTAGGAAAAACATCAAGAGATAGAACAATCAAACTACACTCACAGCCCTGAAAATTCAGACAAGGTAGTAAGGGCCTGGGCTCCACTTTTTGAGAAATGGTTATGGTACACTACTTTATGTCTGGTTAGGCTTTCTGTTATTCTGCATTTTAGTGACCAGAACACTTGAACAGATCAATAAACAGTCCCACTAGCTCAGCACAGCACAGCTCTGCTGGCCACACTAATAGTGGTAATACTACTTTAAAGTGCCCAGTACACTGCGAGAACTGTTTGTCAACGTTAAAAGATATGGGAAACTGACTGGTAAAGTCACTCAATCAAAACACGGTTGACAGTGGGGTCATTCTAAAGATGATGGATTTTTAAAAATTTATTTTGTACAGCATTTTTTAGCAATCCTCTCTCTTTTCACCTAAACAATTTTATTAAACATTCTTAACTTCTTCCACCTTCCACCCACATTGAGCAATTTAAGATTTTAAACCAGGGTAGAGTTATCGAGTTGAACACAGCTTATTCTCCACTCCCCTAATCCTGCAGAATCTCCTCCGCCTCACATCTGCAGGACTGGAGAGCTGCCAGTGGCAGGTCTGCTCTTCACAGCATCATTCCTTCAATGCCTGTAGGGATTTCACTGCAGAAGATAATTCTGACTATATCTTACTAAAAGTTGATGGCATTGGTGATAGCTCAAGAGCCTCTTCAAATTTAATTTTGAGGATCTTTCTTTATTTCTGGAATAGCTGGTGTTCTAAGAAATAAAGAAGGAAAATCTGATGTACACCACTGAGATTAGCAACAATTTTCACAGCCACAGTACAGACCCAAGACAGAAGTAGCACAGGAATAAAAACAGTTTTCCCTCCTGCAAATTGTCCTTTGAAGTCCTGGCTTAAACACACCAGGCAGCCAACAAAAGGAAGCCTAAACTGAACATTGCTTGTACCAAACAACTTCTGGGCATATACATGAGACAGTTTTTAGGACTAACTATCATGCACTCCCCACAGCTTCCAAACTAAGTTTAAAATAATATTTGCATCAACTGAAACTATAGGGGTAAACAGAGCTAAATTTATACTAGAATGGTTGGAATATTGTACCTGAACTTGCTCAGAAAGTATACACCTTCCTTTAACACTAAATTAACTCTGGGTGTGACTTATTTGTATTTCAGCAGAACCTACAAACTATTTATTTTTGCTAGTACATAAATGTAACAACAACAAATGTTCTCCACACCCATTAAGTTTAATTTTAGGAGCCAGAGGCTCCTAAAAACCTAGGTGAGACAACAGCCAACTCTCATCTTCCTCCTACCACAAATGGAAAGGTGGAAACTCCTAACACGGGAAGGACCCTGATCTCGTTACTCCTGCGCCTCTGCATCTCTGTTCCCCTTCTTCTAATCCATGCCAATCAATTTGAATTCAATAATATTCACTCTAGAGCATTAATGCCCCCCTCCTTCTTGTTGCAAGAAATCTTCAGCATCAGGAAGCTTCCTCCACTATAGCTACTGTCTGAGAGCTGTTTAGATTACCAATTTTTTGTTTGTTTTTGCTTTCTGGCAGAACTATATAAAGAAGAAAGCCTATATTTTTAAGTTTAAATTCACTTGTAAATACTATTCATGGTTACTCATTTCTTCCACAGATTTATCATAGTGCAGACTTTAACTGCTGCTCCATTTCTACCAGATGCTGCAAGTCAGCAGGGAATATTCTGATTAATAACTTTTTTTCATATGAATAAGAGAGTTGTTTTTTTTTTTTTGTTTGTTTGTTTTTTTAAATAATCAGTTCCTATTCCTATTCCTTTCCACTTCATTTTTTTAAATTAAATTTCATTTAATTAAAAAAAATTATTTAAAATTCATTAAATTAATTAAAATTCATTTAAAATTCTCAATTTGAACATCCTACAGGTATTAAAACAAGATTTTTTACTGAACTAATAGCTAAATAGCTGGGCTTCTACATACATATATGCAGATTCTTGTGTCGGTGTACGTACATGCATATGTGCACACACATATCCATCCATCCATACATATATACACATGCACAAAAGGGCAAGTCCCTGAGACTAAATTACTTTTTCAAGAAGAGTCTCTTTATAATTTTCATCACGATAGAATTTACAAACCCCAGTGGAGACAGGGGCCCCACTGTACGATAAGCTGTACAGACAACTATTAAAAACTCAGCTCCACTGCAAAAGAGTTTATGGATCTCTGCTTCTCCTATGACATACACAGGCACAGAGTGGCTATACGGTTCTTCAGAACTAGCCCTGATAACACCTCTGAGACCAAACAGACATCAAGCAGTAACTATATATTTGAGTCTGTCTATGTATTTATTTAAAAGACTAGGTAGCACTTTACCTTAAAAAGTTTAGAGGAGCACTGTATTAAAACATGAACATGAAATGGAGTTTGAGACTTTGTAAAACCAAGCCCTGCTGAAAAATCAAGATGCTGAACAGGAGTCAAAATGCAGTGCTTTTGTAATGGCAAACTTTTTTCCATGTGGGAAGAAGCAAATGTTTTAGTCTAGCTTCAAACCAAAGAAATAAAACTGGCCTCTCATATTATTCAGTGCACTGCCAAATAAAGTAACTCAATAGGTCTTTTCTGTTTCACTCATTCCACAATATTTCTCAGTGCTGCTCAGTCACAATAGCAGTGGTTTGTCTGACAAACACTCATCCGTTATTTTCTTTTAGTGCACTGCCCCTGGGCAGCTGTGGATTTGTAGCCACTGCCTATACAAAACAGCCCAGCCCCAGAGCTTACAATGCTCCAACAGAAACACAAACACCAGATGGATGCAGATAATGCTGGACAAGGAGATAAAGCTGGTCAGAGTATTCTAGCACACCGGCAGATGCCTATATATATGTATATATATGTATATATATATAAACATCTATACATATGTATGTGACAAATTTCTTTTAAGTCTAGTGGCATACACTGAGGAAAAAAATGCTCATTATTAAGTGAGTATTAGGGAAGCAATGGAGTTTAGCATCACAAACTGAATTAGGTAAATACTGCATTTCACAAAATCCTGCGAGTGCTCTTATTTAAATACCTGATCAGAAACTGAGTCAGGAATAAATATCTCTCTCTCTAGAATGCAATTTGATTCTGCCAGCAACTCCAAGTAATCATTCCTCTTTTTTTCCAAAGGGTAAGAAAAATTGCTAAAGCAATGCATCAGCAGAGCTTATGAACTAGATGGGTGCCATGCATTTCTAGATACATCATTGGCAGTGATATGAATACAAAAGTAATTTTACGAAAAATTACTAGTAATTAGGAAAAAATTATACCACTGTCCTTTTGTGATTGTAGTTCATGCTTGAAACTATTGACAGGTTCCCGTTGACCTGATTTCAGAATTGTTCTGATGAACATCTGAGCAGGTAACCTCTAAGTACAAATTCTTACAGGGAACTAGGAGTAGTATCTCAGATAAATATGTCCTCCAGACTACCTGAGCTTCTTTTAACACTTCCCAACCAAAAAGGGTACATACAAGCTACTGACAAAGTGCTATGGTCCAAAATTAAGTTCATGACATCAAGAATATTACAACAGTGTCTACCACCAAAGAACATAAATATTTAAGTGATTCAGTGAGAGGATTGAGACCATTGGGATTGGAAATGTCTTCCACCTCGCTTTTCCATCTGTCTAGTTCCCCCTCCTTTCTCTTTGCCACTCATCTCACTCCTCCTCTTCCACCATCTCTCCACAACTCCAGCAGATCAAAGAGCCCACCACCCATTGTAAATCAAGCCAGAGCTGGAAGGCCAGAGCACACAGCTGCCGCATCACACCAGAAAGCTGACACTGCTGCGGTTGCAGCAGCAGCAGAGGTTAATCATTTCTAAAGGGTAGAAGTCACACATTCATTGGCTTCACAATTATAAGAATGAAGTCCGTGGTTTAGTAGCCAATAAGAACAAGGTTAAAACATATCACAGCGTTTGTTTTTTTTTCCTTTTTTTTTTTTTTCTTTTTTTTCTGTGTAACTCAGAAGCCTTTTTCATTGTTCTAGGAAATTACTATTTTTTTGAAACTCATTAGTGGCTTTTTTTCCAAATGCTTAAATTTATATTCAGCATGGCTCAGTCTAGTTTCTATTAACATGTCTGCAAGTGTAACAATATCCTTATCCTTTTCAAGCTGTCTGAATGTGGGGGTTTTTTTAAGCGTTTTCTTTAAAAGTTTAGCTGGCTGTTTTATAATTTGTCACCTTTTGTCTTCTTTCAGCAGTATGTCATTAAGTCTTTAATTTGGCGTTTCCTGTTGTCTGCAGTGAGATATATGCTGTTTTAAATCCAAAGGATTGCAGACATAGATGGTGGGTAAAATCTGTGAACCATAAGTAAATTCTTATAAGGAACATACAAAAAAGATTGTTCTTCAGTCAGACTTAAGCCATTACTTTCTTCAAAAGAAGAAAAGACACAAGTTAAGAAAAAGGCACCGCCAAAGACCTTCTGCCCAAATGTGCATCTCCATGAAGTTTCCTGCTGAGTGCATATGAATGCACTGCGATCTGGGAAAAGGATCCAAATAGGATTTCAAACATCCAAAAATTTTAACTCAAACATTTAGGTATTTCACCATGCTGCTATTCATTCATTCACTGATTTTTTTTGTCTTAGTTTAAAGAGATGCTAAACAAAAGGAGAAGAGCTCTACATGTATTTACATTCCAAAACTAAGCTCCCCTTACCACCCCCCTAGTCTGTCATCCCTTCATAGCTAAACAAACCGTAAAGTCTAGCCCTATGTTCTTGAAGCAAAGTAACAAACATACTAAGAGAAGAGTATGGTCTTTCAAGAAGAAAAAGAGGAGAAGCAGTTTTAATCTATTGTAGCTGCATGTTGTTTTGACTATGAACGACGTTACATTCAGATAATATGCACAGACTAAACTGGGATCAATTTCTTTATTATTTTGGCTCTATTAAGCTTTGTTCTTTGACAATTTCCTTGTTCCTCGTTAACAGCCATTTGTATCTTATTGCTAAGACTGTTTTACACAAGTGATATATTTCGCAGAATTATTTTGCAAACAAAGACGAAGGATAAATATTTTACCACGTAAAAGAACAAGAGGAACTGTGCAGCAGAGGGGTTTTCATGGGGCAAAAGCTTCACAGAACACGCAGCCGTGTTGTCTTGCACTCAGACCTTTGCAGAGCATGCTGCTATGGGCAGGAAAGATCCCATAGCTGCAAACACCAGAATGGTTCATTTTTCAACCAGTGGCCCAGGTTGGATGCTGCAGATGCTGTTGTTAATTTGAAGTGCTTTTGCACCAAACGTTTTGGAATTTGCAAGCATAAAGATAACAGCCAGTAGTTATTCAGGTTTCAAAGCTTCTTCCCTTAATGTGTCCCATCTGTACGTTAAAGGGCATCTCCATCATTACTGAGACTCTGACACCAAGATTTTTCACACAGAGCATGACACAGGGGCTTGGGTATCTTTGCCAAGCAACTCTCTATGTAAATAAAATGGAAAAAATCATTCCACTGGGAAGCTCCAAACTATTTTCCATTTGTGCTGAGCACTTATTAGAGAGTTCTCTTCTGCTGAATAGGTAGAAACATCAAGTTTGAAGGACAGTACAGGAATGTGCTACCGGAATAGCAAGTAAATTATTTATGTTCAGAAGAACATACTTAAAACCCTTTTAGAAAAAGACTCATTTAAAAAATGCTATTGTGTTTATGAATAATATTTTGAACTTTAATACAATACATACAGTTGACAGATTTTGAACATGGGATTTTTACCATAAAGCAAATTAATCTTATTGAGAAGATGCAGAGGCAGTAATTTTAGGAGCATATGAATAAAAATGATTCACCACAATCCTATTTTGATTAAAGTTTATATCAAAGTTACTAATAGACTCATTCTGATCCAATCTCAGAGCCGTATTGATAAACTAAGTTTGTGGAAGTGACTGTGAACCTCTAAACACATCATTTCCTACTTTGAAACAGTGAGTCTGTTCTGATTGCAAAGAAACAAAAGAAAAAAAAAGTGGAAAATGTTTCTTGTATGAAGGAAAGATAATAGGAGAAACCTTCAGAATAGGAGAGAGGAACATCAGAACAATCCACCTAACAAGGCCTCTTTGATAGAAGCAGTGATAAAAAAAATATTTTTATGCACTTAGGAAATTATGATTTTTAATAACAGAAGAATCTGTTGAGACTGCAAGTACAATGATGATAAACTGAGTTGTATCCAGCCCACAATTTCAGTTCTTGTGAGATGCTGTTGTTCAACCATCTTTCTTTTTTACCATTCACAGAATCACAAAATCACCAAGGTTGGAAAAGACCTACAAGATCACAGAATCACAGAATTGTAGGGGCTGGGAGGGACCTACAGAAATCATCGATTCAAACCCCAGGCAAAGCAGGCTTCCTACAGCAGGCTACACAGGTAGGTATCCAGGTGAGTCTTGAATATCTCCAGAGAAGGAGATTCCACAATCCCTCTGGCAGCCTGTTCCAGTGCTTTGTCACCCTTGCTGCAAAGAAATTCTTTCGCACATTTGTGTGGAAATTCCTACGCCTAGGTTTGTGGCCATTTCCCCTTGTCCCATCACCATGCACTGCTGAAAAAAGTCCAGCCTCATCCCTTTGCCTCCTGCACCTTGGGTATTTGTAGACATTGAC
Organism: Tympanuchus pallidicinctus; assembly: GCF_026119805.1. Taxonomy (NCBI): domain Eukaryota; kingdom Metazoa; phylum Chordata; class Aves; order Galliformes; family Phasianidae; genus Tympanuchus; species Tympanuchus pallidicinctus. The sequence continues at coordinate 7,482,040 of NW_026294813.1, read as the reverse complement.
CAGATCCCATCTGTGTCTTCTTTTTTCAAGGCTGAACAGACCCAGGTCTCTCAGCATTTCATGCACAGAATCACAGAATGGCCAGGGTTGGAAGGGACCTCACAGATCATGAATCTCCAGCCCCCTGCCACATCCAGGGCCACCAACCTCCACATTTAATACCAGACCAGGCTGCCCAGGGCGCCATCCAATCTGGCTTTGAACACCTCCAGGGTCAGGGCATCCGCACACTCTCTCTAGGCAGCCTGCTCCAGCACCTCACCACCACTCTCTCTGTAAGACAGTCCAGTCCAACTGTCTGCCAGTCACCAATAGTTCTCACTAAACCATGTCCCTCAACACATCATATATACTTTCCTTCAACACCTGCAGGTATGAAGCTACTCTTCATGAACCTATGTTCATGATATATATTTTGCTTTGTTACTTTGATTCAGCCTGAAAAAGTTCAGTAGCTGACTTTTGACCTGTCTTGCATTGGTAAAGGTTTTACCTCCTCTTGTGCCAAAGATACAGTAGCTCCATGAACATATGAAAAATAATTCAGGTTGAAAGAAGTTCAGTGCATTCTACTGTTAGATATTAGGTAGAAATTCAGAATCGGTGTTATGGCATACTTAACATACATATGGCATACTTAACAACTCACAACCAACATTAAGTTACATTGCTTTTATCTCAGAGAGTTTTCGTTTGTCTTTTAATTACTTCATAAATGCTGCTGAAAGATTCTTGGAATCTGTATGCTGTCATAAACGAAAAAGGAAAATTCTCATAAGTAATAAAATGTTGTTTGGCCTAACTGTATCAAATAGGCACAAAATGGAAATGTTCAAAACTCCTCCACAGACTTGTCTAGGTGGGGAAGTGATTGTGAAAACATGGAAGTATCATAGGTATCCCATTCTAAGCCCCCTGCAGACAATCTCTGTAAATGCCTTTCTGCGATTTAGCTTAATCCACTTTCAAAGCTCTTAATATCTTTTCAGAGAACTACCGTAGAAGAGTAGTTTGAGAGCTATTTTGGGTTATTCTTTCGTACAGACAAACCTTAAGTGATACCTTTACTGGCAGACTTCCCAAAGTTACATCATCTACTATAATGTTACATCTTTTAATAACAACACTATGGTAGATCCAGGTATTTTGCATTTCAAACTTCTACATTCTTAATTTATAAAATGTCTGTTTCTTTTAAGCATTTTTACAGGAAATGTGAAATCTGAACATTCCTCTGTTCCGTTCTGAAGGTTTCCCCTATGTAAATTTTGTACCCAAATTATAAAAGAATTTTCCAAGCTTTTTGAGTATTTTGTTTTAAACAACAACCAGACAAAACTCACTGTTTTCAATATAGGAAATGATGTGCTTAGAATTTCAGAATCACTTGCATAAACGTAGGCCTTAACTAGAAACTATTCCTTTTCCTCACCTCCATCAGAGGAAATACTGATTCTGTGGGGTAGTTCTAACCCAAAGCGTATTGCTGTTCATCTGTTCTATCTATGATGAAACAAAATGTGCAATGGTATAGACATACCCATCAGAAGAAAGGTATCCAGAAATCCTGGTAACAGCTAACTCTAGACTCATAAGGAACTAAAAAGCTCACCATGAAATGGTGCAATTATGCAATTGCAATTATGTACTTTATCAAATGAAGAGCTGGAGAACTGGTAAGCACAAGAAATTCTGCCAGGCAGCAACTCCAGCCAAAGTAACAGAAGATATTATTAAATAACCTTCATTTGTCATATTACTCTATCTTATCTGCCATTACCAACATTACAGAAAAATGAGCTTACTTCACTTGTCATAAAATATTTCACTTTCACATAAGTTCAAAACTTATTAATGTGGAATTGCATTGTTTACTTCTGTTTCAGATATACATGAAATAGATGAAATATTTAAAGAAAGCAATACAACCTATGTTTCCCTTTCTTTCTAAACAACTTCAAGAGAGGTCGGTACATTGTTGTTATTTTGGCACATGCTACGTTTGAGCACACAAAAAGCAGGTCTGCTAGAAATGAACTATTCACTCCCAAAGGATGGTAAGGCTAAAATACTGAAACCATTTATTAGAAAAAGATTCCCAACACAACAAGTAATGGAGCATTACAGAAAACAAAAGAAGTGTTCTGGACATTATTGCAAAGCTCTTCATGACCTGGTTAAAGACAATGCTCAAAACACAGTACATGGGAATTTTTGAGAAAACAAACAAAATATAAAATAAAATAAAAACCCACAGGGATTCATACTCAATGACAAAGTGATTATTTTCCTGGCTTGCACCAGTCTACATGATTTCCATCTGCTGTTTATTCGTTTTCTTTACCTTCATCCTCTCACCTACGTTTCCCGAGAAACAAATATATTTCATGCCTAGCTGTATTACACTCTAGCTTCAGTCTCTTGCTTCCCTCATTTTTTGCTGTACTCTTAAAAGACTTCTGATTTTTAATAATGGCTGTTCTGCAAGACACAGCCTGACTGCTAAAATGGAAAGACAACCAGAGCAGTCCAAACTCCCCAACTTGATTATTGAAGCTCTGTCTTCTAAAGTAGGTATGCCAAGCATCCAGCTTGTTAGCCACATCTCTCCCACTGAATTACTTCATCTGCCCTGTAGGATTTCTATGAATTTGTAGGCGTAAGAAAAAAGAAAGCACAAGGCAAAAACGCATACGTAAACTGGCATATGCTACATGAATGAATACAATATGTTGAAATCAGAAGTGACATTGCCAGGTTCACTTTTTCCCTAGCCCAACAGACCCTTCCAAGAGCCCTTTGCTGCTTCTGGGTTCAGGCCAGCTTTAACATCGTACTTTTGTCATCCATATTTTAATAAAAACTACTGAATGTAGATCAAGTTAGCTGCCAGAATCCACCTTCTCATCATCTGAAACAAATTTAATGCTCTCTGAAATAAAGTCTGCAAGAACAAGCAGTTAATCCCTCCAGAAATTAACCTGACGACTTTGTAGCAGTTATCGTCTTCTGAAATTTCAGTGCGGCTGTAAAGCAAGCACTCAAAACCAAAGGAAATGACAGCTGCTTATGCAATCTGTGTTTTGCTCACTTAATTGCCAATAAGTTAGTAAAATAATTACATGCATCATACGCTATTTTCTGTAAAGATGTGTCCTTGAATCTAGACAACTGGACAGCCTCTGAGAATGAGCTCTCCATCTATACACATGGACTAGACCAAATTAAGAAAGCATAATCATGTAATTTGCCTGACACTCTGTGGCTAACTAGTGGAGATCTTTTCTGTCATTCAGTTAGAAAGTCTGATGCTCTCTATGTTAATTTAATTGTTCTACACTGAAATGCATGATTACCAAAAGGCATCTAACTTTAGCAGGAAGAATGCATGGTGCTCTGCAAAAACCTTCCTTTGGGTTTTACCCCCAGTTTAAGATCTAGGTTTCAAAACGTGTTCAGGTACCTTCTGAGGAGGAAGGGCAGAATTTACAGCACAGAGAGCAGAACAGCCGCAGGTAGGTCAGAATTCCTTCCTCGGTAACAAGTGATTATGCAAGCACAGATTATTAACATCAGTCAGCAGACATGACACTTGATCTCATGCTTTTCTGATTACCTGCCCCAGGACACCTTTGTCTGGGCCAAAGGGTATTTAGAGAGAGGAAAGCAGCTGCAGCCGTGGCCACCACTATTTTATCTGCCTTCTGTCTGGAGTTAAAATTTTGTGTGTCATACTGACGCAAGACACTAAGATGGTTCAAGTGTTGTGCTAATAATGCTTAGTGTTTTTGGCAGCAAGCCAGGAACACACTGTACAAAGAAAAAGCTAGACAGACCATGACAATTTTCAAGTGCTTATAGCTTGTTCAAATCTCAAAAAATCTTCAAGGGGCCAGAAAAAGGCTCCCTTCTACTTTCTACCTTTCTTTTGGTGGAAAGGAAGTAAATAGAAAGAACTGTAAGTAAGTAAGGTCTTTTCAAAGCAGAAAGCATTACTATTTACAGAACTACCAGAAGTACTGCAAATCTACCTCTCTCCTGAAAAATTCGGAAGACATCTCCATGATAAAACAACAGCAAACCCCAGCTTGTAATAAGTCAGTTATCTCATAGATCTTCATCTGGTTAAATCCTAATTCTAAGGTTCTGACAATACATTTGTAAAAATGCCAAAAGTAGTTCAAACATAAAGGACTTTGAATACAAACGTGCTTTAATGGTAATAAATCTATCTATTAAGATAACAACTTCGAACAACTAATTGTATAGATCTTTTCATAACTACAGAATATCATGTAGACATAAACCAGGCTTACTTTAGTCTTCAGCAGACTATCATTATCTGACTTTATACAATAGAGCTATTAATTATATTAACTTTCATTACTAGCCACTTTATAATTTTGCAAGGCATTATGATTCAGATGCTGGAAAAAATATCCATTTAGCTTCAGAAGTAATCAGTTTGATGAAAGGCAATTCATAATTGCGTGACAGACTAGAACTGTTGGCCAAGCCAGCAGAAAACTAAGACAAAAAAAAAAAAATGCTTTCTCTCTATAAGCCTTGATTTGACCTAGTTAGATCCTTAAACAGACCTGGAATCCTTCTGTAAACTTTTAAAGGTCTTGCCCACGGGAATACATTTGCAAAACTGATATAATCATTCCAGAGTTGTGTCTAGTCCAAGCTATAAAAAAAATTGACAAACATTGGGAGTAAATATTCCCAGAAAAGGTACTTGTTTAGAAACTTCCAATCCAGGTAGCTAGATGTCCAGTGAGTGAGCTTAAGCAGTTTCAGAACTAAATTCTCTACCAAAAAAAAAAAACCCAAAAACTGTTACAAAGATAGAAGTTTCTATATTGGGCAAAAAGGGGTTTTGAGAAAGGATCGAAAGAGTTCAAGTTTTGGATGGATGTCCAACAGAGTCCAATAGATTGATCTACTCAGCATCTTTTCAAATTTAAAATAAAATCCCAGGAAGCAGACTCTATGGTATAAAGCAAAAAAAAGCAGCACATAAGATTAGTAACAAACACTACAGAATTTGTGTCAAGCATTGTGTTTCAGACAAGATGAATATTTCCTCTCATGTTTCTAAATTGGCAGGAGATTAAGCACAGGCAATATTCTTAACAACTGTCATACGTTACTGTTCTTCAAGTGGGCTCTGTTACGAATGGCAGCAGGTACGTTAAGTCTTTCATTTTTCCATCTAAGACTACTGGGAGTGAGGCTCCCTAAATAAACAATTTAAAAAAAAATCAAACCAAAATAGAATGAAGGCCAGCATTAGGCATTTTCCCATCTTCTTCCCATTCAATTTAATGTATAGAGACAGATGGTGAAATGAAGCAGGGACTCTTTCTGAGGCTAAATAATTTACATGGAAGAGCTTCTAGCATCGAAGTTTTCTTCTTGGAGATGAACGGACCATAACATGTCCAGTAAATAGAACTCCTAAATCTCCCTCCCCTACCCAGAATGACCCTAACTAGTGTTCCTATAGCTAATCTATATCCCCACATCCTGTGCTGTACATCAAGTCTTTGTATTCACTTAAAATCTGACAAGTTTATTTTTGAAAATACTTACAAAATATATCGTGACTTGAAAATGTGACTGCAACACAATAGATCTGTCTTCACTCTCAATTATTCACAGGCAATATCTTGTTCATCTCCATATAATTTTTATTCTTACCAAAACAAATAATACCAGACCGTGGCGGGGGATAGGGGAGCACGCAGAAGCTGTAACCTATCTTGTCCTAACCAGTCCAAAGAAATTCTACATGGGGAGATTCCTCTGGATATTACTTTGACTTCCTTAATGAAATTCAGGTGTAATCCCTAAGGCTCTATAGCAGAGAGTACCTTTAGCTCAACTACTAAACATGGTATTTGACAAAAGGGGATTATGTTTAGTTGCATCTACTGTGAATATCAACAAGTATAGAGCCACTATTTAAAACACATTTCAAAAACACACCCAGCTTAAAATTCACAACGGAACAAAATATAAACAATCTGTAAAACATATTAGGAATTTTCTTGAAGATTAGTAAGACTTCAGTTTCATTTGTATGAATTTTATTAAGGCCAATTACAGCATGAATTCCTGCACTTGCCCTCTTCCAGCCCTGATGTAACAGAAGTTTGCTAAGATGACCTATATCAAACAAGTATAAAACTATGATCAACTCACTGATTTGGAAAAAGATTCAAACTAAATAGCAAATTGGTTTTTTTGACCATAGGAAATACTTCTGGGGAACAAAAGGTCTGATTCTTCTCCCACACTGCCACAGCACAGTCCATGATGTGATTCAGAGAGGCAGAGAGGTTTTTCACCAGCACGCAATGGGGCCCAACCAACTTTTGGCTCAAACTCCTCTCTCCCTCTTCTTTTCCCTGAACAGACAACTTTATCCAGGAATATCATTTTGGTAAGGTTACATATTTCTTCAGTTCTTTCCACAAAGTCTAGATTAGGTGCAAAGCAGAGAGTCATGCCCTGTATTTCTTCCGAGAAACATTTCCCAGCAGCTTCAGTCTTCAATTTATTTATTTTTTAATCCTTTCATCCTGTCAATCTATCCTCTCCCACCTGAGACAGAAATGTAAGCAGTACTCAGAGCATTCCAGTAGTCCATAGGGTCTGAGATCGCTATTTGTTGCCAGATAGATCATGTGCATAAGTAAGAAAAATATAAATACTGACTAATGGAAAATGGAGGAATAGCTCTAAATGTAAAGCTATAAATGGATATTATCCTTAACAGCAGTTTTTTCCCTTCTTTTGTTTCATGAACATATTGTATCTGTGATGCACATTTCAGAAAAACATCCCCAAAACCTGCAGATGCTTTACTTCCAAACATCAGAAATCCTAAAAATATTAAGATATTCACTTTAAAAATGAAATAGTAATTTTTTTAGGGAGAAAATTACAAAGCAACTTATAAAAAGTGCAAATAGGACATCTACAGAAACAGTTAAGGCTGATGTTTTTCCACAGGATCTCAAACTCAAGAAAAAATGTACATCATTTCTAAATATCAAGTCTAGAACTTTTCCAGGTTCTCTTAATCAACCTATGGTTTTCTTTTACAAAACCTGTAAAACCCAATGCAACTGTCCAAGTGCAAGTAACCAGTAATACAACTGCCTGAGATTAAGAAGTTGCTGTAGTTCTACTATGTGTTTCTGTCCATCTCCAGATTCTGAAAGTTTTAAAACAGTAGGGAAAAAAGAAAACACAGAAGAGGCAGTGCTGACAGTCTTTGATTACCTTAGCTCCAACTATACATCCTTTATTTTACTAAAAAAATGAACTCTCTTAATGAAAATGAAATTGTCTTAACTCTTTTCATCACCTTCGTATGTTTATTATTCTTTTGTAAATACTTCAGATCAAACACTCTTACCTGATTGTAAGATATACGACTGTGAGAAGGTGATGGTGGGGAAGGCTGTCTTAAACAGAGCAAAAAAAGCCTCAGATGAAGAGCAGAACAAATACTGCAGTGTGTGCTGGTCTTAATGAGAAAAGCCTTTCATGTAGAAGCAAACTGCAAGTTATGTGCTGCAGCTACATTTACAGTTCTACTAAAAGTTCTTTTTTGTGTGTATTTGCTGTTATACAGACTACTGATGCAGGAAATCTTAATGAAGTAGTAACTGATGTATTTTAACAGCTCTCACTACAAACTTGTCTTCCTATAGACCTTAATGACTTTAAGACACACAATAACATAATAAACACTAATAACGGCTCTTCTGTACAATGGATCAAATAATCCATTCAGAATTGTATTTGATAAAGAAAGGGTAATAATAAAGTTCAGGTTCTTTCACCTAGCTAACAGTATAAAGTACTCTCATGTATTTGTGACACTATATATACACTAGTATATGTTACCTACAGCCTTCTCTCTCGCTTGTGTATATGAATAAACAAACTGATACAGTATTTTTCTCAGCTAATTTTATAGCATAACTGTTGAGGTCTAGGAGAAGAAGCTTTGTACAGATCAAAAAGCAAGAATCTGCTTGGCCCAAACTGTAAAAGGAAATGCAAGGGCAAGCAAAAAGCTAAGAAACTTTGCTTCAAAACTGTAACTACAGAGAAAGGTACCTGTAATGACTGATGGAGTAACCAGCTGAAGAAAATAAACCCATCCATGCCTTCCTCCAGGATTAGATCCAGAAATGGTTAACCTAATTCATGGACATGCTTGAAGATCAAATTCTTCAGGGTAATGTAACACATAAAATATACATACATTATTCTAATAGCCAAATCCTTTTAGAACTTAAAAATTGGTAACAAATCAAATGCCAAATGGCTGTAAGAACACACTACTGTTCATTTTCAAATATGCACAGAGAAAGTTTTATCACCCAATTCCTGTACCAAATATTTTTCCTGTATTCTCATTCTGACAACTATAGTGTGTTCCATCTTGCTGTGAAAACAATCTGCAAACACTGTAGCAAAGGGCAAGGGGAGTACTTCCAAATTGGAAGGAACAGACACCAACCAACCAACCAGTCCAAGCAGTACTGACAGAAAAAGTAATTGCACAATAAAGTAATACATTAAATCTAAAATCAACTGTTTCTCACTGGATGACCTCCAAACTTCCAAAAGCAACCTGCAAAGGAAATAAAGATTGTACATAGACTCTTCATATTTACTCCCTTGTATTTACTCCTTTACTATTTATACACAAGATTGGAAAGGCTGTTTGCCTGTTCATTTAAATTACAATATGTAAGGGTTTTTTTTGTTTTGTTTTGTTTTTGTTGAAGAAACCTCATCATATTTGCCAAAATCTACTTTAGATTTCCACAAGATGCTTTAGGCCTACCAAAAGCAAACAAGTATTCGAGATGAATTCCTACAGCATGCCACAGTTTATTAAAACTGAAGAAATCAGTAGGACCAAGAGACTGTTGAAAAAGGCAGGAAAGCCCAAAAATCGGAGGGAGAGATGAAGCCATCAGCTGACTGGAGACAAGTCACTCAGACAGGGTATAGAAGGGGCACAGCGTTCTCCTGCTGTGCATACTGTCTCATTTTGTACACTCAGTATATCATGGTGTGCATCCGGGAACACTTTTCTAACTACAAAACCAGGTGAAATATGCTTGATAATGAAATAAAGACAGGAAAACCTGCAACAAACTACTTTGTGGGGATAAATATGGAAGGGGGGATCTCCACACTATCCTAAAAAAGCAAGTCAATAGGATGTTTGCATGTGAATAACACACAATGAAACGCAAAGAATTGATACTTACAAGGACAGATTTCCTGGAGCAGATCTCCTGGGAACAGGCCAAGACTTTCCATACAGCTATGACCAAAATGCAGTGCTCTCCTTTTCAAGGTAACCTGTGGGATCACCTCCTGCCACTGCCTATTTCCACAAAACGGGCAGAAGCTTGTACTGCCATCACGATCTTCAGCATAAATCAGAAAAACTGTTTTAACTAAGATCAAGTTAAAATAAAAGCTCACACTAACCACAGCTAAGGAAGGATGTGCGTTAAGTGACTGTGTCACACTCATGCACAGACTGCATATGCCTCTTATCAATCCTTTTGCTCCTACCTGGGTAATGATGACCACCTGATCCAACAGTCTTACGTTCATGCAAGCATCCTTCAGCCAAAATCCTATTCCCAGACCAAAATGTAAAATCTAAGATCTTTTACCTCCACTTTTTCAAGAACTTTGCCCCTTCCTATCAATTTCCATTTATCTGGCAGTAAAAGCCAGTGGCAGTAAAGATGTTAGCTGCATTTTGTGAACAAAGCAGAGAGGGGTGAAATGGATCAGCATGTTCTTCCAGTAGTTTTTCCTGGAAGGATGACTGAAAACTATAGAGAAGATTGCTTGTTACCTCTCCAAACTCCTAACACAAACCCAAAACACTGCTAATGGCTATTTTTGTGGAAGAGCTAAAAAAAACCTAAATACCATCATGGTTATATCTCTTTAAAGCTTACTGTTTATCCACATACTTCGAAAGCCTTTGTTTCCATCCTGCAATGTGCAGAGCAGGGCAAAGTAACAACAGTGTGCCCTGGCCATCTCTTACTCATTTGGTTCACATGCATATAGAGAAAAATAAACAAATCTCAGTAAAACAAAGTGATACTAAATTAGTGCTGAGAAACAGCAAAATAATCAGCAATGACAGATCTTTCAGTACTGTCAAGGAGCATGTATTTTAACACATGAACAACACACATGCTGACAACACACATCTTGATACACAACAAAAGCTTTCCTTCCAATTGATATGGACCATATATATTCTTATTTGAGTTTCTTGAGATACCATGAATGTGTCAATGATCAATTATTCTCCCTTAGTGCAATCATTATAGGACACAGGTACAGGAGTAGATACACTCTTGACTTTGGATCTTCAGCTCTATATGTTCCACAAAGTTTCAATTAAGAAATGGTTTATTCGGGAAGAAGTGACGTTTAATCTGAAACCCTGCATTCTCTGGAGGATTCTGTCCCAGGCGTGGTCTGTTCTAGTTCAATTTGTTCTGAAATTTATTTAAAACACCTGGCTTATATTCAAAGCTTTTACTTTTACTCACTAATAGTTTTGTTAAAGTGTGCAAGACTTTCCATTTTACACTGAGCATTTTCAAAATGTGGTTTTGAGTTTTTCTAATGTACAAAATATCTCTTAACAACTGAAACTGAGAATTGAGACTTCTCCTCAATGCTGCAAAAAAAATAGTTTCACTCATTATATACGTTGTTCTGTTTCTGTATGCTGAAACAGACTGATCACTAAATTCCCAAAACAGCTGAATGCATTTTAAAACGACTCCACCCTAATAATTATGCCAAGTGAAAAATAAAGTTCTTTATAAAATGGAGACTGATGGAGAAGCCTGAGAATCTGTGTAGAAGACTTTATACAAGCTGAGGAATTCCCCCATGTTTTTTCATTGTAGGATCACCTAATGAGACTGAACGTGTACAGTGACATGAATCCCAGGAACCTGAAGGAAGTGGCTGTCCCAGCTGTCAAGTCCTCAAAGACTGGAAAAAGGGAAATATCACTCCATTAGTACGAAAAAGAGGAAGGAAGACTCAGGTACTGCAGGCCAGTGAGCCAAACCTCTGTGCTAGAAAAGATCATTGACCAGGTTCTTCCAAAAGCTATGGTAAGGCACATGCAACACACAAACATGATCTGAGATTGCCAGCATGGCTTCACCAAGGGCAAAATCATGCCTGATCCATCTGGTGGCCTCCTATGATGAAGAGATGGTATCAGCAGACAAAGGAAGAACAATTGATGTCATCTCCCTGGACTTCTGAAAGGTCTTTGACATGCTCTGACACTACATCTTTATCTCTAAGTTGGAGAGATACGAATTTGAAGAGTGGATAAAGAATTCATCTGTGGATAAAGAACTGGTTCGATGGACACAGTCAGAGAGTTATTGTCAACAACTTTATGTTCAGGTGGTGGCTGGTGATGAGTGGTGCCTCTCAGGTGTCCCTCTTGGGACTGGTACTCTTCAACATCTTTATCAACAATCTGGATGGAGGGATTGAATGTACCCTAAGAGAGTTTACAGATGACACCAAGCTGAGCGGTGCACCTGTTATGAGATGTGTCATTCAAAGGGACTCAGGCAAGCTCAAAAACTGAGCCCATGTGAACTGAATCACATTCAACAAGGCCAAGTACAAGGTGCAGCACCTGGGTTAGGACAATCTCAAGTATGTTTACAGACTGGGAGAAGAAGTTAGGAGCTCTAGTGGACAAAAAGCTGTATGTGAGCCAGCAGTGTGCATTCTCATTTAAGTAATAGCCTGAAACAATAAAGATGTTTGAATATGTCAGTAATTGAGTTATTATCTCAGCAAATCTGCTGATAACCTAGCACAGTTTCTCAATAGCTTGAAATGGGGCAGCTCCTAAAACTATCTAATGTGCATCTGTTACAGGATATCTGCATTTCTGAAAAATCAAGGGGATTAAAATAGGTATTCATACAACTTTTATTCATGCTTTTGTTTGGAAGGATACTGGGCTAATCCAAAATACTCTAAAAATATCGATGTAACCTAAATACACCATAAACAATATATATCTATTTATTTAGCATATACAAAAGCTATCTACCATTTTCTCCTTACTTTCTCTGTTTTAACATAACTAACTGCACCTCAGTGACTCTTCGACACACATAAGGAACACAATTTGATACAGAAGTATTTGTTAATCTTTGCTTAAAGCTAGAGCTCAGACTTTAGCTCAGCTGAGCTTTTTCATCCTCAAACTTGCGGAAGAAATGCTGACTTCATTTAAATGACAGAATAATGATGGCAAGTAAAGGAGAAAAACCATTAGCCTTAATCTATCACCAGTATCCTGAAAAGTATAATACATTTCACAATTATGAAGAATAGTGCTTGACAATGGTAATAGCTAGACTGATGCAATCTGTTACATTGCACGCTGATGACCTTAACTGTGATTTTAAAAAATGGTGTGTGTGTGTGTGCATATACACACATATATATATATACACCATGCACAGTTCATGGATACATACATATGAACACACTTTTTCCAAAGATGTCATTGAATATTTGAGAGCTCAATTCTGTAGAACAGGATTTCATTAAAAATTTTTGGTTAAATAGAAATAATAACTGAACAGAAATTAGTTACTTTTTGTATGTTTGGAAGCAATTATTCACAGTCACCAGAGAGAAACCATTATTCAGTACAATGTTTACTTGTTTATTGTGATCAAGCTGTGGATAAAAAATTCTCCCACTTCCCCAACACAAGATGCAAAAGTAAAAGAAACAAAAAAAATATGGTCCAAATCTGACAGGACAAGGAAGCCATTTTCTCTTTTTCCTCCTTCCGCTGACTTGAGGACAAATTCTATTCTATTCCTATTATTTTTATGGCTTAAAAACTTTACGCATACAGGAGATGGACAGCATCACATGAGTTTGCTACAAAATATCTTTTGAACCACAGTAAAAGAATTTAACATCCTTTTAAAATCATGATCAGAATGATACATCACGTCTGCTTCTGCTTTTCTGCTCATCTGCTGTGCTTGTTCACAAAGCAAACATTGAAGTCTTTAGCCTGTCCTAAATTAGTGTAAGATTTAAAGAAAAAATATGGAACTCCATTTTTTCATATATTTTAAAAGCATGATTTCTGGGAAGAAGATTCACTGACTTTGGCTAATATTTTCTCATTCCACAGGATATCTGGCTATCATACTTAGGACAAATTATGACAGAAGGTGGTAGAAAGTGACAAGAAAATGAGGAATGTAAGCCAGTCAGATGGTTAAGTGAATAAGAAGGTTTAGGATAAGGCTAACTCAACAACCCAAGTTACAGCATTAAATATCAACTATTGGTAACAGTTGATGAGGGAGAAATGAGAACAGAACTTTTAACAATTTCCTGCAACTAACTATTCCCAGTGACTACAGAGGAAATTTAAGCCTCTGCACATAACATAGTTCCAACTGCATCTTTCCCCTAATTATTTTTTGGGATGGAATTTTTGATATATACCACATACATGCTGGAGAAGAGACGAGAGGCCACCTCTGTGCTCCCTGCAGCTCCCCGAGTGCTGTGGTGCGCAGTGAAGGAGGTGCCAGGCTGTGCGGTGGGAGCTGAGGGCACGGAGCTGCCCGGGAGGGAACGGCTGTGCCTGAGGTGTCAGAGCCTGGCGTGGGCTGCACGGAGAGGTGGCTGAGCCTTGTGCTGTGTCAGTGCTCAGGAGGTGCTGGGCTGTACTCACAGTAATAGGCTGTAATCTCTGCTGAGCTCTGGTGGGCAGCCAGGCAATGGGACTTGCGTATTCTTTTAAGTCTCTTCTAACTGAACTAATCTATTCTATTTTAAGAAGATCACCAAGTACATCCCAAAACGAATGTACAGGGATTAAGTTGTTAATTCAGAGAAAAAGCCTTTAAGCATGCTCTGTTGTACTCAGCTAATCTCTTTTCATAGAGTAAAGTTGATCTTCCCATCATAGTTTTGAAAGACTACAAAACATTCTCTACTATTTCCCTCATCATGAAGAGATAGTTTCGTGTGATGTTACATTTATAAACAAAAAGCTTTTGGCTTTTATATGCATTTAGCTATTTTTGTTCAAGCAAGATTTTCTGCAGATTTTTCTTTTTTCTAGTTTTAAAACCATTATTAAAAAAAAAATAATTGATCAGCCCAGTTCATTAAGGTATGTGATAAGAAGATTTGGTGATAACGTAAAAAGAAAGCACTATAGGATGATGGAATAAACTATGTTTATCTAACACAGATGAAGAGCAGCAGAGGTGTTTCACCACCAGCTGTTAACACTGATTCCAAACAACTTAGGTCACGTCTCCATATGAAAACGAAATTTCAGAAGTCTGCCATCGTATCTCCTCTCCCTCTTTCCCCAGCCAGATCCTTGGCTTTCCTCTCCTGTTGCAGGAAAGATATTCAGTCCCATTTCAAAATTACTGGGATTCATTTTGTGCTACCTTCTTAATGCATGACAACTTCTTACAATAATACTCTAGTGCTTTTCCTGTTGTGATTTTAAAGGTTGTAATTCTTGGGCTTTACAACAGTTTTTGTGACTTCTTCAGTATAATATCAGAGAAGAATCCCTCAGAACAGTTACAATATCCATACAACAAACAGTTGTGTTGTACCAAACAGTTACAATATCCAGTTTCTTCACTTTGTTTAATGCCATCAAAACTAATTTAAATCACTATACACATCAGAACAATTCAGTCTCCTTGCTAAATATTAGAATCGTAGAATTCTTAGAGTCAGAAAGGACCTTTAAACATCAGCTACTCCAACTCTCTTGTGATGAACAGGGATATCCTCAGCTAGATCATGTAACCCAGGGCTAATATCTGATGTTCTTCAAATATAGACAGGCAGCTGTTTCATAACTAGCCTACATGCAAATAAATTGTATATATTGAGTTCTGCTTTCATTCCTCATAAATCAGTCCCAATATCCTCTCCAAAGCAGGGTCAACTTGATGCAGGAACACACACAGTTATTACTCTGGCACTGAGATAGTTGAAAGAGTCAGGGCACATGCCATATAAGGTGATCTAGAGTACTGTTGCTTACAGTTATACTTCATTCTTAGGTAGGTCATAGATGTTCAAGTTCCGAAGTAAGATTTACTGGCAGCTAGTTCTAGGACCTTCTGAAGGCTTCAGTTTCATATGTCTAGTGCCAACAAATTCCAGGTGATTCAGAACACCTGGGAGATATTCCCAGAAGTTATTGATTAATTCATTCATTACATTCAGCACTATTTAAAACAATCTAATAATTCACATACCTCCAACTTTAAAAATCTGACTCTTCTGGAGAAAAGATGATGCATATATTTTCATGGGCTACTACAAACACCTTTCTACACTAGATACTTTCAAGAATTTTCTTTAAAACTAGCAACAGTTATACTTGTATAGCAAGTCATACCTATTATAATAATTTTATGGGTTGACAGTTGGATACAATGGGTTGATGGGTAGACTTGATGCTTGCAAGTTTTTTCCAACCTTAATGATTCTATGATTTTATGATTATTAACAGGTGAAGTGCATGTCAAGACCCACGACTGGTTATTATGACATTACATCAACATATCTTCAGGTTTTGGAAGGATTTTGTGCTTGGAAGATAAAACTAAGAATGAACAGATACAAAGAAGTGAGCAGAAAGCACTACACACAGCCCTTAAGTATCCATTCTATTCCTCATTTCTATAACCTCCATAAACTGGTCATTTTCTTCCCTTAAAGGTTTATACTTCTTCCTCTCCTCTCCTGGATAGCTTTCAACTATGTGACAATGAAGAAATCAAACACCAAATTGCAGCAGCTACATATCCTCTTCATGACAGTGTAATTTCTTCTGCCTTAAGGCAGTGTCGAGCACTGAAATCTAGCTATTTACTTATAACTGGTGCTATATTACACCAAAGAATTAACTCCTACTTATATAAAATGTGCACAAAGACCAATTTACTCATAGTGGTCCTGTTTAGAGTTAAGAGTCCAAGCCAGCATTTCCTTTACAGCCAAGTCAGCGACAATATTTGGACAGAACTCTAACTACAGAGAACACAGAGAAACTCAAGCCCTAGTGCTACTTCCATTCCTGTAAATAAGAAACCAGAAAGCAAATGTATGTGCACGCCCTTTCTTTTTGCTTTAGAAGCTGCTTAGAATTGTCATAAGTTTTAAAAGAAATAATCTCAGAGAATTTTAAAAATCGTTATACATAAAGACAAAGGTATCTGAAACAGACTTTTTCATAACTATTAAAATGTAAACATCTGTATAAAGGGGTCTGTTATTGATATGCTCATTTGAGTTTGGATGCATGAATTCTGACAACCATACAAAACCACGAGGGTTTCAAATGAATTGAGCAAGAAAACAACAACATACATTTTGACTAAAAAAAGAGAAAGAAAATAAAATGAAGAAAACAGTAGAAAGAGTCACATCGGGTAGAAGAGCAGACCTGTATATTCATTTCTTCATATATTGTTTCATCTGTTTAGAGGATAGTTGTTCATTGACACCGAGTGTGGTTGAGTTTAAATCATAATTCCTTTGGTTCATGGTTCATTTGCAACCATTTTCTCAGATGTGTCTGTAGAAGCAAATTAAATGTGTCCATAAGTATTCTGGAGAACTGAGGCCAACTGGTACAAAATGACACATGTCTCGGTTGGTAAACTTCCCTAGTCTGCAAAACAGAGTGGCCTCACAGAAACTGCCTTTGGGGAATGATCTCTGGAACACTGACTACCGAACAGTGTCCAGGAATTAGCTCACTGGTTTTGGCATCAAGTTAATCTGGACATTTTTCTGTAAAACTTTTAGCTTGGACTTAGCTAAGGATATGCAAAATGTTTCCAGGTTGGTTTGCATCCACACAGAAAGAAACTGCAACCCATCAAACCATCTTCAGCTGGTACATGGGAAATAATGCAATGTGATGTTAATTCAAACCAGGCAAAATTGGAGAGCAAAGCAGAGGAAGCTATTTTTTTATTGCCATAAAAAGGCAGGTAAGGGATAGCATATTAAAAACTGTTCCTACGTCTGAGGAAAGGAAAAGAACAAACTACACATGCAGCCATCATAAGCCATAGCCAAAAGAGACAACTGCCATTAAAGTCTGGATAAAAGCCATTAATTTTCTATCCATTCAGTGCAGAGAGGCACAGAAATGACTCTAACATTGTATTCATAACCTATGTGGTTATCTAACTTAGCATGGTTATTCTCTTTACCCTACATAAGATGACATGGTTATCCAACTTGAGGACAGTTGTGCCAACTTACCCTGGCAAACTGATATTGGAACAAGCCAGAGACAAAGGATGCCAGAGTCTGCAGTCAGGAACACCAGTGCAAGCTCCTACATCAGATGAAGCCACTGCCTCAGTGTCTGGTGCATCTCATCTCCTTGTGCATGAAGTAAGAGGAAATGCTTAAAATCACGGCTGCATCCATACAGTATGCATTTCACAAAATCCTGGTTTTGTTGGGCACATCATAGAATGCTGTTTCAGCCATATTCTATAACATTCCTCAAGGTTGTACTTTTCTTAAATATAATCCAGTTTGTGACAAACAGAATACACACTGGCATTTCCCAGCCTCTGGAATTTACGAGATTGCCCACTGTACTAGGAAACCCTACTGCTCTATTTTGACTAATCTGTTTTGCTATAGGTCATAATGTATCTTAAACACACAGACTTAGCTCACATACTCAGGTTACGCATATTTTGTATGTCTATAAGGTAAATTTGTCTAGAATTGTTTAATGCATAGATATCTCTTACAGTGGTCTCCTTTCCGTGTGGTAACTGCTATAAATTAAAAGTAGTGCGGAAAAATTATTCCAAATGTCAATACTTACAATTATTCTATCTTGCCAGCCACCTTAATGAGCATTGTCTGTCAGTACTAATTAAGATAAAATTACATCACAGTAATCTCTATATACATCACAGTAAAATTGTTTACTGTTACAGTTATTTGGAAAATAAAACACTTATCTTCCATAACCATAAGACGAATAAGCAACTTCTCTGTATTAAAGTTATCTTGAAGGAAGCATTGATTTTGTAGCACATTTCCCTGTATTACTATATCCCTGTATTATATAATATTAATATATTAACTATATTTGCAATTCAAGTTTTACTTCAACTGAAAATTAGGACCAATTCCATAGAGTAGTCAGGATTTGCATCCTCTAACCCAGCTCCTATCAATAAGTGTTGAGAACTTAGATTCAGAGGCCACTTCTACAAAGCAAAGCAATTTAATAATTTACCTCACAATATTATTCTAAACAGATTTCAGAAAAACGTTCTCAAAACATGCTTTCGAAAATCCATTTAAATTGTTCTTACTCCCTCACTCTTCTGGAACAACTTTCTCCTTTGACATCTGCAGTAAATATAGGATCCTGAAGGAAAAAAAAGAAGAAATTCCAAAAGTATCTCTTGTGGCCATCTCTAATTTAACAAAGTCAGTCTATTTCAGTGAAAGAATGCAACAAGCCAGATCAGACATCCACTATCAAAAAGTGTTTCACTTCAGCACTGAAAGCCTCATCTTCTTCCAACTTGCACACAGCAATTAAGCCCAATATAAAGAAGAAACTCATAGATTAAAAACAAATTCCAATTCAAACCAGAAAGGAAGGAACATAGTTTACAGAAAATATTACCTATTGTCTTTCTTCTTGGTATTATAATGATTATTTTTTCTCAGCCTTATTATTTACATTTTTGGGAAATATCTAAATCCTTCACATTCATCAAATCATACAAACATTTTCCATTACAGTATCTATTTGAGATTGAGAGTGTTTTAATTTTCATTTTAATCTTTCCAGTCATTTAACTCTGAGACTTGAAAAACAGCTTATGGATTTTTTTTTCTCTTATAAACATTTTGTTACTCATTTATCAAACAACTATTGTACACTTTTATAGAATGAGGAAATTACATATAATGAAAAAGAATAAAAACTTGCAGAGGTCTTAGCTTACAATGTATTATTACCTACATCTAGAAGATCAGACTGATAAAATGCAAATATGATTCATTTACTATCTCACTTTGTTAGAGACTCATCTAAATACCTAGATATATTTATATCTATTTATGCTAGAGACTCATCTCAAGTCTTAGGGGAAAGGAAGCGCTTTTTCAGTAACAAAAGACTAAATTCTCTGTTAAAAATATTTTTTTTAATGCAAAGATGCTATTATAAGATTTTAATTTTTCTGTATGTTAGAAAAGCTGATTTCTGTTGTAATATCCTATCTTAAGCATAAAATATGAGTGCTCCTCTTCAGGTTTTCTACTAGTTACGTTGTGCATTGAAATACAGGAATAGGGAAACAGAGTTGATGATATAATTCACACAAACTGCAGAGTACCACAACAATACAAGATCCTCTAATAAGACAACATTATCAGTGAATATTCCTCTTGCTGGGTCAAAGGATTCAATAATTAACATCAAAGCCCTGACACTGAGCAAAGCCTCAGCTTTCATGTTTCAGACAATCTCTTCAAAGCTTCATTATGAGATTTACTTGCACTAATTAACAGAGATCAGAGTCAATTAGCTATTTGCAGGCTGCCCATCACATCACAAGCTACTTCTGTTTGCAGTGGTACTGCATGACAGCAAACTAGATAGATTAATATAACACAACACAATTTTCTTCCCTTTATACACACCTCTAGATTTTGGTCATGTCTGTGCAAATATTGTCAGAGCTTTTAAAGCCAGTAAATGCCATGTAACTTTGAAGCTCTTCAAAAACAGTACTTTTTTTTTTTTTTTAATTTTCCAACCCATAGTGACAATATCCAAAAACCACTATTACAAATAATTTTAAAAAACATATAAGTATTCTTTTAACTAAAAATCAATCTTCATGTACAGGTACTTTTTTACTTCTCTTTCAGAAGGCAATCAAGAAAAGTAAATAATAAAATAATTGGTGTATTCAGATGACAGTTGCCTTGCAAACTCTCTAAGGAGGGGCAGAAATAGCAGGTATGGTACAACACTGCTTTTGGACCAGAGAAGAGTTTCACTTTGCAAGCATCGGCAGTGTGAGCACTGAAGAAGTGTCCATTCATCTGCCAGTTCTATACTTTGCAGAACACCTTTTTCTTTGAATAGAGCATAATCTTCTGTTCTCTATTACAGGCTCAGCAACGAGTAGAAAAGGTTTTTAAGTAGTATATATAAAGCTTATGATGATAATGAATGCACTGGCTCCATCTTTGAGTTGAGTCAAGACAGGCCTATAATAATGTAATCTTAATTATGCTCCATGAGAAAGAAATACAATCCTAAATTTCTTATTACTATGTATTTTGTGCTAATACATCACCATGACCATACAATCATAGAATCACAGCATTGCTCAGGTTGG
Source organism: Tympanuchus pallidicinctus (assembly GCF_026119805.1). Classification (NCBI taxonomy): domain Eukaryota; kingdom Metazoa; phylum Chordata; class Aves; order Galliformes; family Phasianidae; genus Tympanuchus; species Tympanuchus pallidicinctus. Next base: position 7,461,476 of record NW_026294813.1, on the reverse strand, counting down.
AAAAGACCTCAAAGATACAAGTATACACAAAATTTTTTCCTGAAGGCAGCCTGTGCCTGGACCTCAACAGCTGGATCTAAGCCATGACTTCAGACCAAGAGAGGAGCACCTGCAGCACTGTGTGCAGTGCCAGGACATCCCAATCTCAGTGCTGCCATGACACCATGATGAACTTCTCTGCCCTGCCTGCCTGCACCTGCCTGAAATCTCCGGAAAAATATAACTGGTTAGGTTACCATAAGAGAATCTGAAATGCTTTTTATTTTGTTTTACCTAATTTTGAAATTATCTAAACCACATTCTGCATTTTAGATGACACCCTGACTTCTATAAATGAGATCTGCTGAAATTTTCACATACCAGAAAACTAAGATGTCACAAAATTAGTCCTTCACCCAATGAGACTGTGTTCACAGAACCATTACACAGTATCACATGAGTATGCTATTAGCCCAAGAGACATTTGAGAAGCAATATGTTCATACACAAACAATTCAATTTTTGCCTTACTGACTCTGTTCCAGGGCTGGATGACACAGCTTTTCTCACTAATCCAGAACTGACTGTAGTATAGATTATGTCTACACCTCTGTCCCTCCTTTTCCCACGAGGAGATTTCTTTACATCAGTGAAGACTTCTGCAACATATATTACATGATTAAAAAAGAAAAAAAAAATAAGAATGAAAAAAGAAATGAGCGAAAAAATAGCCCCTGAATTAGTGTTTTACTCTAAATCCATTCAAGAGCACTGTTTATTTTTCATCAGTCTCTGGAGAAGGCTTTCAAAAGTAATTTGGGCTTTAAGAAACTCATGACCCACTGGATTTTCAATAGAATTTGAACTCCAAGCAATCACACTGTTTTTAAAGATGGAAGCTCAGCTGCAATGCCATTAATTCATCTCTGCAATTGTTTTTAGAAAAAGTTTTAGTACTGAAAAAGTTTTGAGTAAAAGGCAACTGCAAGGACAGGGACTTGGCAAAAGCTGTCCTGGGAAACAAGATATACTAATTGAGACAAATAGAGAAGCTAAGAGAAACTGAAAGAAAAAAGAGCAAGGCTAAGGAGATATAGTATTTTAGAAGAGAAATATTTCAGTTTTTTACAAAAGCCTAGATCCATAAAAGTAAAGCTATCCCCACTTCATCTCTAAATCTTGTCAGTTCCCTTTCTTCAGAAAAATGAATTCTCAAAGCTCAGCCTGCCACAGAAGATTACAGTCTGGAGGCTACCTCCTGCATATCTGTATCAACATAGCACACTTCAAAAATAAGGTCTCCTATTTCTTAGAATCATAGAATCATATAACAACAGTTTGAGTTGGATGGGACTTTCAAGATCAACTAATTCCAACTCCCTGCTATAGGCAGGGACACCTCCCACTGGTTGCTCACAGCCCCATCCAGCTGGTCTTGAACACCTCCAGGGAGGGGGCACTCACAAGCTCTCTGGGCAACATGTTCCAGTGTCTCACCACCCTCACAGTAAAGAATTTCTTCCTCATATCTAGTCCAAATCTAAGTCCAAATCTAGTCCAAAGCTCTTCAGCTTAAAGCCATTTCCCTCAACCTTTTGCTACGTGCTCTTATAAAAAGTTCCTCCTCAGCTTTCCTGTAGGCCCCCTTCACATACTAGAAGTCTGTTATAAGGTGTCCTTGGATCCTTCTGCAAGCTGCAGAGCTCCAACTTTCTCTCAGCCTGTCCTCACAGAAGAGGTGCTTCAGCCCTCTGACCATCTTTTTGGCCCTCCTCTGCACCTTCTTCAACAGCTCAATATCCTTCTTGTGTCAGGGACCCCAGAAGTGGATGCAGTACTCCAGGTGGGGTCTCGCAAGAGCAGAGCTGAGGGGCAGAATCACCTCCCTCAACCTGCTGGTCACACTTCTCTTGATGTAGCCCTGGATATGGTTAGCTTTCTGCCAGTGCGCACTGCTAGCTCATGTTGAGCCTTTCACCAACTAGCATCCACTAATCCTTTTTCTCAGTGGTACTCTCAAGCCATTCTCCATCCAACCTGTATTTGTGCTTAGGATTGCTCTGATGCAGGTGCAGAACCCTTGCACTTGGCCTCTCTGAACTTCACAAGATCGGCATGGGCCCACCTCTCAAGCCTGTCCAGGTCCCCCTGGATGGCATCCTTTCCCTCTAGCATGTCAGCTGCACCTCTCAACTTGGTGTCATCTGCAAATTTGCTGAGGGTGCACTCAATCCTATGTCACCTACAAAGATGCCAAGTAGTATCTGTCCCAGCATCGATCCCTGAGGAACACCACTCTTCACCAGTCTCCACTTTGACATTGAGCTGTTGTTTGCAAGTCTCTGACTGCCACCATCCAGCCAACTCCTTAATCAACCACTAGTCCAGGATGCTGTGTGGGATAGTGTCAAACACTCTGCACAAGTGCAGACAGATGATGTCAGTTGCTCTTCTTTTATCCACTGACACTGTAACTCCATCAGAAAAGGCCACCAAGTTTGTCAGGCATGACTTGCCCTTGGTGAAGCCATGTTGGGTTACCACCAATCACCTCATCTTTATTTTCCATGTGCCTCAGTAGGACCTTCAGAAGGATGTGCTCCATGATCTTGCCAGGCACAGAGGTGAGACTGGTCTGTAGTTCCCTGGATCTTCTCTTTTTTTCTTTTATTGAAAATTGGGGTTATATTTCCCCTTTTCCAATCAATGGCCATGACCTTTCAAATATGATGGATAGCGCCTTGGCAGTTTCATCCTCCAGTTCTGTCGTAACAGCGGATGGCTCTCACTAGGTTCCATGGACTTGTGCATCTTCAGGTTCTTTAGATGATCTCAAGCCTGATCTTCACTGACAGCGAGCAGACCTTCCTTCTCCCAATTTTTACCTTTGCTTTCTGCAGCTTGGGCTGTGCAGCTAGAACCTCTGCTGGTGAAGTTTCCATGTATTTCCATGGAAACTACAACAGATACAAAGAGCACAGAAACATCATTTGATGGAGCAAATACTCAGCTATAAAACAGTATTTTTCCACATAGTTACCTTCTTTAACTCTGCATTTTCAGCAGCGGTGAACAAGAGCCGCTATGCCACACCTACAAAAATCTGCATCCTCACAGGGTGACCCAATGTTGCTGTCACTGCTGCTGAAACGCACACCCACCACCTCATGGTAATCACACCCATTGGTCTGGGCTCCATGAATAGTCATTCTGCGTGCTGTCTCTCTCCTCATGCCTACAAAAGTGCTGAGAATGCCAGAAACCAGCCCAACACATGCATACCTTTGTGCAGGCTGGGCTCCTGAGCCATGGGAAGTACATCACTGATTGGTAGACTAGACTTCAAAATGCTTCTATTTCCAAAGCTTTGAAACTTTCTTGGATAGCAAACAGCTGCAATTTTTTTTTTTTTTTTTTTTTTTGTCCTGCATTTGCTATTTTAATTAAGACAAATGCAGAGATATTTAAGTATATTTTATCCTGTTTAATGAAAGTAACCATGGTGCCACTTAACAATTCTCAGTAGTTTAGTAACTTTCAGTAGAATTTGCTTCACAGACCACTTTTATCTTTTACTTTTCATGATTATACAGCTGAAGCATTACATATGGTTTTTACAATACTGAAGATTGCACTTGGTTTGTAAAGTTTTTCTAAATAATCTGAAAAATTTGGGTAACACTCTAACACAGTTTTTATCTAGCACCTTATAGGCATGCTCTCTGCACCTCAGAAACAACTGAGGCAGTCTAGTACCCGCCTTGACAAACTAGGTCCCTATAAATCAGTCACAGTAGCACTATAACAGGAGTGCTGAGGACTGTCTCCTCATACAGGGAGACAGTCAGAAGAAAAGAGTCAAGCTAATTAGTCAAATTTCTGCTTAGAATAGCAGTATTACATTGGTGCCAATGCTGACCTTTGCTTAACACAGATAACTTGTGAAAAAAAAAAAAACATCTGGATCTGGATATGATTAAAAGGATGAAGGAGATAAGAAAAATGAGCCCACAGAAAGAATCATAGGATCAGAAACACCACCAGAAAATCCTGTCTACCTTCCATCACTATACCACTAAAGCAAAGCCTAAAGATGGCTTAATATTAAACAATTATTATTGCGATGAAAATGGGTATTTTCCCATCAACAGCTGAATTTCCAGTGGCTTTTAAAAAACCTTACAAAACAATACAAATAACTCATTACCCATCCCACCCCCCAGGAAAAAAAAATAACAACAACAAACAACATCACTAAGCTCTTTCTTGATAGCATAACGTGATACCATTTGGCTGAATGCAACACTATCTGAAAATATTAAGGAAATCAGGATAGTTAAGTCCACTGTAAGCAATAGAAATTGAAAATAAAGTGGAAAAAAAAATGCAAGATTGATTATCCAAGATAAATGAGGTCTGGGATTTCTCTGATGACTTCTGAGCTATCCCCTCCTTAGTGACCTCTCCTTCACTCTGAATGGAAAGAAGATGAAAAGCAAAATGAATCACAGAATAAGACTGAAGTGATTCTGCCCCCAATGTTTTTGGCTCAAATACACAACCCTGCACTGCAGCCTATTAAATGTTTAGCTTATATTCAAGGAAGAGGCATGAACACAAGATTTCTTCTGAGTGTCATTTTATGCCCGTCCAATTAAAGCATTTCTATGTATCAGTCACTTCCTGCCATGTCTCAAATAAGATGCCTCAGAAAAGCAGATCTTTTTCAGTACTGCAATGGAGGCTGTTACTGACAAAGGTGGTCAAAGTCCCCATATTAAACCACAGATTTCCTTGTGTAAAGTGAAAGTTCCCCAAGACCAGCATAAAGACCAGACCTGAAGAGCAGTATGAATATGTACCTTGAAGTGAAACAATTCATTCTTTATTAGAGCACAGATTTTTTCAGTGCACGAAAATCCATACCAGCCATAAGTTTAGTTCTCCATTATAATCTCTCTCCTTTACCCCTAGTTCTCCATTATAATCTCTCTCCTTTACCCCTAGGTACATGATGGCAGATTTTTCATAAAATGTTATCTGCCTATATTTTCATCCTTCAGCCACTTTTTCACTTCTCTAGGAGGATGTTATTATCCAAGCACCCCTGTTCTTTTCTGTATAATCTAATGAGCAATACTTTACGGGCTGTATATTGATACAGAAATACTGCGTATGTCTGCCGTCACATACACTATCTAGAGAAAAGAAGAAAAGGATACTGCTTATGTTCTTTATATTTAATTGTTTTATGTTTCTCATGACGAAGAACAGAACCAGTGAAGTCAATACACATTGTAAAGGCCTGTTTAAAAACTACTCACCTCATGATCTGTAATAACAGATTATCTGATTAAAGGCTCCTCTAACATAAGTAGATAAATTTATCATGCCTACAGGCATAAATGAGAGCGCATCTGCAAACTTATAATAATGTTTATCTATCGTTCTCTTTTGCAGCTCGATAACATACACTAAAGAAGCGTTTTAATAAATTCATCTGCTTTTTGTACTTCAGGGGAGGGGGAGAGAAAAGGAGAAAATGCAGACATCTCCAGTTTTCATGTAAGCCAACAATTTAAAAGGGGTCTATTACAGTACACTTGGCTCCTTACGGAACTACTCAAGAACCTGTCATATGGCATGCCAAGTTCTTTTAAACTCTCTGAACAGGTTTATTATTACTACTCTACAAAGTCTGCAACAAGTCTTGGCAAACCTACTACTCAACATGAGGAACACTAGACCAGATGTGTTTAGAATCCAAAAGAGCAAAGTTGCCATTTTCCATTTACAAGTCACCTTTAATCTTTTCAGCTAACCTTTAAAATTGTAGTTAGTCCAGGGTCCTGTCTACTTTAGCAAGATAGATAGATGGAAAAGTAATGAGAGAGTTCAGTTGTCAAAATAGCTCTTCTTTGGCTAAACCACTTTTCTATTACGTTAATTAGTCTTTTAGTAAATGTAATAGGAGACAAACTGGAACAACTAAATGCTTCTGAGTAGAAAAAGGGCAGTGCACAGATAAAATGTATTTCACTAAATAATTCACTGCAGCATCATCAGTAGGATGTACGTAAACATGCACGCAAACATCCAGGTTAATTTTGAATAATCTTTCCTTTCCCATCCCCCTTCCCATCTGTCTACAAGAAAACATCTGGAATGACAAAGCTACAATGTTAGAATTGGCCAAGATGTCGCTGATGCTGATGAAATGATCACTTAGAAAGTTCCTAATTTTCAAAAGGTCATATGACACAACATTGCAGTAATATTTATTAAACTCTGTACTTTTAAAAAGTTTCCGGCTTTCAGAACTGAGGTAAAAACAGCTTAGGAAAGAAAATTAAAAACCAAAATTCTGGAACATAATACTGTGGCAAACAACGACAGCCCTAACAAACTCAGGCTGCAAGTAATCAGAATATAAAACGTTTTTCATAAAAAAAAAACATGTTATGTTAATGGCTTGTGGAGTCTTATAGTTTCTCAGAGGTTTATAAAACCAGCTAACACTTGAGCAATGAAAAATACTACAGCATTTCACAAAGTATAAGCAACAATATATTTTAAGATGTACATAGTATTTTACTGAAAAGAAAAAAAATGTTTTCCCATCTGAAATTTTTACAAAGATACTGTTCTCTAAGCAACTCAACAAATCCAATAAGGAAAAGTAATTCCGTACTAAATTATTGAAAACCAGAGATAGGGTACTCTGCTTAATGAAGGTTTATTAAAGAATAAAACCCTGAAATATGTTGTCTTAAGGAATATAAAAAATTATTATGACATTTGGTGGAATTTTTTTATATGTTTTGTTTTGGGTTTTTTTGTTGTTTTTTAAAGTAAGGGGGAAAAATCACACCCATCATTTTATTATTAACTAAGGAAAAGCAAAACACCCTATCAATGAAGAAAAAATGTGCTCAAAATTCTGCGATTATAAAACTCCCAAATTTCAAAGTTTTCACCAACATGCATTTACACTATTTAAGCAAACTTACATTACAAGGAATAATTGTGAAAGTAATTTTGGGTCTCCTGAGGTGGCAGCACATTATCCATGGAGAAAATTTCTGTCTGGCTATGGAACACATGGAATAGATTCCATGTTTGTTCTCACATGCAAGACACTTGCATGGATACTTGAAGGAGATCTTCAAAATACATGCTTCCTCATATTTTCCATGTTACTATTTTGCATCAGAAAAATAATAATTAAGTAACTTAAAAAAAAAAAAAGAAGAAGAAAGAAAAAAACAGAGACAATAATTGTATATTTTGGGAAAAAGCTTATAATAATAATTTCCCAGAAGCAGCTAAGATAACAAAGAACCCAAATTTTGGGTTATTTTCTTGGTACATTTTGGTTTTTGTTTTGTTTTTTTCTTCTAACAGATAGAGATCCTAGAATAGCAGAAGCACCGTGGTTTGACACAGTTCAAGCAGTACAGCTCAGTGTTCATCCATGACTGATGAGCATTTTTAACCTAAGACCCTAGTGACTTTAGATACTTCACCAATACAACCCACTTTCCTGAAAAAACCTTCCAAACTTCCTACTTACTGACAGCGTTTGTGCAAGTGTACTCCGAGAGCACATCCACACAATCTCAGCAATGATGGATTCTAATAGCATGGCAGCATGGGATGTTTGCTATGTAACTGTGTCTCCCACGGTAACCTAATTTCAGCGAGTTATGTAGGTGTTCTATGTTTTCCCCTGTAGAAACAAAAATTAGTTGCTCAAATCTAAATGACCTGATGGAAGTAAGTTGGTATCATACAGTTGGTACTCTCAACAGCTTATGTACACTTATTCTCAGCTAAACGACAAAGATCAGCAGTTGGAGAGGTCATGACTGAGACCTCCCAGGATGATGAAGAAGAGCTGCTAATCATGCCACGCGTTATGCAACTGCTGGGGGGAGTTCAAAAACGAATGCAGATTTCTACAAAGGCCTATGTACAACAGATAGATATCTATATAACTGTAGGGATAAATACTTACCTGTATGCACAGGAACATCAGACAGAGCCAGACACCCTTTTCCTCAGGGGAAATTCAGAGCCATGAGACACTATATGAGTTTTGGTCTACATGACCACCCCACTCCCTCCTATATACCTCAGAGATCAATGAAAGTCAGATTATCCATGTTAGTATTCTGATAACACTATGTCAATGGGGTGAAAGGATAAGCATATAGGAAACAAAAGCTATACTTGCATGGATCTGTGCTTCCTTTGAAAACAAAATTCAGTGATAACAAATTCCTTGGACATAAGACTGTTTTACACAGGAATTTTTCCATTCAGGTCATGCAATAACACCAATCAATAATTAACTTTCTTAACTCTGAAGAACAAACATCCAGTGCACAACATACTGAAAAACTGAGCTATTTCTCCTGAGATGTGATGAAATATACCAAATGACACAGACATCCTCCTATAATTCTTTGTGAACTTAGAGCCAGGACATGTTTGGTTACTGCTTGTCAAGTTAAGTTCACTTTCTCCTTTCAACGAGCAGCTCATACACAAAATATCCTTATTAATTAATGTTATTATTCCATAGCAACTTCCTTTACATTGTCACAACAAAGATCTGTCCATTGTAATGAGGTTACGTAAAATAAGCACCTTCCTTAGTTATATAACACCATCTACAATGGTCTTTACATAAGCTCCTCTAACCAATGCTTTTTTTTTGCTTAATATATGTTTGACAATTAAAAATCTGAAACTTATATTATTAACTGAAACAATTAAAAATACTGAAACACAGTATTTCTACTCTTAAATTTCATGAAGAATTTATAAGCATTATTTTAAAAAAGAAGTTGATAAAGAACATTTAACTGTTTAACAATACTCAACAGACAGTTGATTATAGAAGGACATGTCAGTGCACATATGGCAGGCGGATAAATTATGCACATCTGGATTACTTTTGGCAAGAAACACAGCTAAGTGTCTAAAGCCAAGTTTAGCAATCTGTCACTATCAATATGTGCATTTATTTAAAAGACGTCAAGGATTCAAAGTCATATTTTCTATTTCTTCATAAATGTTCCAGTGCTTCATGAGACGGCAAAGCAGGTGACAAAACACATTGCTTAAATTGCCAAAGGCTGTATAAACAGGGATAATTTTGAACTCACCATGCATATAAGAACAGCCAAATTTTCAAGTCAACTCTATTCTTCATTAGTTTATAGTAAAATCTAGTATACCAACCAGGTCAGCCCAGAAACTTAACTGAAAATTGTTTAAATAAGGTGGCAAGTTCCAAGAATTTTTTTTTTTAATCTCATTATTAGAAAAAATGCAGTTATAAGCTGATTTGTAGCTGTAACTGTTTATTTTTAGCAATAGTTTAATGAGAAATGCCACCTCCTATCTAACTTTTTTGTTAAAAAGACAGACTGATGCATCTTATGCGATCTTGCAGAACACAGAACAAGCATAAAACTGAAAATTGATAACTCATAGATTTTCTGATTTTAAATCTAGCACAAGTAAAAAAAACCAGACAAACTCAATAGATACAGATTAATATGCCACTGGCATCAACTTTTTTTACACAAAATCAAATTAGGTGATTAAAAAGTCAGGGCTATTTTTCTTAAAACAACTGCAAGTATAACCAAAAGGCCTTTGTAAATCTACAGGTATTAAAAAGAAGTAAATTAAAAATTAGATTTTGTGACAAAGAGTCTATTTGCTTATGTATTATTAAAATCATTCTACTCATACTGAAAATGGAGGGTACTAGGGAAAATAGGAGGATAAAATAAATTTTGTCTATAATTTAATAAAATGTACACAAAAATAATTTGTTGGAATTTCAAGACTGCCCATTGCTTAAGAGAAGGTGAAAACCACTTTGGCCAATGTTACTAGATTTTTGCTATAGGAAATTCCATTCAGGTTTAGCTGAATGATCATACTGAAGTCATTCACACTTTTCTTGTGATTTATATTTCCAAGAAGAACAAAACATCATTCTCTCATTCTGTTTCATTTCTACTGGCTAGATGAACAGAGATGCAACATCATGCCTGTCTAAGTAAATTCTTTACTTCGTAAGAAAAAGTCTTCTGTTGTGTCTCTTTAATGCAACACAAATTAACTCCTTCATCTGTCCTTACATTTGTATGTAAATTAATGAACTATAGAAAGCTTTTCATTTATTGTTGTAATAGGTCCTTAAATATATTCATAAGAAATAGAAGTTACTTGAAATGGATTATTGTACTTACATGTCAAATACTTGAACCAAATTAAATATTTGTTATACTGAAATTAAACAATTTTGGAATGCTTTTCTGAACTTAGTCCCCTTGGAATACATTCTACAAAAGCAATCACCACTTAGATTTTATTTCACACACACATAATTTAAAAAAAACATCACAATAATATGTGCTGCATTTTAAAATAAGGAATCAATTCATTATCTTATTGAGCACTGCAATTAAGAATAAGTTTGAACACAGCATGTCAAACACAAGAAAGAGAAACTGGAAGCAAGCAAGAAGATATCATAATCATTTCCCTATCTCAATAGGCAATCTCTTCTCTTTTAGAGGAAAAAAGTATTGCCCTGCAGCAGTCAGGAAAACAGAAGATGTACGGGGCCAAACACACCAGGCTAAAGGAATTCTTGGGAGCCTTTTTCACATGCTCACTTAAGCTGGATTTTTGTTTGTTCCTACTGTTTTCCTGCTGGCTCACTTCTTAGTGGATCACTGTGCACATTTCTCTCAATTAATAATTTTATTGTCTCCAGAACCCCTGTGATTTTCACTCTTCATCACAAGTCCTCAAAGTATACACATGAAATTTTGTACAACTGTTTCCTACTAAAGAAAGAAGTACTTGACAAATTCTCCTGAAAGACATGCACACAAAGATACCTTAAGCAGATTATTAATTGATCTATAAAATATAACTCCTAAAAGTCAAAAGTGGAACAGGTTGCTTACCTGTACAAAATTCTTAAACACCAGAAAGGCTAACCAGCAAGCTTAATAGTGTTACAGGGGAGGTATAATAAAAATCAATAACATAGCATACTCCTATTGGACGCCTGACATTAACTATGTTTCAGACCTAAGGTGAATAGACTGGGAACTTAAAAACTGCACCAGTACTATATTTCAAGCTAAAATCTTTTCAGTAGATTCCAAATAGCCTACACTGCATAAGCAGTTATTTTTTTATTACATAAAATACATTCAGCCTCAATTCCCTTTACACTAGTGTGTAGACACATTTCAATGTCTTGAACATTAAATTCTCCACCAGCAGAGGGGGACCTCCATTGTGATTTTTTTCTTCCAAACCACTCGAAAGAATTCTAAATCCATTAGTTAACTTCAATGCATTATTCTTTAAAACCTTGTAAATAGGATTAATACTTCTATTTCTCATGGAGATTCAAGATGGAAAACTGAAATTGGTTGACTGTCCATTTTGTTTTGATCGCACCAACATCACATGAAGAGAAGCAATTCTTAAGTGACTCCTAAAATTCCAAAATATACCATAACAATTGCACATTAGGCAAACTGTATACACACAGATTTTTCTTCATCACTGTTTTAAATGGCCACCTACTAGCTTGCATCACTCATTGCACCATCACAGTCTTTGGAATTTTATTTTTCTAATAAAAAAATCAGCATTTTTCCTCCAGGTAGAATCACTAGACATAAATTGAAAACTATAATCCTAGAGTATTTACAGGACTTTTTACACAGACAGAAGTGAAGAGCAGAATCAACAAAGCCAACTGTAGACTTGTGCTGAAAGTCTACATCCAAGACAGGAAATAAAACCATATTTTTTAACACATAAATAATTGTAATGACTTCTTCCACTGTAAATGCCATTTATTTATAATCTTAACATCTGAACACTTTGTCTTTATTTGTATTGTCATTCATTTGTATTGTCAAATGAAGCAAGTGACAATATGTTTTTAAGATGAAAAAGAATCACAATATGGTATATTAATTGACAAAAACTTCTTTCTGCAGATAGCACATGCAAAATTAAGACAGAGTGCTTAAGTAATTTTGCAGAATGGTAATGATGTTGGAAACTTCATGCATAGTAGAATGTTTTAAATACAAAGGCTTCTTCATTTACTTTGTAAGACGTCACCCACAATAGGTGCTCTAGATCACTATAATAAAATAGTAGGAGCAGAAACATGAATCTAATGAACTAACTAATGAAAAATACCTTAAACAGATTAAGAGGTTCTTCCTTTTTTTTTTTTTCCTTTCTTTTTAAACAGAGCTACAATTGGAAGTATTCTTAAAACACATCCCAAGTAAAGTTTACTATTTTAAGAGATGAACATTTTAACTGGTAAAATGCTTTTCTCAATGCAAGTTAAGTGTCACAAAAACAAACAAACAAACAAAAAATTTAACCAAACCCCTTTCTAACTTTGCGAAAATATAATCAGTGCTTAACTGTGCCACTACATTGTGCTCAGACAAAACTTTGATCATAAATTCCTTTTCAGAGACCAAAATGAATGACAATGGGAAAGCAGGTTTCTATGGTAGGGCAGCTCTGTTAAAGCTTTCAATAACCATGTCAGCTCCCAAGGGCTTTAATTTGCTTCTGTGGTGGCCTTTGTTTTTATTTTTAAAGAATTCAGTAACTACATGACACAAATATACCTTTTTTTTTTCTTTTTTTTTTCTTTCTTTTTTTTTAGTATTCTTTGGTGAAATTTTAATTGCTCTCAGACATTTGTGAGTAGCACTGATCACTGGAAGGGATTTGCAAGCACCACAGGCAGGTGAGGCTCTGGGTATCTGACAAATACAGAATAGTGACAATTTAAATTCTTATGGGTAGGGAAGCAAGCAAGCACAACTTATTTGCTGCTTTTTAACATTCTAGTTCCCAACTCAGGGCTGGATGTCATCAGATGGCATGCTTTGTCTCCAAAAACTCCTGTTGCTGCAGAACAAGTTTCAGGGAGATAAAAAAAGGGAATTTTCTCTAGTTTGCGTTTTACCTCTTCATCTTTTCCCCCTTGCTGTTTGCCTGTTAAATTTAAGATGAAATTCTTTAGTCTGCAAAGACAAGCAGCAGATTATTACTGCACAACCAAAACAAACCTTGTCTTTTCTAACAATAGCCTGCCAGCCTCAGAGAGACTGCAAGGAACATGTGGCTTGGCGGTTTGAAGACAAAATTTTAGATATTGTGCGTAAATAGTAGCACTTGCCTAGTCCCTAAAATGTTGCACCATAGCACAGTAAATGCTTGCAGGATCCAAAACCTGCTTGCAGCACAGAGTTTAAAGTAGTACAGGACTGTTGGACAGTTTCTGGTATGGATCCATGAGTACCATGAAAAATTATGAGAAACAAAAATTATTTCAGAAATTATTCCCAGTACCTCAAAGCTCCTGAACTGGAACAATATGATGGTGGTATCCATAACTCTTCCCCTGTGGATACAGTACGTGTTCTACTAAAAGTGCAGACACACAGTAAGCCAACTTAAAAATCAGAGAGGATTAAAATAACATAGTATTTTTTTTGAAAGACAACTACTTCTGATAGCCAAGCAGTAGTAGTTTGCTCAATGCAGATAAGACTTCAATTTTCTCATTATCACCAGAAATCAAGACTTTGAGAGCATTTTAAAGTCAGAAAATGGTAAGAATTATAATGACGACCAACTACTCACTTCCATCCCAGCAACAAAACCTGCAAAGAACAGATTTCTCTGCTTCCAATCACTGCACAGAGCAGTTATCTAAGCGAAGTCTGTGGATGCAACAGAATACAGTTTGATAGAGGTTGTGAGACTGACGGTCCAACTGATATCTGTCACTGCTGAAGAGAAAGTGCAGTTGTCCAGAGCGCAGTCAGCTGAAAAAAGCTAAATTTGTGGAATCCTGTGGTGTTTTGCAGGATTTCTGGCAGAGTTTTCCTGCATTTCAATAGAACTACATTGGTTTCTTGCTGAGTCTTTTGTGGACCTCAAGCTGCAAATTCCTTTAATAGGTACAGGATTGACACACTTTTCTGCTCGTAGTACGTTATACCACGCCTCACAAAACTCCCATAAATGTGACTCCTGAAGCGTCATCAATCTAAATTAAGGATGAAGTAACTGATGAAGCAACAATTAAGGCAAAGGAAAAAGAAAAAAAAATATTGGGAATCAGATTTAAGTTTTCTTTTTCATCTCTGGAAAAACAAGGAATTTTATCAAATTTTGCAAACAATTCCACTATGCAAACTAGCTGAGAACACTTTTAATATTAAGCTTAAGTTCTATTTGCACTTAACATTCTGAATATTTATTAACACATATTCTGAATAATATCAAACAGCAGCTATATTCTGACATATTCTGAGTTATAGGAACTTTTTAACGTAGAAATAAAAAAAGAAGATTCAAGTACGTTAATTCAACCAAGCAAAAGAAATCAAAACAACTGAAATTAGCTAAACTGCAAAGAACTTCAAGCCTATAAAATAGAGAAAATTATAGTTTTCACCAGGAATACCAAAAGAATAACCAATTCAGCATGGACGTTAGAATATATGTAAAAAAATGTTATAGTAGGAATAGTATTTCTGCACTACTCTACACAATAAGTGGATAAACGAGATAGTTTTCAAACTAAAACACGGTAAATTTTAAGTAATCAAAGTAATATATTACCTCAACATTCCAGTACAAACATTTTGTGGACTTAAATTATTATTATATTATGGAATACTTCTATCTCATCACTGAGTTAAAGCGGAAAAGTAATCACACAAAGAGAATGTGAAGTCACCATGAATCTAAAAACTACACAAATCTCAGAAAGACAGCTGTTCTGGATCAGACACCCATACTAATAAGACAACAAAATTTGCTCTACTTATTTAAATGGATAAAGGATGTAATTTTTCATATATTTATTATTATTTATATTATTTATATTATTTATATTATTTATATTATTTTATTATATTTTATATTATATTTGTACTTTTCACAACAGAGAAGCTGAAATAATGATGAAAAGGATTATTAGACAACTACTGTATTCATTTATTCTGGAATGACTGGAAAACTTCTCCAGTCAGTGGAAACAATACCATGAGTGTAGCAGTAATGTAAGCACACTGCAGGATTCCTAGTGATCACAGTTTGTAAGATTGATACCACGCTTTCTTAATTTTAGTATGGTCAAGGTCTATGTGCGTAAGAGCACTGTAACATTGACTGAATCAGTCAACATTCTCTAGTAAGAGAGAAAAATTGAAATACTTAGTGAGAATACTGGTGATAGCATCAGTACAGGTTGGGGTTGACCTGCTGGAAAGAACTTGGAGCTCTGGTAGACAAGACAACCACGAACCATAGGAAATTGGTATCCTCTTCTGCATGAGGAAAAGCTTTGCTAGCAGCTTGAAGGAGGTAATCTTCTCCTTCAACTCAGGCCTGGTGAGGCCTCATCTCGAAAACTTTGTCCACGTCTAGACTCCCCAGTACCAGAGAAACCTGAGAGAATCCAGTGGAAGCCTACAAAGACGATGAAGGGGCTGGAACACACCTTCTTTGAGGAAGTACTGAGAGAGCTGGATCATTTTAGCCTTGAAAAGAGAAGACTGTGAAGGGATCTCTTCAGTTTATTCAAATATGTTAAGGACTGGGATCAGGTTCTATCATGTGATGCACAGTGACAGAATAAGAGGCAGCAGGCTCAAAGTGAAACACAGGAAGTTCCATCTCAACATGAATCAGAAATTCCTTATTTTGAGAGAGGTAGAGCATGGGAACAAGCTGTCCAGAGAGACTGTGGAACCCCCGCCTTGGAAAAGCTACCTCAACATGGTCCTGGGCACCTTGCTCTTAGCGTCCCTGCTTGAGCAAAAGTTGGACCAAATGGACTCAGAAGTCCCTTCCAACATCAGCTATTCCACATGGGAGAGAACAGCAGTTTTGCTGGTCTGTCAAGCTCTTAATTCCTCTTTTAAATCGAAACTTTCATGGGCATCACCACTAACTGGATGGGTTTGCAGATGACATTCTGCCTATGTTTAAAATTTCTGTAAAATTAATATCAGAAAGTTTTCTTATTTTAAAGATGACAAGCTGGTAACTACAGCAAAAGACTAGCTTGTTCAAATTATTTTTTTTAACTTAAACAGTGGTGTGTAAGCAGCAGCAGCAAGACGCATGGAAAGATCCAGACAGTCTTCTGCCTATAAGCAGTGCAGAAGTGCCCAGTTCACAGATGCAAAGCCAGCAGTCTCCTGTATGCAAGTTTATAATTGCAGAATCATTCAAATTCCGTTTTTCGTGTTTCAGAAGAAAAAAATGGGAGGAAAGAACATAAATGAAATTATGAGATTGAACTTTCTTAAGAAAGATCGTTTTGTATCAATAGGCTAGACTTTTGGTCTCTCCTCAGCCATGGTTCTTCCTAGCACAGTCCAGTTCCTTCTCTTTCATTATGTTTTTTTTTTTTTTTTTCCCTCCAAGCCCTCTCTTCCTGTCTTGTCTTCCAAAACAGTATTTAAGTGTACTCCCTCTCACAGTCAGGCATTCTTTCCAACAGGGTGCCTCACTGCCAAGACTAGACTTTTAAGCAATCTTACGGCTGGGTTCTACCAAAAATGGACGTGACACTACCCTTTGAACACTGATAACTTCTGTAGTTCCTGCACAGGGGTCAAAGACTTAACGATCTCTTGTAAGCCTCCAAACATTAGCCAATTCCTATGCCTTATTGCCTATAACATCAGACCCCATAAGCTTCAGATACCAGCAGCCATCTTCCCAAGCCAACACTCTGCCAATTAAAAAGCAAATATGTAACAACACAAAAACTAAATTCTGTTTTCCTAATTTAAAAAAAAAACAGTGCATTACTCCATAAACATTCCTTTTACACTACAAGCAAGTGAAAGGTGACTAGCAAAGGCACAAGACTTTTTAAATTCCTGGAGAGTTTGGAAGGAATGTGCTTGTCAGAAACTGCTGGCAAGCACAATTCCTAAAACAGAAGGCAATGGGATATCCAAGCGTGCATTTTTGCTTCTTTTCCCAGACACAGTATTACCACCTCACCTTCTTTATTTATGCAGGAGAAGTGTGGCATTACTGAAATCATTCTCTTAGTTAAGATCTTTTCCTATTGCACAGAAAGAATGACTTACAAAAAGAGAATTAGATAAACACATCTGGGGAGCATTTTCAGCTCATTTTACAGTTACAGAAAACTGAATTTTCAGAGTCCACTCACATAGGAAGACATTTATTTTTTATGTAAATATTAGCTACTGTATTCCCAGTTTCGACCAGTTTTGGAGGTATAATTCTCAAAAAAATTTCCTGGAGGCATGAAAAATGACTGAAGAGAAATGCAAGAAGGCATACATTCCTTTTAGCAATAATTAAAAACATCTTTTTAGGAAAAGAGCCCCTACATTTTTATAATCTGTTTCTGTTTTTTTGCTAAACATTCGTGGTTGCATCCTTTACATGATGCAGATTAAATCATAATATTCACGCCAAAAAGGTATTTTACAGCACATAATTTGCAGGAACTAAAAGTTATCCTGCAGGAAATTATAATGTTTTGTTGCATGTCATATATCACCACATACAGATAAACGCCAGAAATTTCTATGTTGCCATTTAGTACCTGTATCAAAAGCCAAACAACCGTATCTTAAAAGAAATGTTTTTCTTGAAATGAAATTGGAAGAAAAAAATACCAAAAAAAAATTGTAATTGGCCATGATGTCTCTTACTTGTGAAGAGTCTTTCTGCACAAAACAACAACATCACTGTCACAGACTATTTCAAAAATATTTTTGTAAATTACTTTAAAAGTTTATGGAAGAAAATAATTGACATGGGAGCAATTTTTATTTTTTTTTTTTTTTTTTTTTTTAAGAATTTCCAGAAACCAAGCCTCAAAACCTACTCATGTTTTCAAGAACAAGAATAAATGAGAATTATTAATGCTCTTCAAATGAGGTAATACGTGCTCTTTCACTGCCTGTGATTGGCAGTATCTTGGATAGAGTTTTACTTATAAGCTAATTTGAAATGATGTTCTTGTGTCGCAATTCCTAAATAAAATTTTCAAAAATCAGTCCAGTAAGATGATGTTAGCTACTTCTCAGTGACTGAACACTTTGTAATAAGCAGATTGGTTGGCAAAGATGACTTAATTCAGACACACAGAGTAAGTGAATAATTAAATCGAACGGAAGAGCTAATAAAGAGTGTACAGACGTGGCGTAGACAATGTTATTTAGAGAACGGAAAAAGTGAGTGGGAAGAGAATAGTTGTAAATTTTCAATATTCTGATTTATTAAAGGTTCCCCCATCATTTTCTGCCCTAATAAGTTTCCATGACTAACATGACCTGAAGCCACAGAAAAAGCTAGTCAAGTGCACTTTCCTAGACTATACCTCTACCAAGATGCAGCAACTGGTTAAAATAACCAATTAAGTGGAAATATATTTTGCTAAAATTCTTTCATTCTAGTTTATAAAAATCTCTGAGCTACAGTAAAAACACTGTTTCAAAACAAATTTTTTCTAAATCAAAATTCTAATCTTAAGCAATTTTACAATGCAGGAAAAACTGGACTAACTCACTGAGAAAGTTATTTAGAAATGCAGCATCATAGACAAAAAAATGTATTTCATTTCCCACATTCAAGTTCAGTTTATAAAGGATGAAGAAGTACAACATGTTCACTGCTAACAAAAAAGGAGCAAAATAAACTAAAAATAATCTGTCACCACATATTAATTCACTGCAAGTAAAAATAGATAATATTCAGCATGATGAGCCCAACACCCTGTTGTTTTCTGTTCCTTTTAAACAAGTAAAGACACTCCCCTAATGTCAACAAAATCATCTGAATGATGAAGGAGAGCACAGCTCCTGAAGTGAGATAATAATTTTCTGCATGTTAGTCAGCTCTCCTTAAACACTGAATTTTGTATATTTACTAGTTATGGTAAGACTCAGACAGTTCAAACAAGAACAGTCCCCACAGCACAGTCTAACAGTTAACACAGTTGTATGCCAATTGTGGAAAACTGATTTTTGACGGCCAGCAGGAGTAAGAATCAATTAGTGAAACTTCTGGTAGCAGACGGAAAAAAAGTACCTTACCACTAAGACCACCCATTTGTTTTATTATCTGCTGCTCCAATGCACAATGATAATATAGCTAAAAGGCTGCATTTTGATTTTTACTAAGGCTGGCCAGATTAGAAAAAGAAACGACAAGAGTTTGCTATGAGTTAAAGGCTATCAATAGAGCAGTGTAAAAGGATATTCCGTATGATAGCTGTACCCTGCAAACCATGGAGATCCAGGCCTTTGCCAATTAAGCAAATAAAACAAAAGGGCTAATACAAATTCAGAAATACAAAGTAAGTTCCAACTTTCTCTTTTTAAAGTGGCAAAGTAATCATGAGAAAATTAAAAATATTGAAAATATATTAAAAATATAAAAATAGCCAAAGAAAATGAAGCATATCAGTCTGTCTTAAGGACAGGCTGTCAAGGCCAACTCAAACATCAGGAAATCCACAACATTTACTACCAGGAGAAATGATGCTTCAGAATATAATAAAGACAATGGAATGTATTGGTCTCTGCATTATTAAATGCTTATTTAAGATAAATCTGTATTAATTTAATGACTAAAGACATAAAGATTAGTATTTAATGTTTGCTCCAAGAGAAATAAGAAATCATATTAAAAAAGAATTCTAATACACTGCAGAGGACTAGAAATCTAGATTTCTGAGCAGCTGGCACGAGAATAGTCCTCTTTTAAATATCCGTTCATATGTGTGTGTGCGTACATATATGGGTATACACATACTTAAATATACACTTAATACACAAAAAATATAAATTTAATACACAAAAATAAATTCAAATAAAAATTGTATATCATACAAACACGCACATGCATACTCTTCACTGATCTTAAAATAAGCAGCACGGGCACATAATTAAGGGGTCCCCAGGGCTCATAAAGAAAGTGCAACGACCTTGTTAGTGTTTGGCCTTTCTTTCGCACTCAGTCTCATTGTAAAACAGTCAACCATGAAAGTACTTTAAAAAGCTGGTTTTCTTTTTATATTTACAGCACGATTTCATAATGTACCTTTCATGTTTTAGAGAAGCTGGTACTCCTCTGTATCTTCCCGGCAAATTCAACAAGAACCACAAACTTTCTAATTTACAACTTTCAGAAATCTGAATGCTTTGAATACTGGGATTTTCAACTTTGCAATTTAATGACAACCCTGCCTTTGGCCTTTCCTGACCTGTTGTGAAGTAAATCAGGCACACTAATGTGGGCTAACAAGTCTTTTTCACACTGTTCGATCACCCTGCATCTTTTTTCTCCGCAGACACCGCCTCTCTCCCACTCTCTGTCTAGCCATCCTCCCTCAAAGCAAACAAAATGGTCACTGTAACCCTGCATTACTGCTCATTAGATCACAGGTTAGTCAAGTGGAACTGCCCGAGGTTCCCAAAGGAGAGCTATACTTCAAAAATCTGTCCATGTCAAATGAAGAAAAAACCGCTGAGCGTGGGGTCACCCAGATCAATGATCAAAAGAGACTGAGAATAGTGGAGGGAAAAAAAGAAGAGAAAAAAAAAAACAAACCTTTTTTGTTAAAAAAAAAAAAAAAACAGAAATCAGCCTTCTGTATAATAAATCAGAATACAAAGATGCTAAGCTTCCCCCCCCCCCTTAACAACATTCCATTTTTGCTTTAAAATGGAATACTTTTTTCAAGTTTTCCTAAAAATAAGATTACTTCTGAGTGTTAGGACTGCAATTTCAAGGAAAGCCAAAATTGTCTTAACAAGATTAGCAAAAGAAATAATTGTTGAAAATCATAGGGATTTTCTCTCCATTACATAAATATTTAATTATTCAAAAATTGCAACTGAAAATGATTTTAATTGCAGTTTTTGAATTTCAGTTCTGATTTCAGTTTAAATCCATTACGCACTCTGAAATTCATGGGAAATGATTTAGCTAGTACATCAACAGAAAAAGCAGTCAACCAGTTACGTAGTTTGAACTCTTCTAGTACGACAGAGGTGCGTGCAGGCACGTGCAATACTTGAGAAATGTGAAGCATGATTTCTATAGACTGTGCTCCTTCTTTGAAAAGATATAGGAATTACCAAAAGATAGCTAACAAAAACACAGAAAAGTACAAAGCCAAAAAGCTTTTCTTCCAACAAAATAACAATTTCACCACAAGCGATGAATTTGGATACACGGAATTGATGAAATTACTCAGAGAGGTCTGCCTATAAAAGTTCTGTGCACATACAAGTTTTTGGAAGTATCACTGAGTAACACTGAGGTAATGGCCTTCACAAGAAAAGCTCAGTGACTAAATCAATGATTTTAAAAGTTTCCTAGATGCCTTACAGCTCACATTAATACCTCAACAAGGAACTCCAACTGCACTTTTAGAAAGATCTGCAAATTCGTACACTGAGGTTTCAGTTTGAAGACAATTTCTGATCCTTGCCACTTTGTATCTGAGCAGAATTTGAACAAAGACAACAGAATACACTAGAAAAGCAAAGACATTAAGAAGTTAATGCACTGCCATGGACCATTCCATGCACTGTTAACACTCTATTTTCCTACAAAGCAGGGGGGAAAAAAAAGAATGTTCTTTTCAAATTGAAATACACTAACAAGTTTTCAAGCAAAAATAATTCCATCGAGTATGTTTTTTAATGTTTTCTAATTTGTCTGGATGACCTCTCAGTAGTAATTTTCTGTACTAATTCAAAATTGTTGAACCACTGAAATAAGGGGATGGTAGAACAGTTTCCTCTTTTTGAGAGAAATACCATTATGCATTAGATAGATTCTGAAGAAATAATGAACGCTGTTCTAAACATACATAACTGCAGAAGAAAGCCTTGAACGAAAAGCAAAAACTTCATTCTCAGCCTCCTTGATCACTGGGAAACTTCACCACTTCCAAACGAGCTGAACTCCCTTCCGTTATTCTTTTCTGCCTCATCCCTCGATTACTCTCTACTCTTTTATGTTACTGCCCCATAAGTCTGGGGGAATGGCAGGGAGGGAAGTGTACAAGTTTTGTCACTGATCCATTTCTGCTCTCCTGCTACCATTTATCCCTGTATTATTCCATTTTCAAAAGCCACAACACTCAAGCTTTCAACCAGACAACAATCTTCGATTTCAGCTTCCATGACACCCAGTTTCTCTCACATCCCACTCCTGTTAGTGAATTCTTTATTCAGTGAAACAGGCTGCCTGGAGAAGCTGTGGATGCCCCATCCCTGGAGACATTCAAGGCCAGACTGAATGGAATCTTGGGCAACCTGGTCTAGTGAATATGGCACAGGTTTAGAATTAGATGCTCTTCCAAGACAAGTCATTCACTGATTCCATGATCTTCAGAAATGCTGAGTGTTAAAAGGCAGCTGAAGAATCCCATAACCAGACTGAACTCTGGTCATCTTTTGCATGAAGCAAGTTTAAGAAATCTTTTGTTTATATTATTTCCACGAGTGCTTTTTAACTGTTGGCAGTTATGAACAATCTTAACCTATGTTGCCTCACACTGCAGATACTTTTTTTTTTCAAGCATGAACTAAATTCCAATTTTAACTATCTATGTGAATATGAAATGGATAGATTTTCTCTATTCAGCTATTCCTCAGCCTCCTTTCTGAAATGACCATAAACAATGCTCTTCATGAACTTCCATGAAGTACAAATACCTAATTCCTATGGAATGCAGTGAGAAAATTCATATCATAGAGTTCATTCCCACTCGAATACAATGATAATTATGTGATCATAATCAACATCATTTTATTTATTAATTTCTACTGCCATGATCACCAAATACAAATAATACAGAAAAGTTTATGCAGAGTGATCAGCCAGACTCTTACATTGGTGAATAGAAGAATCATCACTTCAGCACTAAAAAGGCATTGTTACTTTTGCATTTTTTTTAAAAATCATCTTTTCAGAAGCAGCAGCTCACATTCTAGTGCTCAAAAATTCATTCCACTAAAATTGCAAGAAGGATGTCCAAAAGGAAAATACATCCTAAACCACTTATACAATCACAGATTCTTCATAAACTTGACCCAATGCATTACTAAATACTTTCCCATCTTTTTCATCTGATCAGGATACATTTTTTATTTTTATTTTTATTTTTATAAAAATTATAGAGTTCTATTTGGAAAGCATTTGTATAGCCACTAGCTTATTCTTTTTGAACTTGTCATTTATTCTAAAGCAAATGCATCTTCTTTTGTTCATTCAAAATGTCTCAAGTAATAATTACATTTCTGAGCAATCAGGAACTCCTCTGAAGAGTAGTTTCATAGACTTAAAGGCCCAGAAGTATCATGTGGTCAGATTTGTATCCATGGGGCTTCAGGTTTTCATTCAGTAATTGTTGACTAAAGCTCAGCAACTTTTGACCAAACAAGAAGTGTTTCAGAAGCCTGTTCTCCTCTGCTCCTGTAGTTTTTAATGCATACCACATAAGCATTCATAAATATACAATATTTATTAAAAATATTTATTAAAAAATGAACAGTTTTTTATATCTGAAAGCATTTGAACATTTCTATAACCACTGCTTTTCTTCCTGTACAGACTATGCCATGCTCTAGTTTCATTCAATTTTTAGTTTTGCAAGTAAAATTTCTTCCCTTTGAATTATGTTTTATTTTGTCCTGGCAAGAAAGATTTAAAAGAAAGTTCATTTTTCTAGGTCCACAGTGAAAATAAATGCTTTTGTCCTACATTTTTCTCAGCCACATTAGAAGTACTTACACACTTCAAACCCTTCACTAAGGAACAGGGAAAAATGATTTCCTAGAATTTCCTGGGTAACCTTCTATCACTGAGGTTCATTCACTCTAGCAGGGTCAGCAAAGAAGTCAGACAAGATAGCCAGTAGGGGGAAAGGTCAAACTCTCACTGAGTTTATATGTGCTGAGTTATAGTTAAAATTACACACTATTTTTCTGCAACAGTACCACTTCCAGGAATGCTCCCATTCATTCTCACCTTTCTTCTGCTCCTTACCTGTGCTTCTACACTCATCCAAATGCCTTGTGATCTGATTTTGTCCAGAAAGAGGACCAGAAGGAAGAAGAACAGTAAGTTTTATGCCCAAACTAGTTCATCATGTGGCCACAATTCCTTACAATTTCTTACTTTCTTCTTTCCTCTCATGCCAGTGACTCAAAGGTAACAAACACAGCTTATTCCAAATTTGAAATTTTTAATTTAAATTTGTTTAAAAGGTCACTTTCGTATTTTGCAGCCGTAAATACTTACTATCCAATTTGCTATTAGTATAATTATTCTAACAGTGCAACACTGAAGGACCTTTTAAATATATACATTGGATGCAGACTTGTAACACTATGAAATTGTTTTGCTATTCACATCCAACTAGGACTCTACTTACAGATTATTTCACTTGCTGTAGATTATTTTCTTTTTAATTGCATTATATTTTATTTATATTACTCTATTTTAGGATCTTTTAATATCTAAATCCTCCAGCAGCTCTGAAGAAGTTCTTCAATCAGAAAGGGATTTCCTAAGAGATGTGTATATAACAATCATTTCAGCATTCTTCTAAACATGGCAAAACTAATATTTCTTAAACGTCAATTTAATAATCCTTCTCTCCTGCAAATGTGCTCACAACTGAAGCCTGACAAATAACTCCACAGTTCTCACATAGGCCACAGTTGTGAAGGAAGCAGCCAATACTCAAAATAGCAGAGCCCAGTTCCAAAACAATCTTTAAATATCAGGGGATACACCTTGGACGAGGAGTAGTATTTGCTGTGAAGGGATTGCAAATATTAAGGTCATTAAGGTCACTATGATGTCAAAACAGGGTAGGAATCCATATTTTGGCTATTTGCTGCAGTAATTTGAAGACAAATTACTTCACAAATTGTTTCTTGACGAACCAAAAATCTGCCCCCAATTTAACTTTGCTGTAGACGTCCCTGTCATTAAGTACACAGATTTGCAACAGCTGGTGTTTAAGAATTTATCTAGGTGAACTATTTCACAAGGTTTAAGCAGGGCAAGAAAAGGGCTGACTGCAGCCAGTACTTCCATTTTCATTCTTGGCTTAAGGCTAAGTTTTTGCATTACCTGCTGCTGGAGGGCACAGAGATACTGCATGCTCTCTGAAGCTTAACCTCTTAACACTGTACTGCTCAATGCTGTTTTCAGATTGTTAGTAATGACACATATAATAATATCCACACATCAGTAAGTTGAAAGGTTTACCAAGCAATCTATTTTTGCTTAAGTAGCAGAAAATACAAGACATAAACTATGGCAAAATAGCATGAAGAACGATTTCTGTCATGCAAAATAAAAAGAAACAATTGAATCTTCGAATTAAGCCTATTGTGCAGCTAGCTTGGATCATAAAGCATTAAGACCAGAAAGAGCAGTTTTGACAGATCTCCATCTCTCCCTCATGAGCATGAACCCCCACCGATCCTATCAAAGCTGGATGTTCTCATTCAACAATTATTTAGCTTTAAGACATTAAGAGAAGTAGAAGATATTTATTTACACAATAATTTCCAAACAAGGGAGAGGAAAATTGCAGTGTAATAGATTCTGGTCCCTACTTCACTAAGGTGGTTCTTTTAGCAAGAAGAGTCACTCTCCAATTTTCTCTTAGCAGAAAATGACATTGGACAGCATTCACAACTCAAAACCCAAACGCCTAAATTATTCCCAAATAGATAAAAACACCACAATCCATATAATGAAGAAATTTTGCTTTGAAAACACTATTCGTAAGTCAAAGACATTTTTAATCATGCTCTGATGAAGAAAAAGAGAAAATTGAGATAGACTTTTCTCTGGAGTATGACAAACTAAATTACAGATTGAAAGTAAGACCTTGTTTGCAAGAGATAAAAAGCACTTGCGAGTGGCTCACTACATAATATCTTTATGCATTTCTTTTTTCCTGAAAATGATATTTAGAAAGATAACAATCTTAAAATAGATTGAGAAGAGTTTTGGTTCATGACTGTGATTCTCTATATTTAAAGTCCTACATTTACAGTCTACATTTAAAAGTCCTAGCATTACTAAAAAAAGGGGATTTAGAAAATACCTTCAATGATATCCCCTGAAACTAGTGTCAACAACTTTTAAGTATGAAAGAAACTTATCTATTGCCTGCACAATTGGATAACTAAAAGAAAACTCAACAAAAGCTACACTCTATGGGTGCCTTTACATGTGCAGTCATGAAAACAGCCTTAAATACAAAAAATCACAAGCTCCCCCAAACCAGCACCCCAACAAGTAATGTAGCTGCTTCACCACTGAACTGGTAATGCTTCATGGTTCAGTACTTTCAACCTTCACTACCTTGACATGGCTTCTGTATGTCCTCAGAAGATTCACATGGCTGTTTGCCTCTTAAGTACAGTGGCTACTGACAGCCTTCAGTTCATCCTACTTGTCACTTCTAAACATTGTTCTGACTTTGGAAGTGACTTGTAGTTTGCATACTGGTTCATAGGAATATACTGAAAAACCCAGCTCCTAGCATTATAAACAGAGTATCACATATTCCAAAATTAAAAAAAAAAAAAAAAGTTTATCATCAGAGCAGTGCTTTTATTCACTTGCAAAGCAATTTACAATGGTCTTCTCACCATAAACCTGCTAGACACCTTCACACTACCCTCTCTTCTGGTGAGAAACTTATTTCTTTATATTTCCTAATTCAGAAGGGTTCTAAAACAACATTAAGAAGCAATTTTCAAATGACTAACTCTTTATTATTGTAATTTTACTAATGAGGCTATTTTACAACATATCTGTTGACTCAAATACAGTTGCCCGACTTTTGTGTTCCAATTGACGTGCACAGTCTTTATTTCAACAATACTCACTTGAAATCACTTAGCAGCTATTTAAAAAGATTTAATTGTGTGCTACTGTCACACCATCAAAACAACTTATAAATATCTTTGATATGAAAAAGTGGAATAAATATGGAATAAACATCACAAAATTTGAGATGACATGATGTAAAGGCTCCATATTTAAATCATAGAATCATAGAATCAAAGTAACTTCTTTATTTATAGTTTTTAGAACGAAATGCCAAATGCTTTTTTGGGGGGGGGTGTTTATTTTCTCTCTAGTGGAAGATATCTCTGTGGTAGCACGGCTGGAACTAGATGATCTTTAACTGATCTATGATTTTGATTGGAAAAACAAAAAACAAACAAACAAAAAAATAAACTAAAAGTAGCTAACCAGGAACTGAATACAGACGAACAGGATTACATTTAATGATTAGTATTTCAGCTTAGCTTCTCCTGTAACTTTTTCTGATATGGTGAATATAATATGAAGTATATTCTGCAATGATGTCTGCAAAATCAATTAGATTCACCTACAAGCTGACTGGATATTTTTTCCAAATAATTACTGTAGTTTTGAACTGAGCTATTGATGATACTTTTTAATTCTTATGGCATACACCTTCTGAAGTACTTTATCTACCTATCTCCTGCATGGAGTGAAACACATGAAACACAAAATTTAGCTGAAAAGCTAGAGCAACTGTACTTCTCAACAATAAATATAACTAACATCTGTTGCAGAAACTGCTTGGCACTTGTTCAGTTTTGTGAGGGATTTTTTGTTACAGATAAATATTTTTCTACAATTCCTATTACACACCACTCAACTCAGATATTTTCTTTAATTATACTCCAAGGGATCCTTTCGTATCCATTAAAGAAAGGTAAATTGTTGTCTAAAAGAATACTTGCTTCTTTTAAATTTCAATTGCGATTCATTTATTTTATGACACAAGAAATATCAAGACAATATCTAAATATAATGAAGTCAGTTCTGCAAAAAAAGACCAAGAAAATTCTCAATGCTCAAGAGATTGTCTTTGTTAAATCTTTAAAAATGCTCTTTTGGAAACAAGAAATAGTCATACAATTATATAGTATTTTATTTTCATTCATGTCCCACCTCACTAATGAGAACAAAAGCACAGCAAAAAGCACACCTTTAAGAAAGCTAGAAATTTCTAATTCAACATCTGCAAAACTGAGTAAGGCTCCTGCTTTGCATTCAAGCAAGCACATGACATCATTTTTTCAGGGACAAAGTACCAGGAATAATTGTGTGACAGTCTCCCTCAGTTCATCAAAATACTCTTCTTTTTTTTTTTTTTTCCTTATTATTCTTAAGTAAAGAATTTCAAAGACATACACTGACATCTTGATAAAATATTTTTTTTCTGAACCTATGCATTAGTTGTGCACATTTACTAGAATTATTGTATTCAGCATTCCAGAATGACTCAAAGTAGTAATCGAGATTTGTTTGCTATGAATATACACCATATACACAACAGAAATATATTTAAATGCTACAGAGAGAATATAAAAATCTATTCCTCTACTGAGATGTCCAATTGGTAACGACAGAGAGGGATAAGGAGGGAATGAGAGTAAATGAGGATAAACAAAAAGAAATGTTTATTCTAAGTACATGAAAGATTTATTATATGCTGAAAAGTCTGTTCACCTAGGCTCAAGTGCAAAATGAAAAGTTTCATCTATAAATTGCAAACTAACTGGCACATGTCACTTGGCAGAAAGACAGTGGTTCCTCCCTTGTATTCACTACTCACATGAATCCAGAGAATAAAAGTTTCTCAAATAAGATCAATAATCATACAAGAAATGCTTGAAAATACTTAAATAATAAAAAAGAAATGTCTGTTGATGGAAATCATAACTGCACTGCTCTGTTAAAAAATAAAATCATAACGCTTTGGGTAGATTTGGATAAATTAAATTAAACATGATTTAAATGAAGGCATGTCTCAGGGTATTGTCATTGGACTAGAAAGGATTAAGAAAAAATGCTTTACTTTTATCTTGAACATTAAACTAGAAGAAAATAAATTTGTGTATTAAGATCATTTGCTCCAAACATTAATTGTCATTTCCTAAATCTATTTTTGGATGAATGAGACGTAGAACTTTCAATCCCTTTTCAAAACGTAGAGGTTTCAATCCCTGTATCATTTGAGCTTAACTTCATTTGAGTAACTTCATATACTAAATCCATATCCTTTTTCTTTTTTAAACATAGATTCTTGGATTAAAGGATCAACAATTTAATACAAAATTCTACAGTTTAACTTGCACTTATTTTCTTCCTCTCGTACTAAAAATCTCACTATATCTCAATCCCATTTACATTTCTCCCTTTTAGCACAAACTTTCTATTTTGGCAAAAGAGACATAATGCAAATAATGCAGGAGAGAAAGCATACACAAATGTAGCATACCAATAGTTAACTTACATAAGATTAAGTTGTGCAATTAATGCAATCAGTATTCTTTATAAAGGTAATGCTTTGGACAAAGAAGCACATCTGTGACAGCAGAATTTAGAATAACAATCAGCAACAAATTAAGGTGCTGAAAGAGTCTTGATTTTGCTGTGTGAAAAACATGACTCAAAGAACAAGCAAGATTTCACATACAATCTTTAATGTGAAGAGTCCTTTAAATGACATTTACAAACAGAATGACAAAACTGAATTTTAATTTCTTCTTGTAACCTCGGAAATAGAGTCTCTTGTTATGAATAAATACTTTCTGCATTTCCTCAAAGACAAATGACTTCATTGGAAAGTATCAATGAAGATTTTTTTCAGAAACTTAAGGGCAAATGGTACACTGAATAGAAAAAATATATGATTTACCAAGCAGTGAATACAAGATATTATTTAAGAAGAAGAAAATCAGAACAGGTTAAGAACTTCAGAAAAAGAACTGCAACTGTGCTCTCACACCAGCATGTAAAAGTTAAGGAAAAAAGCTTTTATGGAAAAGGCTCCTCACAACAGCAAACAACCTATTAGTTTAAGCAATTTCAAAGAATGGAGTAATGGGATAGACTAAAACCAATAGCAAATAAAACAAAAAACAACAAGCAGAACAAACAACAAAAAACCCATAAAACACTGTCCTAGCATCTTTTGATAAGAGTAGTTAAAAACATCTTTTTACCCTCAAGCAAATCATGGAGAAAATGCAGGAGAATTCTGTTTGTATCCAAGAATTTCTTGTTGATAATGCATTGGAATAAGTTCTTAGGGTCAGGGACTGTACTTGTTCTGTGTATTTACAATGAAAGATGACTGAAGCCAGTCCTTAAGTAGGATGTCAGGATAATAAATAACAATGGATCAGCAGTGTGCAGACAGTAAATATAAACAGTCAAGATAATGTCACAATAACGTACCTCTTGTACAGAGCGAGCTGCTGGTTTGTCCTGATGATTGGCCAGTATTAAAAATGGCAAAGTACATAACTGTGGGTGCTGGAGAGCTGAATGTAGTTCATTCCTCGCAGTTTCTAGATCATCTTCAGAGGAGGCACTGTCTAATACAAATATTACTCCTTGGGATCCTTGGTAGTAACGACTCCAGTATTTCCTGATATTGTCAGCACCTTTCAAAACAACAGTAACTAATTAGAGCAAATATAATTGAACATCTTTAAAACTTGTAATTGAAGATAACCCTTCTATTTGTAACAACCAAAGCAATCAACTAATTTTTTTTATCATAAATATACATCAATGAAAAAACAAAAAGGAAAAAAGCACCCATAAATCTGGCACACATACAAAAACTAACATCATTTAAATAAGGAAAGAAAGTGACTCAAGGCCCTGAAAATTTCTGCTCAGTAAAGAAGCACTGGTAGAACTGCTACACTATTCCCACCTAATCTAGGCTAGTCCTGTACTTTTTCACTGAAATATCCCAATATTAACACATGAACAAGATGGCCTTTGCCCATTCTTTCTATCTTAGCCCCACAGCTGTAAATTGTAATTTCCTTCATGTCAGTTGTTCAATATTAAGTACAACAAAGTCTTTTATTTCACACCTCCAAACTTCCAAATACCTTGTAATCAAGGAAAAAAGGTGTCAGGAAAGCCTATTAAAATTACAATTACATGTAAAATGATAAGAATGGTAATACACTAGTGAGTTGAATAGCAAGTGATAAGATAAGGTGGTAATTTTCAAAGGTATTCATTTCAACTATTTTGCTCTGTCAACCACACAGCAGATTCTGGAAAAGCCAGCCCCACAGTACACATGATGAATGACTACAGGCTTATGTGTGACAGTAAGTCTTAGGGCACAGTTCAGCAGCACTCCGTCAACTCAACAGAAGCAAAGCAATAAGGTTATATCTAGAAAGTTTTTGTGTACCCTGGAGAACAGCATATGTTGCAATGTTAAGGTAGGAAAAAAGGATATTTGACAGCTGTCAAACTATCTAAATTAAATTTGGACACAGGCTACTCTTTGAATGTCTGAATCTGGCACTAGACTCATGGGGTCTAGCATTAAAAAGTGAACAGTGGCAGCAATACTCTAGAAGAAAACTTGACATGTTTGCAAGACAGTGATTTGTGGAGATGTGCTGAAGGTATCCTTTACATACACCACAAATCTTACGTAGGGATAGGAAAAAGAGAACTTCAGTGTTGACATAGATACCAAGTGCTGATAAGAAAACTTTCTTTCCAGTGAAACAAAACAACTATCACAGATGTTCTGATCAACATGTAGTCACAAAATGACAAGGTAATGTAAAATAATTAGTAAAACACTGCTGTGATACTTAAAATATTCATTTAATTTATGCACTGTACAACTGAAAAGAGCTAGTAAAAGGTGAAGACTAGTATTTAAGAAGGAATTCACACCATGTCCTTTAAGTATCCAACACAGACTATTCAATTCTCACTGCACAGAGTTACACCCTTCTCTGTATTCAAGACACTGGAACCTCAAGCATCCAGTCCCAGTCTCTTTATTTTGTACTCAGCACAATTTAGGTGGCTAATAAACTTTTTCCTATAGGGAACATTCCGTGCTTCATTCATAGTGGTATGAAGCTATTTTATTTCCCTTATTTTCAGTGCTTTCAGAAGAACAGAACACAGCATCACAAAAAAATGTCACTGAAAGGAATTCAAAGATGTCAGATTTGTTAGCTGTCAAACTTTCAACAAGTCTCCAGCAATAGAACAACAAATGTCACAGAGACCTTACTTCAAGGTAGATAAGCCTGTGCATGAAAGCTTCTACTAAATTGAAGTTCCTGGAAACCATCTCTCATCTTTTCTCTGCCTCCCAGATTTGCCTGGTGAGATTTCTATGAAAGTCAAGTTTTCAGTTTTTCTCCCTTAGCAACCACAGGTGCCATCTCAAACTTTGAATCTCCAGCTATCCAGGTATTGAGAAACATTAAGACAACATACAGGTTTCAAGCAGTTTTTAAAAAAAAAAAAGTTTTAAAAAAATGTTTTAAAAACATATTTATACTTGTCTGTGAAAAGTCAGTTTGATCACTTAGGCATATATATTACGTATATTATACTGCCATTTTAAAATAAAGCATGCAATTTAAAATAAAAATCTCTGGCTCTAGTTATGAGATTTTAGAGATTATTTGATAAGGACAGTAAGAAAATACATGCCATACAATATGTGTTAGTATTTATTCAATTCTAGAACTGAAGTTTTAATAGTTCGTAGTAGGCGGTGCCACGGTGGATTTTATGTCTGACAGCTGTTCTGAAACTCTTTTTTTTTTTTTCCTCTTTCTCTGGAAACACAAACACAGCAAGTCCTCTAGGAGAGAGAATCATTGAGTGCTTTCCTCTCTTCCTACTATTCCATCTCTATCCTCCCTCTAACTCTGTTGGAGAAGCTATAGCAGCTCAGATTGCAGAAACAGCAAAGCAGCTTGCCAGGCTGAATACCACTACCAGCTCCCAGCATGGCTTAGATGCACCCTCATCTTTGCTGAGTCACCTTCAGCTACAGCACTCATAATCTCCAACGGAAAGCTCTTTATGCATCTATCTCCACAGTACTTACCATCAGCAGGCATATAGCGAATGCAGTAAGTCTACTACAGCTGTGTTATTTCTGTCTGTCTAGCCCTTCAGCTGACTAGCTCACAAAAGTTTGAATCAGCTTTAGGCTTTGAAAGGTTCAAAGCTATTTATGGGTTGAATCGAAAAATCAAAACTTCTTTTGGAAATGAGAGTTGCTTATAAAGTGTAGGTACAGTTTATGATGATAAGCTATAATGCCATGCTTCCCCCCGTCAGTTCAGCCTGAAGAAAGCAGTTTCATGTCCATTAGGAGAAAGAGCCTTTTTAGCACACCAAGAAGTTTTGACTTTTCACAAAAATTCTATTCAACAAAAACTAAACCCCACACTGCATACACTGAAATTAGAAAATTTTGATTTTTTCCTTATCAAAGCTATGTATAACAGGATAAGCAGTGTTTGCATAACTCCTATTTGCTTCAAGTAAGACAGGAGATAGACTGTGTATTCACACTGCAAAGAGCTAATTGTAAAAAGAACATTTCCTCTAAACATTGAAAAGATCACTACTGCTCAATGCCTGTCTAAATTTCCTCAGGAGTCAACAAGATCAGCAAACAAGTGTAATGATCTCTGTTATATATGAAAGGAGGAAACTATTTGAGTGATTCTGGGCTTAGGCACTATTTGAACTGAGGGCCATGTATGACTGATAGCAAACAGATACGTCTTTACTGCTTTCAGAATACGAATACCTCTACGAGACTCACAGTTTGGACAGCTCATCAGGGTCATGTAAAAATGTCACTTGCTAATATGCTCCGTAAACTGTTAGATGCAGATACGTCACCTGCAGTTGGCTGAACATGCACTCCATTACCACATTTTGTAAAGGTGTCAACTGCCTTTTACTCTATTACAGCAAAGAAATTTTACTGTTTTGTTCAAATATGTCCCAGTGAGCATGACTGAGGCTGGCATTTATTTGCAGTATCAGTTTTCTGATGACTAAACAGATGAAATTTTAGCTCCCCTACTAGGCTATGTTGTTACAAGGGTGTTCAGTCCTACGCTTTTTCTTCAAAGGACAAGGTAGGATTGTGGTTTGCCCATACCTATTTAAATACTAAATTCTATTTAATGGGTCACTGTCATTTTCCCCACCCTATTTCATTTTTTCTCAAGGCAGATAGGACCTGACAGCCATTGCCATCTTCTCCAGGAGCTTGTGCTTCCCATTCAACTTGGTTTGCACACAGCATGACTTCCCCTTCCTACTTTCTCTTCTTTCGCTTGTTACTTCCAAATTAGGACAAAATACACATGCTTTGTTTAACCAGTCATGTTTAAAATTACTGGTTCTTGAGCTCTCACCTAAACAATTAATTCAGCTGGTTTAACAGTGCGAATTTATTACTATAGTCACGAAGCTTAAGGAGGAACAGCAGTGGGGAGGACAGTTCTCTTATGCTGGTCTTGCTCAATTTCATGGAAATCCAAGCATCCTTGATATTAAGCATTTTGTTTTTGCTGAGCAGCTAACACTTAAATGGAATTTCAAAGATGATTACACAACACGTTGATTTTCTATGCTTACGAAAAAGGCCTTTAAGTAGATTAAAAAAACTTAACGCAAATACATGGCAATATATTTTAGTACATAAAACAGAGAAAGTTACTAAATCCTCTAACATGTTGTTAGTATTTATAAACTTGGGAAGAAGAAAAAAGAGCTGTTCACATCCAAAATCACTCATTTAAATTTGACCGGGCTCAGCAGTTGGCATCTCACAGTAGTTTCTAAGCTTGCGTTTACAAGATAGC
This sequence comes from Tympanuchus pallidicinctus, assembly GCF_026119805.1. Lineage (NCBI taxonomy): Eukaryota > Metazoa > Chordata > Aves > Galliformes > Phasianidae > Tympanuchus > Tympanuchus pallidicinctus. Next base: position 7,426,608 of record NW_026294813.1, on the reverse strand, counting down.
AAGCTAAATTATAAAATAGACTTATTCCAAAAAAACAACTGTAAATTATTAGGTGGCTTCCAGAATGGGCCTGTAATCTTGACTTTGGCCTAAGTATACACATCATGCAGATGCCATGACATTGCATTCTGTTTTGACAGCATTTCAACAGTGAATGACTGTATAAACATACTGAATAAATGATGGTACTTGGTCTCCATATTGGAAAAACACTTCTTAGAGTCAAAGAAAAAGCTTTGTATTGCCTATACACCTTTATTATCTATCTTGAGAATAAACTCCAGCATTCCATATCCCAAACTTTTTCCAGAGTTAGAAGAAAACAGAAGCTTCCAAACAATGTTTGTATCTGCCTTGTTTTTGTAATCTTTCCTTACTCTTGTTTGTGCTCTTCACACACAATTTCACCTACAGTTACCAACAAAGACTGTTGAACCATAACAGGAAATCATCAAATCTGTTATTTTTTTCTTTACCTTTATTCAGCTAAGTTGTGTAACATAAAGAGATGTTTCAAGTTACCCTGGAAAGAGTACAATCTGAAAAAATGTGGTTTAGGGCACACAACATCTGGGGCACAGTAATTCAAACTACAGACATTTTATGGACAAAGTTTTTGGAAGAAAGAAGTTCTCTTTTGACTTCACAGAGAGAGAGCAAGAAGGGATTATTTGTATACTAAAATAGAGACTTAGAGAATGGGAAGTTCGGCTCAATCAGTAAATAAAGCAAGAGCTCCTTTTCAAGTAATATACTTGATTTGAAAGTTACACTCTTATATAGAATATACATTTTATGTAATTTTTTTTTTATATATGTGGAATTTGATAAAATTTCTGATTTCCAGTAGAAAGGCAGTCTGGCTTAAAAATAAGAACAGTAAAAACAAAAGCAGAAACAGCATTGGTTTTGTTTTACTTTTCTTTAATATTCTAATTTCATATACTTCAAAATGTAATATGTATTTATTATATATGTATATATACACACACACATCATATATATATATATGGGCTGGTGGGCAAATATATATTGATCTACAGAAGAGCACAACAAACTTTGTTCCATGTCCCTAATCCTAAAGCCCAATAAAGAGATAATTAGAGTAGAACAACAACAAAAAAGTGTTCTCTACATTTGGCATTAAACTTTACAACTCCTACAGAAATGAAGAAACAAAACCTGGCCAATTCCAGCAGGCAAGCAGGACACTAGAAACTATTAACATCTTCAGCCTCAAAGAAGGATCCTGTTCCAGCCAAATGAAAAGAATACTACACAGTCAGCATCTGTTTCACATAGGCTGCTTGGCTGCCTTGAAGAACCTTAAATAGTATGACTTTTGCTGTTAGTTCTTTAAATATTGGCTGTTACTACTTTGCTGTACGAAGTCATCTGAACCTTTCAGTTTTCAGTTACATAAACCTAAAAGATAATTCTAAAATAGAATATATAAAACCAAACTATATAGAATTTCACCTTTGAATAACATGAACACCCTTGAATAAAAGCAGTTAATTGTTAAAAAGAAGCATCCCCACCTTCCTCCAAATGCCTGGACAAGACCTTCAAAAGAACTCAGGTAACAACTTCTTAGCAACTGAATGCAAAAAGAAGGAATAAGAACAAAAACAGGGGCTTCCCTTCCATAACACTTTCTGATCAGTCTTTCTCATTGTTATCTGCTGTGGTGGCAAATGTTATACAAATAGCAGTTTGATATTATGAGAATTGCTCATACTCAATATTCCAGGCTCAAACAGAATTTGCTATGAATCACAATTTATTTCATACTTTTGCAATAAAAGGCAACCTTGAGAAAAGGTATGCCAGATCAGACAGACACAGCAGTTCGTATTTTCTACTTCCCTGCGCAAAATTTCCTTATGGAAATTGGCTGCATACTCCAGGGTTAACAGCCTATCCAATGTTTCTAATTCCCTTAGTGGATTTCCCACCCCTGTGTACTGCTAGAGTAACCTCTCCCTGTCCTCCTCTATTCTTGTTTATGGTATGCTGGAATAACCTCTCGTAGTTAACCTTCCACTCTGGCTAACATTCAAACTGCAGAACCAATTGCTACCAGTACATCTTCTGATGCTACTCAAATTTGCAGGTCTCCTATTCTGCAAGCATAAATTTATCTGCATCAGAGCTCCATGGAAACTCCTTGGACCTCTTTGGAGTCATAACATCTTACCATTATGCAAAAACATTTCTTTACACATAATATGATGAGATTTGGACACTGTAACTTTTTATAATCAAGTGAATAAATGCTATACCTCCAAGTTCTTTTACATTCAAGATGGCATTCTGGAATGGCACTGCTTTTATGCTAAATCCTAAAAAAAAGAAAAGAGACTAAGTTATTTGTTGGAAAAATACATATATATATGCTTTCTTCTAACTGAAAATTAAACCTGAGAGAAAGGGAACATACAAGGCTTATAGCAATCCAAGCATATTGCTTGTAATTTATGCAAGAGTCTAGTGTTACATACATACAGAGAAGAATACAGATCTGTAAGTATATATAATAATAATAATAGTCTATGTAGGAAAAAATATATCTGTTCTTTCAGCATAATGTGCAGACAGAAGTTGAATTCATTTCCATCTGGCACAAACAATTTCAACATAATTACATACCTGCATGCAACCATACAACTAAGTAAACACATTTACAAAAGTGCGTCAATCCAGGTTTATTAGTTAAAAGAAACAAGGAATTTGTTCTCCCCAATCAGATAACTAAGATATTCCTGAATTCTAAGTACTACTGTAAGAAAATGTACAAAATAATTTCAAAGTAGCTTGTTGTCTCAAAATAAATCCTAAACTCTTCCTCGAAAAGTAAAAACTGGAATGAATCTGAATGGCATTGATAAGAAAAGCAAAATCACAGGCCATTTGAAAACCACGTGGAGAAGCAGTCACACTGTATTCACTGATTCTCAATATTTTCTTATATAGCAAAAGTATGGTACGTATAGATAAAACCTTGAAGTTCAATAGTTTGGACGCTACCTAGTTTTCTACAGAGTCTATTTTCATTGCTCACATTGTCTAAACATATGATAGTAATTTGTTGCCGACATTTAGAAGATTAAAGAAATTTAATTTTTAAGTGAATTGTATTTTCACTATTTCTTTTGACAGATCTATACAGCTGTTAAGACTGCTGTTACTTTTTCTTTCACGGTCAAAAATGTTAAATTTTTAATTTCGGGTGAGCTCTTAAGATGAAGTTGAAGGGAAAAAATGACTAAATTGATCAGCAACTTCCTTCCAAGCATTTGAATTGAGCATTGACCACAATGGACTGTAAGATGTTCTTAGCATTACTAACACCACCACTATGAAGGCAATGGGATGACTATGCATCACAGAAAAAATTGTATTTTCTCTTGTCTACTTTAGTTCACTTTTCATTTTATTGATTAACCTTATGTTCTTGTAAGTTAAGCAAAGACACACTGAAAAACAGGGCAGATGAGGGACAATCATATAGAATTCAAGTCTGTGAAGCACAGCTACAGTATAAAGCCAAATAAACTATACACACCAGTTACTCACATCTTTTTCCCTCAGCAGCTGACGCTTAAACTGCTGCAGCCACACAGACAGTTTTTTTCCATCTCTTATGGCTCAAACTGTCCTCTTTGTGAACTCTGCAGAGTCAGGTTTTTTTTTTCTTACTCTGAAATTTTGATGTTTTTTTTGTTGTTTTAGTTGTTTTTGTCTGGGCTTTTTTGCTCAGAATCAGTCAGCCATCAGTCCTTCTGGTACATCTATATACGTATACATAGTCAATATTTTTTTTTTAGTTAAAATACCTTTTAGCTGTTGTTGTACCTGTTTCTTTTTATCTTTAGAATACCTTTTTTATAACCTGTTTCTAGCTTTTTTGCTATATAAATAAGTCATTCTAATGATCTAAGAGAACAGAAGCAAAAATAATTTCCATTACATTAGTCTTTTGGTTGTTAGTATATACCAAAGAGTATAAGAAGTTAAATATGATGTAATTGTCAGTGCTTCGTTACCCCGTTCCAGTTTGTAGCATGACCTCCTTCTCTGACTGTATAACAAGACTGCTTAAAAGCCAAGTATAAAGAGAAGAAAGAAACCTTTTAAGATGCCTGCCTATAGTAAATTGCTGTTGCCCATTTCATAAAGTTTAATTACATCACAATGTCTGTTCTGACTTTTGACATATTCTAAATTTTATGTTTTCATGGAGATCCCCCAGTACACAGCCAAACACTGAACAAGTTGTGTAAGATTCAAAGCAATCTATTAAATACCTTCAGAAGTAAGATAACTCTGCTGAGGCTCCCTACTGCCATTGCTATTCGTTTCAAAAGTTACCTTTGGACAACACCCTGAGCACATCATGGAATGAAGACAGCATCCTACCTGTGGTAGACACTATATTTTCTGGGCTTTCACTGCAAAGCTGTGACAGAAGACTTGTTTTGCCAGAACCAGTGAGGCCTATGCAAACCAAATCATATTCAGGTCGTGGCGGTGGTGGTCCTTTGCAGCAAAGTGCTCTAAAACACTGCCAGGAAAAAAAAAAAAAAAAAAGAACACAAAAAGAAGAGGTTACTTTTTTTGCAATTATTTCTTTAACAAGATTTTTAAAATCATGTTTAAAATTGAAAGGTGCTGGACAGAAAAGAAGTATTATTCAAACTTTCTATTTTGCCAATATCAGTAGTTAACAGAGATCAGCTCAATTGAAATCTAGAGCAGTTTTACAACAAAACAAATACACCTGTTAATTACTCACATGAAACTCATGGAGCTGGAGTAAGGAAAGTGACTTATATTTCTCGAAGAGAGTCAACAGAGTTTGTGCAGTGACGTAGGCACACGCCCTACACAACTCTGCAGTTCAGTATTCATGAGTTTCCTTCTGAAAGCAAAACTGGCCGAAAACTCTACTTCTAAATGCAATACCTGGTGTAAACACCAAAGCAGCTACTGAACAGCTTCTGGACAGGTTTTCTCTGTTGTCAGAGGAAAGAATCTGGGAGCTCTGCTCAACTGATTTCCTTCCTAGCCTTGCTTTGTGCATAGAAGGCAGACAGCATTTTTCCTACTCTACAATTTCAAACGTTAAAGAGTACAACTTGAAAGAAATGTATTTTGTTGGACATAGCTCTGGCTGTAAAAATGTAGATTTCTCACTATTTCCTAGAAAAGTATGAATTAATCACAACAAAGAATACAAATCACTAACACAATGCTTAGCCTATGGCTCTGCCAATGCCTCTTAATTAGCACTGCCAGAATAGGCTAGACAATCCAACAGGTCCTTCAAGTCCTTAGCACGGCTAATTAGACCCTTTAGATGCTACATGGAAAACTACACAAAAACATAAAATCATACAATTCTGGGAAGGCTAGCAATTTTAGATTTAAAGTCCAAGATATAATCCCTCTACACATATATATATAAATATATATATATACATTCTCTTTCCCCAGTATCTGTTGCCTTCATCTAGGATTACTCTTGCTATATAAGTACTAGAAAACTGGTCTGTGCATTCACTTCTCTCTCCTGCATGTTCTGTCTTTACATAGTTTTAGTTTTTGAACCTCCAGCAACAGAAGTCTCCACTTCTACCCTGGGGGTGCAGATCATTATGAGACTTAAGCAGTTTTTTCCATCTTAAAGACTAGCCAATCACAGCACTGAATAAAGAAACCCAGTCTTCAGGAAAATATTCTAGTATTTGCCTTCATGCATGCCTCTTTCATTCATGACTACCAGGTACTCCAAGAAACTGAAGAGATGTTAATAAAACAATGAGGCAAACTGCTGGTTCTGTGTCCCTAAGCAGGACTCTGAATGAGAAAATGATTACGAAAGATAGTTCACTGTAGCTACAGAAGTTTTACTGAATTTCTTCTACATAGTGTTAAATTACTATACCTGTGTTGTAGCCATATGGGTACCACCAGTATGATTTAAGATTACTTTGAGAGGATTCTTGACGTGCAGCTCCCAGTTACTTTAAACACGTCCGAGACTGAGCTCATGTGCTGATACACAAAACTGAGCAGGAGATCATCTGAAGACAGAATACCTTGCAATAATACTGTCTTGATAAATATTTCTTCTAGTCTAGGCTTGCACAGAGATGAGAGTCCCGCAAAACAGGTAGTAGAAACAATTAAAAACTGCCACATCCCAAAGTCTTCTCGCTCTACATCATTGCCATGCCAAAATAATTTTCCTTTGTTAAAAAAAAAAAAAAAAGAGGATAAATTCAAGAACAGTTAAATTCCTTCAGCACTATATAAAAAAGTGAAAGACACATTTTAGGAGAAAACACATTTATTGTAGTAATTAAGTTGAACAAAGGCAATAGTTTAAAAATAAAAACTTTGCCTCTTAAAATTTGACTCTGCCAGATGTTTTTCAAGAAGGATAGCTCTTATATGTGTTTTAGATAAACATGTCTTCCAGCTTTACTCCCTGACGTCAATCCATGCTTACCCTATGAACTCTAGAAAATCATAGCAAATATGATACTCTGGTACTTGTGAAAAACACCAACTGAGTTTATTGCACAGCGTAAGCTCCTTCAAACTGCGTTTCCACTTAAGATATCAGGCTGAAGGCCACATAAAATTCTTTGAAGCTCTTCAGAGCTCTTGAGCCCGTGTCAGGCCCTTTGTACCCAGTCTTTAAAGGGTATTCAATCTGTCCCCATAAAGACAGCATGTTTGCAAGAACTTCTTGATATCACATTAAAAACAAATGAATAAGTTAGTTGATGAAAATCCATGCTTCTCATTGTCTAGATTCTGTGATAGCTCTTGTGTAACTAGACACAAATCTTACAGCCCTGAAAACATTAATTATCTGCAGTTCTGCCAAATTATTGCCATCTGTAGGATACATACAGAAGCTGTGTGTGTGAAAAGGGCTCCACAGACTGCTTTTGTGAACTTCAGTCTATCTCAAGTGTTGATTTCCTAAAATCTGAGTTAGCCTACGAAGTTTTTAGCTGCTGTTGATTGAATATATGATCAAAAATCTAGGTGATCTTGAGTGTCCTAGGCAGCACATGCAGACCCACCACCCAATCACTCATCCTTTATCTGTATGCATAGACAGATATGAATGATGCTGAGAGGAGAGTCAGCACACACACCAAAGTCAGTAGAATTGTTTGCTTCAGACCACTCTCATATTTTTATATAAACATCCTCTTTTCATGTCTCCTATCTCTTTGTCCTTATGCAAGGATGATTTCCTTCTGCAAATATCTTTCTTTTCCTGGTATAAAGAAGAACATTAAATAGTTTATCTCCAAAAAGCTGTTGAAATTTAAGCTGCTGCGTATACTACTTTACACTGGCTGGCATGAGAAGTACTACAATTCTCCTAATATCAGCACGTTTCAGGAGACATTTTTAATAATATATTTAAATTTTATAAACTTTTTTCAGTCTTCCTCCTCACAAACTCAATGGAGAATCTACCATCAAAAACATCAGTAGTCAGACAGAATGATAATTGCCTTCCTGCTCTGTCAGCAACTTAAAAGTTACAAAATCCCAGACAAACAAGGGTTATTTAAACACCCAGAGAGTACTCAGAGACTAAGCTGACTCACTACTTTGGAAGCTACATCTAGAATCACAGAATCATTAAAGCTGGAAAAGACTAGTCCTACTGTCAAGCCATCCCCATCATGCCCACTAACCATATTCCTCAATGCCACATCTACACATTTCTTGAACACCTCCGGGCACAGTGACTCCACCACCTCCCTGAGCAGCCTGTTCTAGTACCTCACCACTCTGAGCAGTTTTTTCTAATATCCAAGTTGAACCTCCCCTGGCAATACGTAAGGCCATTACCTCTCATCACTGTTACTTGGAAGAAGAGGCTAACTCCCACCTTGCTACAACTCCCTTCCAGGCAGTCAAAAGAGAGTGATAAGGTCTGCCCTGAGCCTCATCTCCAAACCAAACAATCCCAGTTCTCCTCTAGAGAACACACAGAGAATTCAGAGTTAATAATATGAAGAAATAAGACTACATTCATTATTCTACTTTTGATTATGAACATAATCCTGAGATTTTTTACAAAGCATGGATGAGCACTGAACCATTATTTAAGATGTCATGATGCATTACAGTGAAGTCTAAAATGTAAAAAGTGCTTATAAGGTGTAAACATGCCAAACCTGAAACCCAGAAAGAGAAATATATCAAAAATATTTAGCATGCCATTGTACTCCCTTCTCCATTCAGAAAAGTCAAACAGCTAAGAAAAATGTGTATTAACATTCTAGCTGGTCTTTTGAAACTTGTCAGATATGGACACAAGTCTGATTTCTTCAGCAAATATAGCCACTGGATAGGAAGCAAGTTAAAAGAGGCAGAAGTTGTTTTTTTTTCCTTTAAAAACAAAACAAAACAAAAAGCCCCAAAAACAAACAAACAAATTCCTAAAATTACAGTACCTTGAGAAAATTTATGCTTTTAGCCAGTATTGGAAAAAATCACTTATTTTTTCCAACAATTACATGCTGCAGTTGGTAGGAAAATGTTCAGCTCCACTGCACTTCCGTTTTACTTGTTGGTGTACATGATATGCACATGCATGTTTAATGCAAGAGGTAAGAGAGTTAGCCAGTCCTGCTCTTACTTAGGGATTTCTATTCCAATCAGATTATTCCAGTTTTAAGATGAGCCTGTAAACTGACTACCCTAGACAGTGGCCATTTAGACGCCTACAGAAGTTTCTTCCAGGAAAATCACTAAACGTGGTACCTGTAGCAGGAGTGGCCAAACCCACAGCTCACACACTGAAGCTTTGCGCAAGGAACATCACTGAATTACCGCTTCCTCCATTGAGTCTGTCTTCACCTATTTGCTGTACTTCTTTCACTCTCCTTTTTGAGGTGAAAAACTCCAATATTTCTGCTTTGTTCAGGACTCATCTCCTGATTTCTTTTGTTGCTACTATTAGAGATAAACAAATGCAAGGGATTTCATGCTTAGCTGATTAAACGCACACACACTCATGCAAAAATAACCTGAATTATGGCAACAGCAACAGCAATGCTAACAAATCAAGCAGTGAGAGCTCTTGAAATCCAGAAATGAAGCTGAACTGTTCAACCATATCTATGCTCTGCTCCCCTCCTCCTTCTCTTGACTAGTTGTGAATATAGCCTCCCTTCATGTTTCATTTTTCAATTAAGATACCATTAAAGAAATTTCAATTATCCAGCACACCTTTCTATCCAGAAATTACCTGAAGTTGCTGACAAAATACCAAGGAGATTATTAAAAAGAAATAAAAGTTTAAAGTTGGCAGGCCTATAATTCTGATGCTGTACATGATCACAAAATCACAAAGGAATCTCAGACCTTGAAGAGATAATGTGAAAGGTGGGATTTGATGGCTGAGAAGTAGAGAATTAGAATAATTTGTATAGAAAACAACTGGATACAGCAATGGACTAATCCAATGAAAATGATGAAACAGTCTAGGCACCTGAGTGAAGTCATGCACAGCTAGGAAAAAAGGAAAAAGGATATATGATAAACGACATTTTGACTGTATGAATACTTCGATGTTAAAATAATACAGTAGGATCTATGCATTTCAGTACGTGAGTTATAGCTGTACATGCTTTTCAGTTGCAGTAACAGATGTACAGGTGGTGCTAACCACTACAGAAAACTGAGGGGAAGAGGAAAAAAACTACCAGTTTTAAGACATGTAACCAATGATCGCTTCCCTCCTGAAGGGATCTTCACTAAGGACAGAAATATTAAAATCTTGATCAGATATTTTCTTTGAAAGACCACAACCTCATTAAACAAAGGCCACTATCCTCAGATATCCTCCATCAAAACACAGAACAAAGATCCAGGCTCCAGTAGAGACCTTAGCTCAAAGCTTACTAAGAAAGTAGCCTAGCTAATCTTCATAAGCTTCATAATCTTCGTATGTGTGGTGAGACCACTTGTTGAACTGCAACACATCCCTCCTCTTCAATGCCTACACACACCAACTGTATACCAGCTTGTGTCACAGAAATATAGACAGGTATATAGTAATAAAGACAAGCTAACATAAAACAGGAAAAATTATCAAAAAAGTAAGGCAATTGTATGAAAGAAACACAGTTCTGGTAATGACCTATGTTACAGAAATGTTAGAGAACCTAAAATATCAACATATTCTTCAGAGGAGCCAGTAAGAAAAGAAATTAAGTTGGGTTAATTGTTTGAAATTATTCAATGTTATCAAACCCTTCTTGGTATTTCAAAAGAGTTACCTCTGGATTCTCGAAAGGAATGGTCATATATCAAATAATTTTCAACATTTATATTAAGTCACCTACTGCTGTAGTAGACTTAAGACACAGGCTTAACAATCAAAACCACACAAGTGACACAGTTCTATTTGTTCTCTGATATATTTTACAGTGTTGTTATGAATAGAGGATATTGTAGGAAACATGGTCAAAAAGAAGGCTGACTTTTGACAAGCCAGATGTGACACTGCTATTCACACTACATAATTTCAAAAACTTAATGGTCGTGGTAAAGTGCTTCTTTACGTTAAGATAATAAAATCACAGTTGGTTGAATTCTCTCCAAAATGTAAAACCACTTTTGGATTTGGAGAAAACATAAGTCTTCACTATCTTAAGGATAAAATAGTTCGCAGATATTTCTCGCCTCACTGCATGAGGATTAAGGACAGTATCTTTGTACAACATTTGGGTAGAAGGTAGGGGATCCTTCACCTTTACCTTTCAGTGAAAGGGACAGCTCTGAGGCGATGGTCTCATACAAAAGTTTAGGGTATAAGGAACAAGGAAAATTCTATAAATACAGTGACGTCTGTGCACTACAAAAATGTAATATCCCTAGAAAAACTGTAAGGCAATGGAAATCCTTCTTGAAACTATATGCTAAAAAAAGGCACTAAACCTCTTGTCTGAAATGCAAAATACATCTCTTGGACATTAATCTCTTAGGCACTTCCCTTTAAGTAAAAGAAGAGCAAAACCAACTTATAACCCTTTACTCCATTCATAATGTCCTTGAAGAAAACATAAAGAAAATCATACATTAAATTCTGAATGTGCTTAGATACTCACTACTAGAGTACGAGGTCAAAGCCTACATAAAATAAAATAGCATACTGCTATGGAAACCCACTGCAATCAACAGTAGAACATATGGACAGGTTCCACTCTGAACAGGAATAGGCTTCACTGCAGAATCAAGTCAAGCTCCAAGGGGGTTCTCTGACACTTTTAAATTCCATTAAGCGTAGAACTATTGCTTAAGCATTTCCATTTATTTCTCTGCACAACAATTTGTATTTCAACCCATTCATATTTAACATCAAGAGATAAAGGTAACAAAAAAGATAGACAAAAGCATTAGCAAACAGTTTGCTTTACAATCCAATGAAACCTAACCTTGAAAAAGCCCTAAGGATAACTGAAAATATGAAGAAATTTAATTTTAATACATATCTGAGAAAGGTAAAAAAAATCTGAATTCTTTCACTTATTGTATCAGATGTGAAAACATCACAGAAACAGAAAAATTCCAACATTTTCTACCCACAATTCAGGTGAAAACAATTGAAGACCTATTACTCCATCAGGACTGTCACAAGTCCGTGGGGTCAGGTGGGATCCACCCAAGTGTACTGAGGGAGCTGGTAGAGGTAATAGATAAGCATAGATTACTTTCCATTATCTATCAGTGTGCCTGGTCAACCTGAGAGACCCCAGAAGATTGGAGGCTTGCCAGCATGACTCCCATCTACAAGAAGAGTCACAAGGAATATCTGGGGAACTACAGGCCTGTCAGCCTGACCTCACAGCCAGGGAAAATTATGAAGCAGACCATTATGAGTGAGATCACACAGCATGTGCAGGACAACTGGGGGATCAAGCCCAGCCAGCATGGGTTCACAAAAGGTAGGTCTTGCTTGACCAACTCCATCTTCTATGGCAAGGTGACTCACCTGGTGGATGAGGGAAAGGCTGTTGATGTAGTCTACCCAGACTTCAGCAAAGCCTTTGACACTGTCTCCCACAGTATTTTTATGGGGAATCTGGCAGTCCATGGCCTGGACAGGCACATTCTTTGTAAGGAAATGCCTGGAGGGCTGAGCCCAGAGAGAGAGTTAAACCCAGCCAGTGACTGGTCACAAGTGGTGTTCCCCATGAGTCAGTACTGGAGCCTATCCTATTTAACATTTAATGATGACCTGGAGGAGGGAATTGAGTGCACCATCAACAAGTTTGCAGATAACACCAAGCTGGCAGGAAGCATCAACCAGCCTGGGGGTGAGAAGGCCCTACAAAAGGATCTGGACAGGCTGGATAGGAGACTTCCTGGTCTGATTCGCCCTTCTGATTATTACCCGCTATTGACAGTCCAGGCTGGCAGTGATGAAGTTGCTGGGAAAAGTCTCAGGGCTATCAAGAAAGACTTCAGGGGACTGGGGCGGGTAGTCGAGGGAGTGGGTGTGCAGGTGGTGTTTTCCTCCGTACCTTCAGTGGCAGGGCAGGATGCTGAGTGGTACCAAAAAACCCACCTCATAAATAAATGGCTTAAAAGTTGGTGCAAATGCAGGAATTTTGTTTTTTTTTGACCATGGTGCAACTTACTTGGCGCCTGGTATGATGGCAGCAGACAGATGTAGCCTGTCTCTGAGAGGGAGGAGGATCTTAGCTGAGGAACTAGCAGGACTCATTGACAGGTCTTTAAACTAGAAATGAAGGAGGAAGAGGACAAAACCAGAGCTGCTGGGGTTGAGCGGGTTGTTCAAGGGATTGTACCGAACTTGATAGTCGATGACAGTGAGGTACAAAGTGATGGACTGGGGCAGGGGGGTGTTGGGGATGCTACTGTTCTAGGGAAGCCTAGATCCTCTATAAAGGTGGTAAGACAGAAAGCCCAGCTGAAGTGCCTTTATACCAATGCACGCAGCCTGGGAAACAAGCAGGATGAGTTGGAAACTGTGATGCACTTGGAAAGGTATGACCTTGTTGCCATCATGGAAACGTGGTGGGATGAATCCCATAACTGGAACACCACCGTTGAGGACTATCGGCTCTTTAGAAGAGATAGGCTAGGTAGGAAGGGCGGGGGAGTTGCCCTCTATGTCAAAGAGTGGATAGACTGTGAGGAGGTCCCTCAGAGCAATGGTCAGGAACAGGTTGAGAGCCTGTGGGTTAGAATTAGGGATGGGTCTAACAAAGGTCAATTGGTGATAGGAGTATACTACAGGCTGCCTGATCAAGGGGAGACTGTTGACGAGGCTTTCTTGCTTCAGATGCGGGAGGCTTCATGCTCACGGGCTCTTGTGCTGACTGGGGACTTCAGCCATCCGGATATCTCTTGGAAGGACCACACGGCAAGTTGCAAGAGGTCTAGGAGGCTTCTGGAATGTGTTGATGATAACTTTCTGGTCCAGCTGTTGGACAGACCGACCAGAGATGAAGCGTTGCTGGACCTGCTGCTCACCAATGTGGAGGAAATCATTAAGGGCGTTAAGGTTGGAGGCAGCCTGGATTGTAGCGACCATGCCCTGGTCGAATTCATGGTCTTGAGGGATGTGGGCCTGGCAAAAAGTGGTGTCAGGACCCTGAACTTTGCAAGAGCAAACTTTAAGCTTTCAATGGACTGCTGGCTGAGATCCCCTGGGATGCTGTTTTAAAAAACAAAGACGTTGAGGAGAGCTGGCTATTTTTCAGGATGCCTTCCTGAGAGCACAAGAACTCTCCATCCCTCTGAAGAAGAAAGCGGGCAAAGGAGGTAGGAGGCCGGTGTGGCTCAGTAAGGACCTGCTAGGTGTGCTGAGGGTGAAGAAAGGTGTATACAGGCTCTGGAAACAAGGCGGTGTCACCTGGGAAGAATACAGGGATGCCATCCGGGCTTGGAGAAGTGCGATCAGGAAAGCCAAGGTGCAGGCGGAACTGAACTTGGCGAGGGATGTGAAAAACAGTAGGAAGAAGTTCTACAGGTACATTGGCCAGAAGAGACAGACCAAAGCAAGTGTGACTCCTTTGGTAAATGTAAAAGGAGAAGTCGCTTCAACGGACAATGAGAAGGCTGAGATACTGAACGAGTTCTTTGCCTCAGTCTTCACTGGTGGACAAGATTCCAGAACTTCTCACGTCCCTGAGCCCTGCATCCTTAAACCTCTAGGTGGGGACCGGGGCGACAAATACCCCTCCACTGTGAGGACAGAGCAGGTCCAAGACTGCCTCATGAGACTGAATGTATATAAGTCTATGGGGATGGGTGGCATGCATCCCAGGGTTCTGAAGGAGCTGGCTGAGGTGGTTGCCGAGCCGCTCTCCATCATTTTTGAAAAGTCATGGCTATCAGGTGAGGTCCCGGATGACTGGAGGAAGGGTCACGTCACTCACATTTACAAGAAAGGGAGCAAGGAGGACCCTAGGAACTACAGGCCGGTGAGTCTCACCTCTGTGCCTGAGAAGATCATGGAACAGATCATCCTGGATGACATGCTAGACCACATGAGGGATGGGTGTGTGATCCGTGACAGTCAGCACGGCTTCATCAGAGGAAGGTCATGCTTGACCAATCTGGTGGCCTTCTATGATGGAGTGACAGCATCGGTGGATAAGGGAAAGGCAATCGATGTCATTTACCTGGACTTGAGCAAGGCCTTTGACATGGTCCCCCAGCACATCCTCATCTCCAAATTGGAGGGATGTGGATTTGATGGATGGACCACTCGATGGATAAGAAACTGGTTGAAAGGCCGCAGACAGAGGGTGGTCATCAATGGCTCCATGTCCAGGTGGAGGCCAGTAATGAGTGGCGTCCCCCAGGGGTCTGTCTTGGGACCAGTGCTCTTTAACATCTTCATCAATGACATCGATGTAGGAATCGAGTGCACCCTCAGCAAGTTTGCTGATGTCACCAAGCTGAGTGGTGCAGTTGACACAGTGGAAGGAAGGGATGCCATTCAGAGGGACCTCAACAGGCTGGAAAGGTGGGCCCGGGTGAACCTTATGAGGTTCAACACAGCAGAGTGCAAGGTTTTGCACTTGGGCTGGAGGAATCCCAGGCATCCATACAGACTGGAAGGAGCAGTCCTTGAGAGCAGCCCTGTGGAGAAGGACCTGGGGGTCCTGATAGATTAAAACAGTCAACCAACAGTGTGCTCTTGCGGCTTGGAGGGCAAATGGTATCCTGGAGTCCATCAAAAGAGGGGACAGCAGAGACAGGGAGGTGATTTTCCCCCTCTACTCTGCTCTTGTGAGGCCTCATCTGGAGTACTGTGTCCAAGTGTGGAGCCCCCAGTACAAAAAAGACAGGGAGCTGTTGGAGAGGGTCCAGAGGAGAGCCACTAGGATGATCAGGGGACTGGAGCACCTCCCCTACGAGGACAGGCTGAGGGAGCTGGGGAAAAGAAGGCTGCAGGGTAACTCATTGCAGCCTTTTAGTACCTAAAGGGAGCCTACAGAGGGGAGGGGAATCAACTCTTTGAAAGGGTTGATATGTGTAGGATAAGGGGAAATGGTTTTAAGTTGAGGGAGAGGAGATTTAGGTCAGGCATCAGGGGGAAATTCTTTACCCAGAGAGTGGTGAGGTACTGGAACAGGCTGCCCAGAGAGGTTGTGGATACCCTGTCCTTGGAGGTGTTCAAGGCCAGATTGGATGGGGCCCTGGGCAGCCTGGTTTAGCATTAAATGTGGAGTTTGGTAGACCTGCATGTGGCAGGGGAGTTGGAGATTCATGATCCTTGAGGTTCCTTCCAACCCTGGCCATTCTGTGATTCTGTGATTCTGTGACACCTGGGCTGAGGCCAGTGGGATGAAGTTTAACAACACCAAGTGCTGGGCCCTGCACTTTGGCCACAACACCAGCAAAGCTACAGGCAGAGTGACTTGAAGATTCTGCAGGGGAAACTGACCTTTGAGTGTTGTTCAGCACTCAGCTGAACATGAGCCAGCAGTGTTCCCCTGGAGCCAAGAGAGCCAAATGCATTCTGGTTTCTGTAAGAAATAGTGCAGCAAGTAGGCAGGGAGGTGATCATTTCCCTGTACTCAGCTCTGTGAGTCCTGTGTTCAGTTTTGGGCCCCTCACTACCAGAAAGACAGGGAGACCCTGGAGTGCGTCCAGAAAAGGATAATGAAACAGGTGAGGGGAGTAAAGCATAGGTCTTACAAAGAGTGGCTCAGGGACCTCGAATTGTTCCACCTAGAGAACAGGTCTCAGAGGAGACCTTACTGCTCTCAACAGCTACTTGAAAGGAGATTGTGGCATGGCGGGGTCAGTCTCTTCTAATGTGTAACTAGTAATAGGACTAGAGGGAATGGCCTTAAGACTCACCAGGGAAGGTTCAAGTTGGATATTAGAATTTCTTCTCTGAAAGAGTGATGAGGCATTGGAACAGGTTGGCCAAGGTAGTGGTGGAGTCGCCATCCCTGGAGGTGCTTAAACAAAGGATAGCTACAGTATAAGAATCGAGGGTTAGTGGGCAATGCAGGTGGCAGGTGAACAGTTGGACTAGATGATCTTAGAGGACTTTTCCAAACTTAACAATTCTATGATTCTAAATGGTAAACAACTTGCTTTTAGTAGCCTTTTGAAAAAAGAGAGCTTGATTACTTGAAAAGATAAAATATGATACATATAAAAAAGGAGCCTCAAGAAACTCCAAGTGTATTTTTATGGAAAAAGAAGAAATATTTCATGTTTACTTGAAGCAGTGTTTCCTCTGAGATTTAGCCCCAGGATACATCTTGTTCTGACATGGGAAATATTTTAAAAGTAAAATTTGTCATCAAATCTGAAAGCGAAGAAGAGAAATTTCGCAGGACAAGAGACCTCACTATTTATTATAAAGTCCAGTCTTACTGTATAAGTATGTGTCCGAGGTAGAATAGCAAGTTAAAGGACACTGTATATACCAGTCAAAGAAAAAAAATTTACAGAACACAAGAGAGTGGAAAAGGACTCAAGTATACCATTGATAAGGAAAAGTAGAATTCTTTTGGAAACTACCAGATAACAAAATTAAACAAAATCAGAGTAGTGCTACAGGATATTAAAAAGGAAAGTATAGTTTCAATTGTCATTTTTAAACCTGCTTACATAGGTAATAATTTTTTGTTCATATAGTAAAAGAAACACCATATAACTCTCTCTCTGTGGAAACAAGGACACAAGTTTATGTTTTACCCAACCAAAAAGTCATCAAATCAATGAACATTTGGTTGCTCTATTATTGGCAGCATACAAATAAAGACCAATAAAAAAATAAGTTACTAAATTAGAAATGCTCTATGCAGTTAACATTGAAATGTAAGGATGAGTGTGCATTACTAATGTTCATATCTTAATAGGAATTCACGAGAGGATTTAGATAAAAGGAAGAGGACCGGACAATGAAGATAGCTAGATTTTGCAGGCAATGCAAGTCTTCTGGCCAAATAATTCTGCTGCCTGCTTAAGACCAGACTGCCTCTCAGCTTTAGAAAATACAGTAAAAATAACACTGATGTTGGCAGAAGCACAAATGGGAGATCTAAGGGGTATGCTCTACTACCAGTCCATGGCATACTTGGAGGTGAAGTACCGTATGCAGATTATGGGCATCTCTTATTCCTTAGGCTATCTATGAGCAAATTCATTCTTACACACCTTTCTCATATTAATATCACCATATACAACTACATCAGTACGCTATATTTACAAAAGTAAGAGCCTCTAAGAGAATATGCATTCTGACCAGAAGTCCTAGGGAATAGGAAATATGTAGCAATGTATTCAGGAACCTCTTTCCCTCCTTTATATAGCATAAGTTTTACTTGGCTAGCACAGCACATTTCTACTATGGGAGGAAATAGGAGACCAACCTACAGAAAAAACATTAATCCAAAATACATAATTGGAGGAAGGCATACAAATCTTAAGTATCATTAAGAATTGTTCAAATTTTAATCAATGACAGCCAGTTTGAACATAAAACAGTTTGTTCTTCCACTAAACTCTTAAAAAGTTAGGCTTGAGAAACTTCAGCCATTTAACACCTCACACTTCTTGTCTCTCCAGCTTTACATTTGTTGGGTTTTTTTCCTACGTAGGTACTTGTATTTTCCAGTAAGCTTCTCAACTGTCACCAATCTCTTTTCTGACAAAGATTCCTCTATTGGTTATTTTGTTCTTCTAGTACTGTAAAATCAAAATGGTTCAATTTGTCACCACTGATCACACATGGATCAATGACTACAGACTTCAAGTTATACACTTAATATACAGAGGTACAGACTTAAATTAAAACAAGTGCTCTGTTTCTTATCTTCATGTACTTGAAGAACATAATTTGAAGTCAACAGGAAAGAGAATGGAGTATATAAAGACAAGACAAATACAAGCTGTGTTATTCACAGGATTGCACTGATGAAAAAAATGCTAACAAAACCAGAACAAAAGCCACAGCACTCTGTTCAAACAAGAATTTGTTTAATAAATATTAACTAAAACCTCCTCATAAATTTAAATTAGGCTTTAAAAAAAAAAAAAAAGAAGAAATAAAGAGTATTTTGTAGGCAAATTCTGGACACAATGTTTAAGCAGCCTTTAAAAGGACCTTAACTTTTGGGGGCAGGAAGAAAATGGGAGTTAGCAAGGGTTTTTTGCTGTTTTCTTTGCTTGGTTTAAAAAAAAAAACAAAAAACAAACCACTATCAAGGCCTCACTCTTGAAACAGCCTTACACACATCTATGCCTACTCACCTACCCACAGGTACAGCAGCAAGCAATCTTGCAGTGCAGACAACTCAAACCAACAAGTTTCTGCTGGTATCACAACAGCTACTTCTTATCAGTTAAAAGGTATAAGATGCTTGAAATCAGGAAGGTATCACTAAATTATATTTATATATATATATATATTATTAATTTTTTTTAAAGATCTGTTCTTACTCTCAGAGCTGCATTGCTTGGATGCAGCCTATGAACAGTTGCAGAAAACACTTTCAAAGAACAGAAGCATCATCAACTTGAAGCCGTCCTGTGCCACAACTGTCCCAGTGCTTCTGCTTTCACTGACAGTGCGTGTTGAGTGTCTGTTGGATAATTATTACACAATCTGAAAATTGTGTAAATAAAAATTCTCTTAAGATAAAAGGACAACAGGTTGTTGCTTCAGAATATATCTAATGTGGGTGAAATATGATCATAAATCCAAGCAAAAATAAACTCAACATGCAATTCTGATAATCGAGCACAGCTCAGGGGTGCTTAGTCCCTTGCCTGCTTCAGTGCACAGCTGTAAGAGATTTAAAACTTTTTCTGAGTAGGTTGCATATACTTCAGCAAAAAACTGACTTACTGCTGCTTACTGGAACAAAACTTTCACCATTTAATCTATATCAGCATAAATCTTGCCAAACTGGGAAACTCCTCCTCACACTGGCTTGAGAGAAAATTTCAGGGGAGAATTGCCATAATGATGAGATTCTATCAATGAAACATAAGCAATCTGGATTTAGTGGCATAATTCAGAGAGAGACAATGAGTAAAAGCAGGCTTAAGAAATAAAAGATGGCTGGCTTTAAGACTTAGATATATGATCAGTTGTAAAAACAAAAGACTGGCTTTAACTCAACCTTTTTGTTTGAAGTTTTTTTTTCATATTCACTTCCATAATTAAAGGCCAATAGAATAATACAGATTTTTAGTTAAAGTCAAAAATCAAACTGGAAGTTTGGATTTTTGTATTACAAAGGTAAAATATGCAGCAACCTTTATAGCGAGTTGTCAGCAACTGCCAGTTATCTACATATCGTCAGATCAGTATTTTTGAAATGTAAGGAATGTATAAAGCGAATAAGAAGAGCTGCACACAGTACTCATACCATAGAGATTTTTCACTTAAGAGGAAGCATTTATAGCTCCAAATTACTTCTCCAAAGCAATCAGTAATAATTGAAAAAAAGTAAAAAAATGAAGGGAGATGATAAGGCACAGCACATCTCGTTTTATACAAGGAGTGCAGAACAGTTTGATTACATTATTTGGAAATAAAATTCAGAAGTGTAGGATGTAAGACTGCAGTAAGATTTGTCAAAGAAAGATCACAACAACTGATAGAAAGCACCGTAAGAATTTTTCCTTCCTAAGCAGTAATAACACGGTCCTCCTTATTTGAGGGAATATGTAAGTAATCATGTTTCTTCATCTTTGTAGCAAATCTAAGCTTACATTATAAAGTTTATTGTTCCAAAAACATACACATATTGTACCCTGTCAATGGGTCAATGATTAATCAGGAAGAGACAACAATCTATAAAAGTCGGGGAAGAAAGTCATTTAAGAGAAACTAATTCAGGACACATCATTAACCTTTGTTTCCAAATGGGCTGCATGGGAACCTCATCTCACATCCAAGTGGAATCATCATGCACCCAGGTAAATCCTCTCCTGGTGGGATTGTAGAGCAGGAACAACAAGGTGTTGCTACTATGAACCAAACCAGTACTCTTGCAGAGCCAGCATAAACTTCACTGCTATCTCACTATTAACTACACTACTCAGATCTTAAACTTGTATATCAGCAGCTTCCAAGAGCACTCTCTAAACCAGAAAAACTTCAGTGGAGAAGAACAGAATTCTAGTGAGCATGTGCTCATGGAAGTTCGTACATTTTCCTAAAAAACAGAGAACAGCCTTTGATTAGAGTGATGCAAAATGTACATTACAAAATGAATGTACTATTGCCTGAATTCTGTAGCAGAATAACTAGCAATCATTTGGCTTAAAACACAAAACAAAACAAAACACAGCAATTTGTTCACTTTATAAGCCAGCAAAATTTTTTAATTCTATTTTTAAATCTAACTAACCTCACAAAGCTGAGGATAATGTAATCTTGAAGAGTAAAATTTAGCCAAAAAAAATAAAAGGAAAACCAAAACCAAAAAACTAAATATGAGCAGGATGGAGAAAAACAAAGTTGTTACTAACGCATTAATTCTACTGAAATACCACTCAAGTCCAGTGTGTTCCAAACCATAGCACACTATGTGCAAAGCAGAAAAGACAAAGTTCAATACACTAAAAAATTAATCATAATAGTTATACAGGTTTCTTGTTGTTATTTTTTTGGTTCAGATTTGGAATTTGCTTTCAGGCAGGACTCAATCTTCTCTGTTCCACAGCACAGAAATATGGCCTTAATAATCAAAACAAAACAAAACAAATTCAGTGCTTGTTCTCTTCTCAAAGGCAAAAAAATGAAACGAGAATGATTGCAATGTCCACCTAAAAAGACTAGTCATTTAAAATAGTTGATGGTAAGAGGACACAATCAAGGTTCGAAGACTCATATTTAGCCCTTGTCCAGAAGCAGGAATCAAAACGAACTATTAAGCTCCATTTGGAACGTTTAAAGATTTTTCAACAAGAGACATGAAGTATTAAATGGTAAAAGCAGTTGAGTCCTACCCCTGTAAAAATCCTAAGAAAAATAATCCTACACAAATAACAGAATTTAAATTGATTCAGAAATGTGCACAGAAAAGAGAAAAAAAGCATATTTACAGCAATAAGTACAGCACTGAACATGAAACCAGGTAAATATTTTTTCACCGAGCGTCCATATGATCTCCGTTGTAAAAACATGAAAACCTACTTGGATTTCCAGGCAAATTTAAGTATTCTAATGACAGATAGGTCAAGAGTTGTCTTTCTGCTGTCTTCTGCTTTTCTCTTCTGCTTAGCCTAACATTCCAGCCTAATAGTAACATATTTTCTACTCCAATCAACCATACCATTCAGTGGTATTTCCTAGAAAAATTTTTCTTGTGTGTCAGATAAATACAGAATAAAATCCTTCAGGGACAGCTTGATATACCACAGATTCCAGTTGAAATAATACTGAGGCAAGAAAATAAGAATTTCCTTAGTAAACCCACCAGCATAGAAAATGGGGTAAAAGCATAGGTATTTCAGCACAACTCAAATGTATCAGGATGTGACAAACTTCACCATAATTTTCAAGCTGTATTAATTCAAGAATAAGGAGTTATGCTTTGTGGAAGATGGTCTTGTAAGAATAATATACTAAAAAGGTCTACTCAAAAGTCAGTACGGTATTGCACTACTACATGGCCATGTAGAAAAGAGGGAGCTCAATACATGTAATTACAGAAGAATAAAGTTCTTTTCATAATTTCCTTGTTAAAAATCATTTTGTGGTAACCAAACAGGGAAAAAAAAAATTTAAAAGACAAAAAAAATACAATGCAAGTGCCACACAGAATTCCATTCAGGGTAAATAACTGCATCTTTCTTGGAGGAACTACTGCTTTTCCATCAATAGTTAAACACTCAATTAAATAAAAAAGACACAAAATTAAATCATAACAGAACTGTGTGAATTTTTGGAGAAAACCATTTATCAGTGTGTTGCCCACATTTTCTGGAATTAGATCTGCAAGTTTTCCCATTTTTACACATGTTCAAAGAATTCAACAGTATTTGACTGTCATAAGTGAGTTAACATTTTTGGCAAGCTATCCTCCTGTAATAGCTTTGAATTTCCCTTAAGTGCTTACTGTGGATGACTTACTTTAACAGGAATTAAACTACCTTGTGGCTCTGACACAATCTGAACTCTTCACTCTTTTGCACTGCTAGCACGCCATGTGAAGGACAATGCTATAAACACCATCTTTGCTTGAGGTAAATTAGGATGCATTACATGTTGCAAATATTGCTCATTCTTTTAATCTTTATTTGAAACTAATAATCCCTCTAAAGTAGAACAAGATTATCTCCATATGCTTGGACTATACACTTTATATCTCTGGTCAGAAGAGTAAAAGCTTGGGAAAATTAAAATATATATATATTTGACCTTAGAGCAGGCAAAAAACAAGCAAGCTCTCCAATACTTAGAATTCAATAAATACTAACCACACTTGAGTCCCACTCTGTGTTCTGAATTTCTGCAGTATTCATTTGTATTAGTCTAAGAAGCACGATGAGCAGAAGACTGAATAGATTAGAATGCTTTCTGTGCTACTTTTTTGCAGATCTCCATATATAAAGAAGTATATAGAGAAATTCAATTGATATTCCCATAAAGCATCTCAACAACTAGTGCTATTTCCATGGCTTATTAGCCACTTAGAAAAGTCTTCATCACTTGTATGTTAGGACAGTGAAAACAAAGACAAAGGGCATAGATTTATTTCTGAAGAATTTCAGGCCATAGTTTTTGCTGTTATAAATTGATTGTGGAGATTAATTTTGGTAAAGAAAGCACAGATCCTTTACCTTTTTGACTTTTCCACTACTCACACATAGAAAAATAAAAGGAACACCTCGACTAGCGATGCAGAATCCTCCCCTTCTACCCCAATCAAGAGATGAGAGAATTTTCTGGTTAGTCACAGGCAGCAATCTCAGTCCACATTTTTCACATCATGTTTTCCCCTCAAAACCTACTAACATAATTATCCCGCAGTTCTGGGCTACTTTACATTGTTTATCACCTAACAGAAGTTTTGCACACAAACTTTTGTACTAATTGGCTTAGGCATTCTCCACATCACGAATCTCAAGTGTGTGGAATTAGTGAACAGGGGAAGGGCATAAGGTTTTACTCTGAAAACTGAGCACATTTTAGAAATGTTTGACATCATGAGGGTGAAGTCTCCTGCAGTGCATCAGGCTTTCCACACATTATCTAGAGATTATACTTCTCTCTTTTCCAGTTGAGTCAATATCTCCATATTTTTTCATTATGTAATTTTAAATTCTGTAAGAAAAGATCTAAAATACTGCACCAAGCTACTGTTATTTTTCTGTACATATGCATATCCTAAAAACATAGGAAATTGTGCTTAATTCACCTCAGTGAATGCTGTCATCTGAATACCCCAAGAAAAATGTATCAGTAGTGAAAGGCTGCTATTTCTCTGTTGTGCTTATCCTACAGTCACATGATGCCATTTTAAACTGTATTGCATGGTAAGGGTCAGGTTTTCATTCTCAGCACCAACATGTTACATATAAATGGGGCCCTTCAAAATCAACAGTACGTATCAAGAATGGGAGACCTAAGCCTGCAGTGTAGCCTCATTCATTCCCTTTGGGGGTGGGATTTGCTTTGTTTTTCTCAGGGTCTGGAGTTTTGTTATTTATTTTTTGCAATTGCCAATTTTAGACACCAGTAGACTGAAGCTTCTGTATCAGACTATGAAAGGACAGACACACCCTGAAAAGTGGAGAAGGACAGGCTTTTTTTGTTGGTTTGGGGTTTTTTAGTTTTTTTTATTTTATTTTATTGGGAGCTATTTGTAGTACTCCTGTATGCTTACAGAGTAACAGTAGCTAAAAACCCTTGCCATCTTTGGCCTTCCTAGAAACTGCACCCCTGCTTCAGGAATGTGGATTCAAGCATAGTTACCCATGTATTCATCAACTCTGGGCCAGTATCACCAAGCACTACACCCCAGAGATGAGACATTTCAACTGAATCAACAGGCAGAGCGCCGCTAAACAGCGCGTGGAGATTGCTCATCCACACCGGGCTGGCTTCTGGTCTATTACCAGATTCTTTCCAAGATCTGCTTCTTGATTTCATGCTAATGAATGGGAGTGGATCTATTTCTCCATGAATTTCTGTGATTATGGCAGTTGAGAGATCATAGGTATGGGCCAAGTCAGGGGAGTGAGTCTCATTTCCACAGCAGCTGACTTCAGCAACAAAATTCTTGTGGTGTTCTCTCAACCACAAAACAATTACTAGTTCAGCAAAATTTCATTTGTGATAGCACTGTGATTACAGGAATGGTTTCGATGCAAAGAGAAGAATGGAAAGCACCATCTCAGAATGCTATGCTCAACTCTCTGTATTCTCCTGTCACATTACTGCATGTCTTAAGCATGTGTGCCTGCAGCATTTTTAAGTGAATGAAAAGTGGTATTTAAAAAGTTTTCTAGAAAGCTTATTAAATATGAAACAAATACTTCCTCACACAAGAGGTGGGGGAAGAAGGGCACAAAAATAAAGTGACAGATTAATTTCACCCAGTTCTGTTGCTTGCTAGCTGGAAAGTAATTAATACAACACGAGCTTAAAAAAATAAATTTTAAACACAAACCAAAGCAGTGACCATTCCAGAATGCACATCATGGCATTTCACCATGCCATGTCCCTCCCTTCCCCATTGCAGCTGGTCCTAGTTTTCTGCTCTACTAGAGAAGCTTCTCACTTCAGTAAATAGCACTTCTTGCTGCTCAAGTCTTGTACTAAAATTTATATTGCAGTCTTGATGTTAGATTTATAATACTTCCTATTCATATGCAGCTCTACACATCAAGAATGCTATTGTGCCACTGCAGAAAAACAATTACCTGGCATAGGATTTAGAAAACATTTCTATGGAATACAGCAAAGCTCCAGTATATCTGGAGCAGGCACAAGAAGAGAATGTAATGTCTCTTTTCAGAATTGATGTTTTACCTTTTAAAAATAAAACAGGTAATGTAGGTTGCACAGCCACTGCACAACTAAAATGGCAAGCGGTACACACATGAGAGCTCTTTCAGATAACGTACAAAAAGAAAGCAAATATGAATTAAGAAGTGGATTCTTGCTGCTCTGTGCATTACAAACACTCATGATGAAAGTCAGCCTGAATTAACTCGGTGAATTTTCAAACACAAGTTAGTGCTTATTTACCTACACTACTTCTAAATCTATTTTAATTAAGCTGTCCCTTCTGCACAGACTGGGCTGGTGCTCAGCATGTACTTATTACAAAAAAAAACAAACAAACAAACAAACAAACAAAAAAAAAAAAAACCAACCATAAGGAAACAAAACAGGAATCTGTGAAGAGATTGAAAATACCACATATCCACTTGATAGCAATTAGAGAAAAATCTACCTCAAGACCAGAAGGAATTAAGACATCTCTTTTACACAACTGATTATTTTAACATGAATCTGAAGGTGTTCTGATAAGTGAAGATAACAGAACACTAGGATTTTGCTGACTTCTGGTTCTATACGCTTATTAATGTCTTTTCTGATGCCCTGGTGTTTCCTATTTGAAATGTGAAATTAAGATCAGTCAGTCTCACAACTCAGTCCTAAATACAGCACTATATTAAAACAAAATATTCAATTTCCCTTTGTTACTTACAAAAACTCTATGGTTCCCTACTTTCAGAACAGGCATTTGCTAATGCAAATGCATCAGGCCTCACACTTTTGCCTTATGTTTCAGATGACAATATTGCCAAAAGTACATATTTCTGTTTGTTCAAATGTATTTTGTACTTATACTACATGTGGCATACTGAATGTGCCAACTCTCCAAAATCATATTGCAGCCTGAGCTGCACCTTCTGCTAAAAGAAATCTCACTTATAAAATCTAACAAGACCACAGCAGTACAAACAGAATAATCTTCCAGACAATCTAAAGCAATTGAGATATCTGGATAAATGTACTGGGAACTTTCAGAAGTGATACTCACAGCTGTAAATGGAGTAAGGACAAGAAACAATGGACAGACTGAAGCTCAAAATATAAGAAAATGGATATAAGAAAATACGTTTTCTTTGTGTGTACAGTCCAGTATTGGAAATTGTTGCCCCGAGGCTTTGCAGTCCTTATCTGTAGAGGTTTCTTCCCCTTGGTTTTCAAAACCAGAGCCAAAGTGGATGAAGCCTGGAGCAACCTGGTCAGACCTCAAGCTGACCCCCTCCTTCAACCTTGACGATGGACCACAGACCTTCCAAGATCCTTTTCAACCTGACAGTCCTTTGACTGCCATACAAAGTTTGCAGAGCTCTCCTCTGATCTTCCATCTATTCAAATCTTAGGTGACATCATTTTCCAGCAAATACAGCTTACCAGTTTTTAGTGCCCTAACAAAGCTATTGTCACTGGAGGGAAACGGGGAAAAAAAAGCCCGAACAGCTTATTGATTTGAACAGACTCCCACAGTCTACTGGCTCCAGTGTAGGCATGTTTATTCATTGACGCCAGCTTTGCCCAGGTGCTCAGACCTAAGCACCCACACTACTTAGTCACAGGGTGAGTAGCCACTGCCCAAGTTACTGTTCCTTTACCAGTGGAAGCATTTCTAGAGATTTCTAGAGATTCTAGAGATCACAACAGAGTGGGTTTTTTTGTTTTTTTTTTTGCTTTGTTTTTACAGAATGGGGGAAAGAAAAACCTCTCCCACATTAACTGGAAAGGAATCGTCAAGCATCTGTCTGGGCTTCTGGGGGAACTGTGGGACAGCTCTGAAGGATTGCCAGATTTATTCTGTATCCTCAGTTGCAGGGTGGGCAGCTTGCCAGCTCGAGTTAAAACAATACCTGAGGTCTAGTTTATATTCCCAGCTGGGCCAGCTAGCTAGGATTTAAAACACTCGTAAATTTGGGTGTGAGGGCTGTGTATGCTGACAAGGGAATTAGGCCATGGTTCTAGACGACTTTTCTTTCAATCCAACATCTGCTCAGGCAGTTCCACTGCCCCCCTCGCCTCATTCTCCTCTGGGTGTGAGCAGTCATGGGCAGTATGGGGCTGAGGCTGCAGCACCAGCCTGCAGAGCAGCTGCCCCACAAGTGCCCAGTGGTGGTACATCTCTGCTCCATGCTCCCATAGAAACACAGCAGGCAAGGACCAGTGAGTGCCTTTATGATGGCAGGGATAGGCTGATCTCCTTTTTTTTTTTTTTTTTTTTTTTTTTTTTTAAATGAGCCCTCTCTCAGCTGCCTGCCTGCTGTTCCCACTTATCCCACTCTTCTTCTTCCATTCCTCCCACATCCAACTTACTCTCTTTGCTTTGGGAAGAAAGGGTAGACAACACCACTTTCTTAATTCATCACCTGTCATCAAAATCTCCATCAAAAAGAAAAGATGACAGTGGCTGCTCCAAGCACAGTGCCCAACAAAACATCATAACTTGTTCTTCCTGCCCATCTCCCATGGCAGACAATGCTCATGGCATTCTTCATCCCCAGGAACACCATGGGAGGAAATACTCAGCAGTGCCTCATCTTGCAGCAAGTCTCTGGCCACTGTGATGGCAAGCTGCAGCAGGTGGGTCAGCAGCTCTTCAGCATTGCTCACCCACTTCAGCTGTGTGCTCACAGGCAGAACTTCTGTGACTGTAGCACCAGGGCTACTTCTGTTGCTTTGTAACAAACCTACCTACAGCAGTTACACATGCTGTTGCCCAAGACCAAGCCAACTCTCTCCTTAGTCCCTCTGTTACCTCCTCAATGTTTTGGCTGCCCTAAGAATTGACATTAAGGAAATAAATATATAATACAACATGCACCTTTTAACGTTTCTCCAATAAACTCATTTCTAATGAGCAACAGAGTTGTATTCAAAACAATAATCAACATGCATTCAAGTGAGAATAGTTTTAAAGAAACAAGCTATTGTCCTCCTATAGAAGTAACGATTTTTAGAAATTTAAACTGGCCATAGAATATCTTCTAGTTGATTGATAGAAGACAGCATGAAGAAAGAAAGATTTCATCCCAGGTTTTTACCATACCAAAATAAAACAAGAAGCACAGCTTAAAGGAAAGTCCATGTTCTTCAAAGAAAAATATCTCATCTAAAGACTCCAAGGGCAGGTAAGGTTTTCTGATGCTGTGTGAGCAAGGAATAAAAAGTAAGAAAATGTAACTTAGAGGCTTGAAAGAAATACCATCTGTATTTATTGTACATAGGAACACATTTCACAATGTCTAGTTAAACCTGGAATAGCACTACAGTGAATTTAAAACGCTTACTCAACTGTTTAAAGTGCTGCATTAGTATTGCTAACTTAAATTTTATACAGAAAATTTACCGGTTAATAAAAACGCATCAATGCAACATGTGCTTATTTTGATAAGATTGGAGTACATGAAAAATCAAAACAAGTCTCTTTTGTTCTGGGTAAAGACAATCAGAAAACAACATTGCATCCTCCACTGAGGTAAGAAAAGGTATAGCATGGAGACAGTCTGACAAACTATTGTTCCCAGAAGTCTATTGTTCCCAAATTCATAAATAATATTCCTAAGGGAAATCTTAAAAAAAAAAATAGTTCTCTTCACACTCCTCCAAATGCGGTAAATGAGTTCTTATTCGGCTGTTAAAAGATTTTCTTCTGATATCTGCGCTCCTTTCACTAAAGTACTTGCACAGAGAAAAGTTGTGAAGCAGACAAAGATGTTCAGCACAGACGTATTGCAGAAATCTATCCAGTAAAAAAAGATTATACCATCACATCTCTGATCAAGTATTTGTGAAGAACAAACTAGCAGACTATTCCAACATTCAGGGGAACACTGCTGCAGTATAACAGGGAGGTTCTGAGCCCCCCAGAAAGACTGCACAGGGAGCACACATGTGCTTCCTGAAGCCGACTCTTGTCAATTAATACATCAGACATGTTTACTTTCTTCCAGTGTCACAAAGTTCCTTCAAGCAAGAGCAGAGAATTAAGCTGTCTACAAAATGGCTTTGTAATTGATCAAATTCTTCTTCTTACTCACAATCAGAAATAATTATTCTTATTTCTAGCAAATATAGGACTTTCTGATTCTGATTTTCTGAAGCACATAACACAGAAATACTTGCAAATCAATTTGGATGTTCTGTAAAATTGCTTCTTCATTAAGTGTAGCATTCCTAAAATACACAGTTCACTATAACATCTCTATCTTTTCATCAGCCCCCTACTCCCTTTGCTATTTTTGAAATATCCTTACAACATGTAAACATTTCCAAAACATGCTCTGACATGTTCAAGCCCACAAATCACCACTGCAGTTCAGCTATCTGAAATTTCCACAATCTCATTTCCACAATCGAATGCATACTACCTTGTTCAGCTACCTTTACAATTTTTTCCCAGAGCTCCTGCTTAGCCTTCCCACTGCAGTGTAAATTGCTGACGCCCTAAAAAAAAATAAAATAATAATATGAAAAATCCACTGCATTTGGCTTATTTTAAACATGCCCTTCTCAAAATCCTCTCTCCTCTGGTCAGCTACCAACAGTTCTTGCATTGCATAGTAGCTATGACCCCTACATTTGAGGTGGCATGATCAAAGGAGCCCTGGCCAGACTTGGGAAAACATTTCCACTGAGAATGGACATACTGCCTGTCAAAAGGTTATTCCCACTGTGTACAGGGAGCAGCTCGTATTACTGCAGTGTAACATGAAAGTGCAAAATCTAGCAGTAGTAATCCACATACATGTTTTTCTTTCCAAAAAGGGCATATGGGATACACCGACAGGAACAGAACATCCGTATTATCATTAGAAGGGAGGGGACAGACAGGAGAAGGAAAGCTTCCTTCATCATTCCAGTTGCAGGATCTGGACGCTTAAAAATACTTTAAAAATTCTGTCTTTTACTGCAGAAATTACCTTTCTCCACCATTTTTTTTCCCCCTCTTTTAGTTAATTTATATATGCAAACTGCATCTACATGTAGATAATCACACACATACACATGATCAGACTTTACACTCTGTGGAAGATAAAATAACTTCGGAGGCGTAAATCTTAATGTCAATGACAGGAAGGCTTTGGTGAACCATTACCATAAATCTGACAAACGCTAATTTGATGGGTGGCTGTATCTGTCTGCTGCAAGACCAGTCTAGACAGTCTATTGAGAAATCCTAAAACACAACTGTTTGTTCCCTGTAACACCATCTGGATATGGCAATAAGAGCCGACCCAGTGCCATTCACACATGGATCAAAGCACATGCTAATGCCATCATGAAGTCATACACATAAAAAATTCAATCTGAGAACTCTATGCAATTTTCCTAAGTCCTCAGTGAAGAAACCTCAGACTTAGCGCAACTCAAGCTAAGTGCATGAAGAGGGGGAGAGGGTGGAAAAAAAGAAGAGAATATTTAATGAGCTTGGCCTTCCTAAGGAATGTTAGGCCACCCATTGTATTGGAAAAGGCTCATGTCACACTTCAGTCATGGCACCCATCAGGGTGCCCCTTTACAAAAATTGATCCGGAGGTTTTTGTAATTACCTGTTTCAAACAGAAAGAGTGCCCAAAAATACAAGAAGATTTCCAAGGTGTAGATCTCCCATTTTATTATTTAAGATAGACCTGGCAGAATTTTTAATATTGCAGATAATATTGAAAAACCCCTTTCTCATTAAACTGCACTGTGGCACTAGATCAAAGCACCAAGGGCCCCCTATTGAACTTTTCTAAATATTACAAACGTAAGAGCAAGTCTGGCTATGCAGAAATGTAAAGCCAAATTTTCTTCTGTCTACATAAACACACGAAAAAAATCCACGGCTTACCATGATATATCTTACAGTACAGTAAGCATTATGTAGCTATACTGCAAACTTTTGCTGGACAAAACTCCATCCACTCAAAAAAAAAAAAAAAGAGAGAAAGGAAAGAAGTTACTGATGTCTTTTCCTGTGTGCCTCACTCAAGCAATTTCTGGGGTGCTTCCAAAGTACTGCCAGTCAAGAGATCTTGTAATTTTTATTTGTGTAATGCATTGTTTAGCAATATCAGCAACTCACAGAAGACAACTGACTTCATAATTATGACCATTTATTCCCTTGAAAATAACTATTAATACTAATCTTCCTGTGAGTATATCATACCCAGCATTTTGACTATTGAAACTGTATGTGCTGTCACTCATTCAGTTTGAGGGGATTTTTTTATGATTCAATTTGTAAGACTTAATTATTTGCTAAGACTTGATTTGTAAGACTATGATTCAGTTTGTAAGACCTTCTGTAGCAAGCAGTCTTTAGGATTTCTAGAAAAACTACAGGATGATGTTAGTTTTGCTTTCTCTCTTGATCATCTTCACTATCAGGCAAACTTTGACAATATTTGATACAAACTATCATTAAAAGCATTTTTTTAAATCCTTTCAAAGCAATCTAAATATTCATATGTATTTCATAAAGAAAACATTAAGGAAAGACCACAAATCTAGCCTCTCTAAAATACATTCTAAGTTCAAAAATGACAACTGGCAAAATGTATTTCTGTCAACGTAAGCAGTAAAACGCACGTTAAGTAACTATTAAAACTGCATTTTAAATGTTTATAGTCTTGTGCTGGCAATTGCCATACTCACAAAAAGAAGTAGAACAAGCATTCATATCGGCAAGAAGAGCTTGCCATAAAGTACTGCATTTCCAATATGCTGTTCCATTAATTGAATCTAGGAAAATAAACTCAGGGGTTGTTTTTTTTCCAGACCCTGCAAAAATCCGATGAGTCTGAATGTGCATACAAAAACAAATAAATAAATAAATACAAACCAATGAAACCAAATTTCTAAACAAATAATTTAATGAAATTCTCAGTCTAAGTGAAAAAATGCATGCCTTTAAGCACAGTTTTGTTACATTGATTCTACTCAGGTGCATCACAAACAATTGTGAAAAAGTACACACTACATTCCTCTTATTTTCTGATGCAGTACTTCTATGACATGTACACTTGTTTTAAAATTTAAAGAACGATGTACTTTACATAGTTATTAATAAAAACTTCAGGACAGAAAGAATTTGAGATTGCCACAGAGACTGCATACTCTGAGGAAGTGATTTCTGTTGATGTGCCGTCAGAATGACCAATTCTAAATACTTACTTTAAAATGATATAGATTAAATACTTTGGGGGGGAGGGATTGGAGAAGGGAGAACTTATTTTTGTAATCAAATGGCATTAGGACAAGAAAAGTGATCAATCGATCTTTCCCTTCAAAGCGTGCTTGTGGATAAACAGTAAAAGATCTCCACAAAGATTTCCGGTACTAGAAAACCCAAGAGGGACTGGCTCTGATTTAAGACCTAAAAGACTGATAAACTATGAGTCATCAAGTTTTCAGATGGTAGAGATGTTTCAATATGGGGAAACGTGAAATTTACAGGAATGCAGTGCACATCACTAACCATCAGCCTTTCTTGCAGAGAGCAAACTCCCCTAGAGGGACAAAAAAAAAAGTTAGGAGCACATGTACTGCAGTGACTTCTGATTATGTTTGAAGTGGCATTAGATGGCATTATATGAGCATGATGTTCTTGTATCTTTGAATCTCATAGGGAACAGATAACCAAAGAACACAAATGCTTTTAGCACCTATTTGTAAATACCGTTAACATCCCATTTCCCTCTCTCTGCCAAATTTCGACACCGGTAACAGTCTTGAAGGAACTGACCCAGTTCTATTTAACCTAGCTGTTAAATGTTTCAGACACGCAGTGAAGGGCGCCTTTACTTTCCGACGGCCCACGTTCTAGCAGCGCAACGGGACAGCACTGCCATCTACCGCCCAGCGGCAGGATGAAGCCCTCCACTGCCGGACCTACCCCGGAGTCCGCCCCGACGGGAAAGCCCGACGCTCCCAGCCGGAGACTCAGCAGGACCGAAGGCTGAAACCCTGCAAGATATTCTCAAGAGGGGCACCCGCATCAGTACGCTCTTCGGGGAATTCTATCACTCTACAAAAAGAAAAAGGCGTAAAACGGAAGGTGTTTTGTTGGTGGCTGGCTTTTTTTGTTCGTTTGTTTCTTGGGGTTTTTTTAGGGTGGGTTTTTGTTGTTTTTTTTTTTTTTGTCTGTTTGTTAATTCGGTGCCTACGAAGCAGACCAGCAGCTGCAACTGCTCCCACAAGCGCCTCTTCCAGCGCCACGCCGCAGTCGGGTCACCAGACAGCTGCACAGTGCCCTCTTCTGCCTTCCCACCAACATCACTGCACCGTCTGAACGCCAAGCATCTGCCATGCATGCTTCAGTCCTTTGCAGCATTTCCAATTTTTCCATCCTCCTCAGAGTATAGACAGTGTGGTGCGTCAACAATAAATCTGTTTGCATCCTGAGAAACTATCGATTTCCATACACGGATAAACATTACATTAGCTATTCTAATTACATAGACAGTGCTGTAAGCACAACAATCATTAATGCTTCCAGTTTTAGCGCAGCTAACTTGTTTCTACCAAGTGCTATAGACTCAAATCATGCCTGCATTTAAAATAAAGTTGGCAGATAAGCCATGCACCAACTAATAAAAAGATAGTTCATTTCGTTGCTTAAAAAAGCTGACAGTAATTTACTGATAAACCTAATTCATTTCAAACACAGTATTATAAAGAATTCGCTGGAGATATACAGATGTGCTTTAAGACTTGTTTGTTCTGCTGACTTTCTCATGGAAATAAAAGAAGAGAGCTCTAAAGGCTGTATTTGAAAATTCCACTCAAAAAATGTTCTGCCAACAAACTTGGACCCTCTAGAAATCATTGATGCAGTTTTAAGAGAAGAGAGATGAGTAGTTAATAGATCATAAATGCTGAGGCTACTGAAAACATAATATGTAAACACGCTAAAGAAAATCAAGCAACACCATTATGAAAAACAAAGGAGTTATCACTTTTCTTTTTACAGGGTACAAACAGCCATGTAATTACTTCAGTCGTAAGGTAAGTGCCATGTAATTAGAGCACAAAGTTATTTACATCTCACACATTACATGGCAATAAAAGCAGGTTACCTGTTACCATACATAGCAATTTGCAGTTGATGGTGACAGCTGGCAGATGTTGAAGGCAATTTAATAAGGTCAGAATAACAGTGTGAAATCTGTAATTACAATACTGTCAAGCTACCGAACTCAGCAAGGTTTTTCTGTTGATTTTATCTTTTTTAAAAAAACAGATTCTATCAAAATGTGAATGACCTTTCAGAAGGCATAGGTGCGATTTGCGCCTACAAATCTGCAGAGATGTTACAGATACGGTGGTCTTGAAACATCTTAAACAAACTATCTGATATTAAAGCATAGCTAAGATATCAACAATTAATTATGTGTTGTCTCAGAAAGCCAAAGATCACCTCAAGATTCTGCTCTCTAAGCCTTATTCTAGTTTTGACTGTGTAGCTTCTTCTGCATTTCTCTTTCAGTGATACCTTTAAGACAATTAAAAGCTCTCCCCCAAAGACCTCTGCAGTCACTCTACTCCTCTCACCTGTTAAAATTTGCTTTGCATAATCCACAAAAGCAATCTATAGATCTCTATTTTCTGTACCTATTAGATGAAATTAAATACAGATAATTGGAAAGTTAAGAAGACCAAATTGCTATACAGATCCAATTCAAACAAAGTGCTGATCACATGAATCAGTCTCTCTCATCTGGGAACAGATTTTAAATGTCATGTGCCAAGTGTGGTGTATACGAATTACTGATTTATTCTTAAAAGATGCATTCACTTTTTAACCAGTAATCACCAGTGAACAAGAGCCAAGGCAAACGCTGTAAAGAGCCACATTTTAGAAAACCAAAATTGGAAAACTGAAATTTTGACAATGTTTCTCTTGGCAGTTTCCCTTTTCTGTATATTTGAACAAAGATGACCTGCTATACCCCTACCCTAGGTCACCTAAGAATCAGAAGTAATCAGAAATCTAGTAGTTTATGTGTCCTTTTCAACCAGGAAGAGGAAGCAGGCACCTTCAAAAGCAAGAATCTTCTCATTCTTAATGGACAGCTGAAGTCAGTGTTTGAGCTCTTCTATGCTTAGATTCAGTGGAAAGACATCACCAATCTACAGCCACTATAGTAAAGAAACAGTTGTCATCAGGATGCTTATATTAAAGACGAGCTACACTATTTCATTTTTCTTTAGCAAAAGACATTAATTCCTCCATGGCAGCCTGAAATCCTCATCACCAGAATTACCAGTTGACCCCACAATGGGTGACAATTTTACAGTAGGACCAAAAAAAAAAAATTAAATTAAAACATTACAAAAGAAACATGAGATTCAAGTGGCTTGAACTGCTATACAGAATTTGTATAAATATCCTCAGAGAGAGGAGGAGAAAAAGATTTGCAGTATTAGATGGAAACTGTACGATTGCTGTCAGTAACAAAGAAAAGCAGGAGGAGTTTAATACACACATCTGTCTGAGAAAAAGCAAAGAACATTCATATTGTGATGATGAAATAGTTTCCATTCCACCAGTAACTCAAGAAGATGTTAAACAGCCGCTACTAATTGGACAATTTTACATCAGCAAAGCTGGGTAACTTGTATCCAAGTGTGTTGAAAGAGATGGCATAGGTACTGCCTGGATTTGTAATGCTTATCATTGTGATGATTTGGAAAAACGAAACTGGAAAAGTTCAAAAGAAAAGAAAGAAAACAAATGCTATGACAACATTTACAAAAGGAAAACTGGATGCCTCAAATAATTATAGGCCTGTCAGCCTTAAGAAGATTTTGTGAAGCAAAATATTTTTAATGTACTGGAATAACTGGTGATTATTTGATTATGAAGATTCTAAGTTAAGCTATGCAACAAGAGCCAATCAACAGATCTACAGATAAAAGTCTTCTTTCAATCTGTGTTCTAAAACTAAGATTTTATGTGATATTCTCAGGCTTCTGCAAGATACACTATTTTGTAGTGAAAGATATTTTGCTCAATTCATTAGAAATGTAAAAGTACATTTATACAATCTTAGAAGTGATTTAGTGATATTGGATTTGATTTAAGGGCTCCAGGATGTACATGTGAACAAGTAGATTTTCACCGAGTGATACCTTTCCAGTATGATCCCATGGGACCTGTCCATGCTCTTTGCCATTTAACACTACCTGCCCCAAAGGAGCCCAAGATTCATGATTAGATGTGCATAGGACTTCCTAGAAAGTAAGCGAAAAAAGCAAATCACAGCAAATCACAGCAAATATTCAGACAAGAAGTTTCATTTAATAAACAGGGAATTGGTAGGAATTATAAGAAACCCATGGGTATGGATATTTGCACCTAGGAAAAAAAAGAGAGAGAGAAAGAGAGAGAGAGAGAGAGAAGTTAATATTTTCAACCCCGGGGAAAATTCTGGAGGCAGAATTTGTATATTTTCATGAACCATCTGTGAGAATCAGTCATGGCCTCAAAGGACTGACGTCTGCTTTGGAGATTAAAGAATTACGAAGCTGGAGAAAAAGGTTTTATGAAGTCTGTAGTTGACACAAGAACAATTCTCATTACACTACTGTTGTCTGTCCTGATGTCCCCAAAGAATACATAGAAAAATAGAATCA
Organism: Tympanuchus pallidicinctus; assembly: GCF_026119805.1. NCBI lineage: Eukaryota > Metazoa > Chordata > Aves > Galliformes > Phasianidae > Tympanuchus > Tympanuchus pallidicinctus. The sequence goes on along the minus strand of NW_026294813.1, from coordinate 7,389,422 downwards.
AAGAGATCAGGACAGGGAAGTGTCATTAGATTAAGTGAAAGACCAGGAAAAAAAAATATCCAATAACACCAAGGCTTGAGAAAGTCGTAATATTTATCTTAGAAGAGAAAGAAAAGCTTTCCTTAAAGCATGCAGAAGGGAATCAAAAATGTCATATACAATCATGAAATGGGATGCAGTCAAACACTAGAACACCTCACTCAGATTGTAATGGAGTCTCTACTACTGGAAGTAGTCAAATCATAAATGGATGATTTAATTCACTCCTCTAAGACAGTTTAGAAGGCACCTATGGAGTTTATTATGAATAAAGAAAGACAAGGTAATCAAAACAATACGTTCTGGATTTACATCTACTCACTTCTACTGGACAACCAACAAATGTGGCTTTACTAAAACAAACAGAAGGCAGAGGATGTCTCCAAGGTGTGTATTTCCTGTGTTAGGTTCCACAAGTGCCATTGTGTGCTGTTCAACATCTCGCAGGGCTGGCAGAAGATCTGTATTATGCTGAAGTATCCCAGACATGTGGGATCAGCTTACATTTAAAGAAGTAACTCTAACAGAAACAATATAGAGTCCACAAAGTTACAGCTGCTATAGGCTGAATTTGGCTCCTTCTGCTTTAGACCATTCAGATACAGTAAGCAATGCAGAACAGACAAAATTTCCCATTTACAACACAGTAGAACAATCTTGTCAATGCCAAGAGAAGTACTCCTTTCAGGACAGCAATGCATGTCAGGCACAAGGAAATGCAAACCTTTCCACAGAGGTGATTTCCAAAAACAGCACAAAGCAGCAGAGAAAGCCTGCTGCTTACCCCATGACAGGGACTGCAAAGTATGCAGCAGTAATCACTACTTCCAGAGGAAGGAGCAAAGAAACAAGGTAGAATGGGAATAGGAGTACTTGTCATTTTCACTTTCTCTCCCTGTACAAGCTATTAATCCAGCAGCAAGAGCTGTTAAGGAAAAGAAGCAGATCCATAGGCGTTCGTTGTTACTCCCACCACTGCTTAGAAGACACAGCGCATGCCTTTATTAGTGCAGCTGAACACAGGTGAGGAAGCATTTTTGTCTTGGGCTCCATGTGGAACACATGGAATAAGCCTGAAGAAAACATCTGCTTACCAAAAGATGGACTCCAGTACACTTCATCTGGCTTTCCAGTGCAAAAGCTTTTTATAAACATGAAATTCTTGTTCCATGTTTGCGGCATCTCACCAATTCCACAGATGAAGCATACACATTTCTGTGGAAGAAATTCAGCTTTGCTTGCAGGCATCACTCCAAAGAACTGCTGTTCGCCTCTCTTAAATCAAGTAATAAAAAATTCTCCAGGCTAAGATATACTGGCTCATCACATTTATTCAATCTCTATGATTTTAGCAGATTCAGCCAACTTATACTGGAGTTCAATGGTTATGGGAGAATCCAGAAAGGCACTGAACTCCAGGAATTATATTTTAGCCAGTGAAGCAAGTAGAACCAAAGACAAACATACAGAGAGCAGACAGTTTGTCTTCAACAGTAATAGTTTTTACCTTGTCCATTTTCAGAAGAGAAGCACAGAACTAAAAGTTTTTGGCTTAGACCAAAAATAGATAATTTATGCATGCAAACAGGCCTAAAGGGTGTGCAGTAACTCCAGAATTCAAATGAAATGCTATTTGAAGGTGATCAGCATCAGTTTAGTAAGCTTTTATTCAAACCAAGACAGTACAGAAAATTTACCTTATTGCACATTTAAGCATGAAAGGAGGGAGTCACCAAACTGTCACTCAGAAATAAGACAAGACCAGTTCCTGCTGAAAATACATTTCCTTTTCCCAGCTGGGAACTTACAACAGGGAAACCTCACAATTGAGAAAACATTTCAGAGAAGAGTGCATATACACACCCACATTGGAACAGATTACCAATTGTTAGACTAGTGAAGGCAAGCATATTTCTCTAAAGCAATCCCTTTTCCTCTCAGGAGATAAATCTTATGCAAACAATACTTGCTAACAACAAAAACATAAGATGTCAAAAGCTTTCTCGTTTGTTATGGTATTTAATATCAAATTGTACCAAGCACAGTGTGGGAACAGAAAAATACTGAAAAATGCACAAAGTCATTTGTAATGTTATGTGGGTCAAATTCAGAATAGCTTTGTTAGAAAAGCCTGGAATGATTCTGAACTACAGGAGGCCTTTAGGAGTCTTAGGGATGTTCTCATGAGCTGAACAGGCATAAAAAAAAGAAAATCATACATAACAGATTAAAGTGAGGTTGCAGTGAGCCAACGTGGATAAGAAATACAACACAAGAAAACACACTGGCAGGAAACCCTCAGCAAGCCGGAACACAAATGTTTTCAGTGCTCTACGGAATAAAATGAAAAGTGAGATAAACAGGCAATACAGTAATCTAAGAAAATACTCTGAAAATTCACATTAAAAATTTGCATATATGCATGCGTAAGCCACACTTCTTCCGCATTTGAACTTCAGCATTACCTAAAACATCAAGTTCAGATGTTATTGTGCTTGAGACAGTAGTCTGCAGATAGAACATGCTTGTTTCTACCTTACATCATTTTATTTCATTCCTGCAGGATTATTCAGCACAAATTAATCCCACAGGATGTTCTTTAGTTCCCAGATATAGCAACAATTCCAGTTTGGAATACTGCATTTGTCACTTAGTAATCTGAAAAGACCGTGACTAATTCATGATCCAGAAAAATGCAAAGAGTAATGTCCAGAAGGATGATAAAAGACATCTGAAAACATATACTGGGCATATATTCCTTACCAAATTTATATCTTGATGACTGATGAAAAAGAACTCTTAGACACAACATCCCAATTCAAGACAAAGCTCCTCCTTTAAAGTGTGAAACCAAAGTGAATGAAAGAAAATCCTATGAGAATTTCTCAGCAGGTGGTGCAAAGCTGGCACTGGAATGCTGCCTTAGTTAACATCTTGACTTGGATCACATGCTTCTAGGCTACTATCAACAATGAGTCAATCTCACGCAAACATGGAAATAGCCTTTATGTACACATTTTTTTTAAATATCAGGAGTACAAGAGCATTCATGAAGCCTTGTGAAGACTGACCTACTTTCATGCAAAGGTGAAAGTACAAACAGTATTAACATGACTTAACAAGTCAGGGAGAGAATGACCACTATGAACACACACAGTTCATACCTGATGCCTAAGCAAGGGGAAAGGGAACCGCAGAACTTGAAACAAGGCCCTCCTTTCAGCAGCCGACTGGTTCTTTCGGCTCAGCTGCCCCATGAGGCCTCATTCAAACTCTCCTTTTACAGGTTTGAACATTCATCCAGAAAAATACTGTAGAAGTCATGTGACAGCACGAAGCAAGAGTTTCAGTGAATCAGCAAGGTCTCCAAGCTCTATTAAGATGTGCCTAGATGTTCTTCTGTAATTCCCATTTCTTCAAGTATGAAAACTTGTTTACTCTTGAACAGTGAGTTAAACAAAAACTTAAGTACTCTTGGTTTTCATGGTGGGTGGGGTTTTTTTGTTATTTTTTCAGATAAAACCTATTCTTTCTCATTTGGATCCACTGCTAGACACTAGAGCTGCCTAAAATGTTTGCTTGCATCCTCAGGTTTTCTGTAGAATCTGTTTATTGTCAAATATATCTGGAATCCTTCTTTGTAGTCCTTGGCACTCATCAGCACTAAGTCTTCGTAAGCTGTTCAACGCAAGACTTAAGGTGAGACAATTCAGAATTGGGCCCTCCCCGAAGGACAAAACTGTCTAACCAGAAGGGATTTACATTGGTTCTCTTTCCAAACCAGACAAATTTATCTTCCTGGCAAGTCTTCTTCCACAGTGCCTAATAGCTTAGTCAAGATAATGGAAATGGCAGAAAGGCAAAGATTGAATGTGTCATAGCCAACTTTTGCTCACCTTCAAAATCCTTCATCTATCTCAAATAATTATCCATGTGAAGACAACCCTGTCTTGAGAAGGTGAAGTGACAACTGTACTCCCTTTTTTCTGTAAATGCTATATAATCAGAAGATAAAAGACGGATGAGTTTCAAGGTTCATTCTCCAAATAAACTTGTACAACAAACCAGAGATGAATCAGTTGTGAAAACAGTAAGAAGAACTAGATAATTTGCTAATTTATAAGGTCACTTATTTAAAAAGAAAAAGAAAAAGTTCCCTACTGCACACACACACAGTATACAAGCAGGAAAGCAAAAACCCACTGCAGTAAGATACTTTAGAATAGAGAAATTTGACAAGAATCAAACAGATTCTAGGTATTTACAGAGCTGCAATGCTAGAAAGGAACAGACTTTAAGGAAAAGACAATGTTTAAAATCAATTTCTATCATGTATTACACAAAATCCTCATCAACAGGCAGATTATTCCACATGTGATCACTACAGGAGTTGGTTTTCAGTTTGTTTTTTACTCAGTGTTGGAGGCAATGCTCCCAGATGGACCACAAGTTCAAAGTATGACAGTTATTATGTTCTTATCATCTACACAAGAGCTACAGGAAGAAACAGTTCCACTTTGCATTATTCACATGACAACAGCAATTTGCTTCTATAAAAATGAAATTAAGAAAAAAACAAACAATAAAACCAAGACAAACCATACCGAGCTTAAGAGCTGTATAGATTTGCAAGGCAACAGAAAATGAATTACTGTGGGAGGAACAGCAGACACTCCCTAGCACTCTCCTTCCTCCTTTTTCTCTCCACTTTTGCCTGTAGGGAAGATTGCTGTAAGGCATTGCAAGCAACAACACAGTAGAGGGGTGGCTCTCACAAAGCTTCCCACGTGACAAATGACTAAAATTTTGTAAAGCACATGTAGAAAGGCTGTCCTATTCCTAGTTGCTTTATCTCTCTGCCATACTAAATGAATGATAAATTTCTCACTACAACAACAGCTCTCAGATACCTGGCAAAGGCGTCCTTACACTCAGAACTTGTTCAAACACTACCCAATTCCCACAAGGCGCTGCACTAAATCATTTCAAGCACCCCAGCTGAACTGTTCCAAGTTAGCTCCTGCTTTCTGCAATTCTAACTACTAATCAGCTGCCCTCAGCCTCTGTGCTCTTCTTTGCATATGGCTGTTGGCCATTTCTGCTACCCATAACTTAAAAACAGTTTTGCTTCTGGACTTCATTCCTCATGCCTTCCAGTTTCCTCTGCATCGAACCATATAATCTCCCACATATTGATCTGGTTGCTCACAAGCCACTTGATCATCAGTTTACCCTTTACCATGCTGAAGGCAATACGATTTGAAGGAAAATATGAAAAACAAACAAATAAATAAATAGGCAGTACTCTCCTTCCCTCCAGCTCCAAAAGTTCTCCTAAGAACTCCTAAGCTCACCTTCCTAAATCTGCACCTTCCTCTGATCTCCTCTTCCTCAGACTCCCACTGTCACATGCTTCTCAATGAAAGGTATCTAAAACCTGGACACCTCAAGCAGGAATGTGAGCTCCCACTGTCAAGACAAAGCCTGCAAGCAGTGATATCCTAACAGCGCTGCATACACCTCAACACAAACCACTGCCCAGCTGCAACTGCTTTCAAACAGCAGCAGAGCTGTAGCTGAGCTCTAGGCACAGTCACATTTTACACGTGTGTAACAGAGCTGTTACGGTAAATGAATAACGTGATGAATATGACAGCGGACTGCATTTACGAACGAAAGAGGCTCTCAGTCCTCATCCTAAGATTTTAAAAAGCGCGCTAAAGGCACCAGTAACTGGCGGGAAGCGCCCACCAGCCGCAGCGCGCCCGAAGCGACGCGTCATGCCAGCAGCGGGCTGTGGCGCCCCCTCGTGGCGCTCTGCTGAACGGCTCTGCGCGCAGCTCTGGCAGCACAGGCAGCGGGGAAGCCGAGCCTGCAGGGATCGGTACCGCCGGAACGCATCGGTACGACAAATAGTTGGTACAGACTTTGCCGCTAGAAAGCATTGGACTGTGGGATTTCAGGCTCAAACGAAAAAGTCTTCGGTTTTTACCTTAAAAACTTTCTGAAAACAAATGAATCTCAGTGCTCTGCTAATGATGAGCAATTTTGTGAAGACAGAGCCTGTCTTCACAAAGGGTGTGCAGGAGACTTGCTCGCTGAATACCGCCTGTACTGTGATTGCCTGCGTACAACTTCTTAACTTATAAAATAACAGTTTGCTACATAAGTTCTGAAGTAATTTTTAACGCTGTTGTTTCCTAAAACAACTGCATCAAAAATCACATCCAAAACAGTCACTCCCAAAACCAACTAATGAAGATCAGTTTAACCTAGCAGGATGTCCAGGTGATTCAAGACAAACATACACTTTGCACTCCAGTAAGACAAAAAGAACACAGGCAATTTTCACTAACATGGCTTCTGCAATTCTAAAAATTACTGACCAAATACTTCAGCCTTATCTGTCAGTGTCAGACAACAAAGTCAGCATAAGTAACAAATCTCTTCCCAGAAAGTACAAGCGTGGATGAAACAATAACTACTTCTGCTTTCACTTATTTAAACTCAGCAATAAGGTACCCCAGGTATGTGTACCTGTCACACACAGTCTTACATACTGTTCTAGAATTTCAGGAGTGTTATTTAATTTGAAGATTGTAATGAGATAAGGAAATATAAGAAGTGGTAAGAAAATAAACCTGAAATGCTGGCATGTTAACAAGTTCCTCAAAGTCTGCATCTCTTTTGTGCTTTAGATTCTTCTGCTGCCTTGCAAGTTTAAGAAACTTAATCCTCTCCCATTCCAAATAACCCCTGTGCTCATTACTGTACCAAAGCAATGACCCACAAACCATACATGGGGAGAAATCCCAGCAGCACGTGAGAACAAAGTCAAGGGTTACATGAGGAAGCTCAACCACAGGAGCCACCAGGACCAGGATGGCTGCACCCAACAGTGGGGCTGGCTGATTTGACAGTGACAGAGACGGAAGAGGGACCCAACAAGTGGAAAAATCTAAATGTCATGTTGACTTCACAAAAGAAGCCAGCAGGACTGTCCACAGAACTGCTAGCTGATTGAGTCCAATTCTGCTCCCCGGGAAAATCACAGAGCAAGACCTCTATAAAAGGAATAACATTACAGCCCAGATAAGCAGCCAACGTAAATAAAATCCAGTTGCATGACAGCAGTTAATAGGCTGTAGTCTACCTGCACCCCATAACAATGTGGAATGCCCCAGAGGTCCCACCAATGGCCTGGCCTGCTGATATCAAAGACCTAGAAGGAACTTCTCATGAAGTCTGCAGGTGAGACCAGACTGGGTGGACTCATCAGTATGCTCAAGTGCAGCCGGACCTGGGAAAGCTGGATGAATGGGCAATGTGCAGTTCAGCCTTGGGAAGCACCAAGTTCTGACCCTGGGAATACAGAGCCCTACTAGTTGTTCAGTCTGTGCACTGTGGGCCCAGTATAAGAAGGGACCTCGTGGACAGTGAGCTGTGCAGGAGCTACCTTGGGGGCTGGCAGCAGCGAAGACCAGCAGCATCTGTCACTGCAGGAGCAAGGGCACAATCAGGAGACGCATGTATATCCTGGACCGAGCACTTCTCAGATCACATCTAGATACTGTGTTTCCTGGTTTGGGCTCCCTAGTCCAAGAGAGACTTTGTTAAGCTAGGAAGAACCTAGCAGAGGAGGAGCTCAGGGGCTGGAGCACCTGTCCTGAAAGGGAAGGCTGAGGGATGGGGCTGATTCTGCCTTGAGAAAAGTAGAGTTTGGGGAAACTAACCTCAGAGCAGCCTTCTCTTACCAATGGGCAGGTCCTAAAGGAACACTCTCCACAGCAGTATATGGTGGCTGGATGATAAACAGGCATACCTTGAAACAAGATACATTCAGACAGCAGATAAAGGAAAACATTTTTCCCCATTGACAAAGGTAGCAGCACTGCAGGATAACCAGAGAATTGTCTCTACTATGGAAGATTTTCAAGGTATATTACTGCAAAAAGCCCTGATCTGCACATTCTGACCTTCATCCTAACTCAGCTTTTAGCATGGAGTCAGAATATAAACCTGCAGAATTTCCTCTAACTGTCCTCTGACAGAATCTACAGCTCTGTCTAGCTTCAAGACAAAACAGAAAATCTGGGGAGCTCCTCCTGAAAGTTTCATTTACAGAAGTCTTATTTCTGCCACTTCTGTGTGGCAAGAATTCTACAACAAATCCAAACTCCAAGTTGAAAATATTTTTGCAAAGCCAGCGTCATGGAAACAAAACACAGGAAAGATTGAACGCTTTATTAATTTGGATCCAGAAGCTTGCATGCTGTCATTTTCGACTTCTTGGAAACTGCAGAACAGGGGCCTTTTTAAGTACTATCATGCAGCCTATTACCTATCTTCACCAGAACATGAAGAGAATTGCATGACTCTTCAGGAAGGTACAGTAATTAGATAAAGTCCTATCTTCCAGAGCTCAGCTCTGTTCCACTTGAAGGCAGAGTAAAACACAAATAAAACAGTATCAGTACTGAGCACAAAATGTAAACATGCATTTTATCTAAACCTAAATTCCTTCTCTTAAATATATGGGGAAAAAAAATCAATTACATAGATCAGAGAACACAGGTGGAGTATAAATGAAAAGATCTGTATTCATCTGTATCAGAAAAAACAGGAAGCAGATGTGTTGCTGGCATGTGAAGTGATAACAGAGCCCCTGCATTAGAAAATGAAATTGCCAAAGCAGCAAGAGGTAAATCACAGCTCTTAATTAACAAGGCTGTGAGAGTTTCCTCAAAGCACCCTACTCATTAGCAGAACAATGATGTTTGCTTTTAAAAAGTTCTGCAGCATGTAGTCCTTGAGCAACGCAGTATTGAACTTGAGAGATGGAGGGCTTGATTCCTGTATAAGAAAACCGATTAAAACTTGGTAGCATATGAAGTACTTTGGATAAGAAGTGGCATAAGAAAGAACCACTAATCCTTCAATCTCCTTAGGAAAGTTTGAAAGTGTAGTCAGCTAACAAGCCCTACAGCAACCTGCATGCAGATTCGAGAAATAGTTTGTAGGATTCTGAGATGGCTGTAAGTTAAAGGGGTCTTGTGTTTTACAGAACAAGTGAAGGGGACTGCATAAACGCCAACCTATAAGAGTAACTCTGAAAACTCCAACCACTTATTGGATGCTATATATTCAAACCACAATAGAAACAATCACAGATTTCAAATTTGAGTCTTGAGTTTCATCCAAGCCAAGCTACAGTACCTGACATATATCCATTACCACCTGGCAAAAATGAATGCTACAGGAGAACGAGAATGAGAACAGGAGGAAATAAGGAATAGGATTTAGTGTTTAACCTTCCAGTCCTGTACTTAGATGTAACCTACCTGAATCTGCATGAATTTAAAATTCTGATTGGCTAAACCAATGACTGTACAGAAAAAAAAAACGCAGCAACAAATCCACGTGTTAAGACGTAACAAAAAGGCTTTCCTCCATTGCTGCACAAAGTCAACACTTCCCTCTTTTTCCTGTTGTACTGCCAGTTATTTGGACTACACTGAAAGATCCTGAAAAGCCACCCTTGGCAGAAACTTTCTTTTGCCAAGTGAAAAAATTATTACCCAAGATAAGAAAACAAGTGAAAAAAAGATTAGAAGTATTTGAAGACACATATGAGATCATTCTTACAAATTAGTCTACTCACATCTGCTCTCTAGAAGTCAATCATCATTTTTTCTCTTCCCTTAATCTCATCTACTTCTTTAGCTTTTCTATTTCCTTTGCTACTGCAAAGTTTTCAAGTATTCAGAATACATCAGTGAACTTCCTCACTATATGTGGTACATAGCTTTACATAACATGATGTTGGAATTGTGTAAGTGTTAATACATTTTATGATGTTAACAGAAGTCTTAAAAAATCTTTAAAATCTCTTCAGATGCCCCCTGAGGAAATGCCAATAAGTGAAGATGCATAAGGGGATGTTACTAGATTACAGAAATTTCCCCACTTCATTTCTCCCACCCATTCTCTTTCTCTAGTATTTCTCTAGTATCTGTATTATTTTTTTATTTTCTGACTATTATATACATTAAGTTCTGCCTTAATTTAATTGTTTGCATCACTTCAGAATGTCACGACACAGTGATCAAACTCAGTTCTACTCCAGATTAAAAAAAAAAAATCTATGTATGCACCACACCTCTTATTTCCTAAGCCCAGTTTTTCCACTGCACTAGTACAGTGGGAAAAAGAATTTGCCATGCTATTTCCTGTTTTATACATATTATTTTCCATTCTCCAGAAGTGTCAACATAGTTTAATTCATTTGAATGAGAAGATGAGTATGCATAATTCATAATGAATAATTCACATTTGTGCACTAATCCTGAGCAAATCAAAAGAACACTGTCAGGGTACAACATTTAAAAACACTTTGCTGTCACAGTGCTGCATTTCAACTATTTGACTGCTTAGATCAACACATGCATTTGTTGAACCCTCCACACAACATACAATACTGGATGGTGTCAGAAGACCTGCCAGTGTCAGAAACATTAAGTTTTGAGGTGACAAAAATCTCTGGTAATGATATAAACTTGTTCTCGCGTCTTTTGATGATGAAGACAATAGTAGTGCAATGATCTTTGACCCACATGGGCAAATTATAGCTTATTCATCTGTCACACAAAGCTGTAGATTCTGCAACATTATCTGTGGCAGAAGGTCCCATCTGCAGAACTGCATCCAGGCCTGGGGCCCACAGTACAGGAAGGACATGGAGCTCTTGGAGCAGGTCCGGAGGAGGGCCACTAAGATGATCAGAGGGCTGGAGCACCTCTACTACGAGGAAAGGTTGAGGGAACTGGGCCTGTTCAGCTTGGAGAAGAGAAGGCTCTGGGGAAACCATTGTGGCCTTACAGCACTGAAGGGAGCATATCAACAGAAGGGAGAATGGCTGTTTACGAGGGTGGATAATGATAGGACAAGGAGGAATGGTCTTAAACTGAGACAGAGGAGGTTTAGGTTAGATATTAGGAGGAAGTTTTTCACACAAAGGGTGGTGACGCACTGGAACAGGTTGCCCAAGGAGGTTGTGGATGCCCCATCCCTGGAGGCATCCAAGGCCAGGCTGGATGTGGCTCTGGGCAGCCTGGTCTGCTGGTTGGTGACCCTGCACATAGCAGGGGGTTGAAACTAGATGATCTTTGAGGTCCTTTTCAACTGAGGCCATTCTGTGATTCTATGATTTTCTCATCACTAAAAGAAGAATGCTGGGTTCATAAATCCAGTTCTGACACTGCAGCTGCCACCGAGTGGCTCTGTTGTAACACACATTTAGAAGAGATGCTATTTTTGATACTCAACATGTTACTCTGGATTTTTGTAATTTTTCTCTAAACTATCCATTGCTACACTGAACATTACAGACCCACAGAGTGAAAGGATGGTATGTTTTTGATGCTCAGAATTCTGAGGGGAAAAAAAAAAAGATTCTGTAAAAAACAAAAAAAAAGTGAGTTACTACAAAATTTAGAGTTCAGTTAATTCACATTGTAACATAACTCAAGAAATTTTATGATCTCAGACATGACAGAACAAAATTCAGCAGTTGTGAAGCGTTCAGACATAATAATAATTGTGACTGCCACAAAAAGACCTGTAAAAGAACTGATGAATTTTCAGAAAGCTTTCTATAAGGTTCCTCAAATACTTAAAAAAAGAAAACAACACAACTAAGTGATCACAGAATCACAGAATTGTGGCGGTTAGGAGGGACCTCCAGAGATCATCGAGTCCAACTCCCCCTTGAAAGCAGGCTCCATACAGCAGGCTGCACAGCACCTTCACATATTAGTGTTGAACTTCCTATCCTCCAGTCTATGGCCATTTCCCATTGTCCTGTCTCCAAGGACCACTGAAAAGAGGTTGGCGATGTGCCTTCCTTGACTCCCACAGTTATTCACAAACATTAATAAGATCACATCTCAATCTTTTTTTCTCAAGGCTGAGATCACGACATATGATGAGAAAGCCTTGGATGAAGGTGGAAATTGAAGGCAAAAGTAAACACATGGTTAATTCTTACAGGAATTAGGAAACCATTTCCAAAATTTCTTAGGGATCTGTAAAGGATCTGTTGTGAAAAAGATGAGCAGTGAGATAGCTCAGTATTAGCTGTTAACATCTCATTACTGAAGACAGTACAGGACACTGTGAAACTGACTGGGCAGCAAAAAGGCAGGTGACAACCAAAAAAATAACACATTAGTGGTAACTCACCTGAAGAACCACCAGTTCACTGCCAATTGCTGCTGTGGATTCTGCATGAATTACAAAGCAACTACATACATTCAGATCATTAACACCCACTAACGTAAGTACATAAAGACCACATACAATTCTGAAATTGCCTGCACTAAAAGAGTTAGAAACTTGACAAAGGTCAGATAACAGTAGCTTTTCTAACATGCTTTTCCTATCCTTACTCCTCCACATACATTTGTTTATGCCTACTGTAAAATAAGTTGCTTGTTGAGATATATACTTGGTCTCATTCAGTATGACCAATTTTTGGTTCTAATTCTGTTTTCAGAAAAGTGTGCAAAAACATAAAGTTCTAACATCTAGCAATTGTGGAGAAAAGCACAGTAAACAGAAGCTAATTAAATTACCACCACCCATCCTGTGTAATGAATGACTCATGGATCCTATGAGGAAAAGGAAGAGAGAAAACAAAGCAATATAAATAATTGAAAACTACACCAAAACACACATAAAATGCAGAAGGAAAATTAGGCAGGATTAAAGCTTGAGCATTTCCCAATCTATCTCATCTTTGGCTCTGTCACCACCAGTTGTAGCATCTGTGTACAAGGCTTACGTCTATAAATTCACTTAGATACATTTCCACTGAGCTTGAGGAGTCCTATTTATGAGTTTTTTTATGAAGAGTGACATTCACATATCAGTGTCAATGGAACAGAAACATGCAAAGAATCTCACTTGCTTCCTTGGAAAGAGACAACTGCCTGAGATTTTACTTTATGCTAAATCAGCTGATCTTGTGTTAAGTAGATTAAGCTGCACTCAAACTACATTTTAGCAGCTAAACCAAGCCACTATATATTCCTCTATCCATTTCAGGCAGATCAAAAGTGCATATGACCTTATCTATAGACACTGCTGAACAAGAAGGAATCAGATGACTGATAACCATGACTTTCATGTATTCTGTCATCAGTACTGGAACACTGTGCACGTCTCTGCCAGTCACAGAGATACTGAAAAATTTTCCATGTTATCTGCACTGGATTGTAACCAGAGAGCGATGGCTAACTAGGCTAAAGCAGGCCGAGGTTACAAACGGAGATATCTGTCAAATGGCAGGTGAGTTCTATGTCTTTTTCATCTTCTAGGACAGAATCTTCAGGATTGAGTAGGAAATGCTATATGAGTAAGTTACGTAGATTAGTTTCGCAGAAGTCAATTGCTGTCAAGAATAGGCATTTAGGAATTCTGTTTTAGCAAGAAGAGTAAAAAAACTTCCATAGAAGTTTTTAGTGTTTGATGATGGCTGCAAAGTGATGAATTATGTATGTGAAAGAATATGAAATACTGTTCGTAGGTCATATCTTTAAAACCTGAGTTGTAATGCCTCCTCCAGAAAAGTTTGCTGTTCAGTAAAATTATTCTACGAGAATCCATACAAACATTTAATCCTTTAAATTGTTTAGTTCTCAACTCAACAATTATCTTGCAGAATTATATTTCATACTTTAATTAACTATGATAAGAAAGCACACAACATTCTTTAAAGGGCAAATAGTATCTGAAGTATTACATCCCTTTGGCTTTAAAGAACATTGTGCAAGAGCATCTGGATTACCATTTCTACACAAATTATTATTTTTCCTCTTTTCTGCCATTCATCTAAGAGAAGAGACCTAAATTTTGCACTGATTGCTGGAACCAGGTATTCAGAGAGATTTGGAAGTTGTCAGTTGTTCTTTTTAAAGAGAGAACTGGAAGTATTTTATTCCCATAGCATTTTGAGAGACCAGGTTGCTCAAAACCCCATCCAGCCTGGCCTTGAATGCATCCAGTGAGGGGGCATTCACAGCCTCTCTGGGCAACCTGCTCCAGTGTCTCAACACCATTACTGCACAGAATTTTTTCCTCGTATCTAGTCTAAATCTACCCACTTCCAGTTTAAAACCATTTCTCTTTGTCCTGTCACACTACATGCCGTTATAAAAAGTCCTTCCCCAGCTTTCCCATAGATCCCCTTCAGGTTCTGGAAGGCCACTATAAGGTCTCCTTAGAGCCTTCTCTTCTCCAGGCTGAAAAGCCCCAGCTCTCTCAGCCTGTCAGTCCTTTAAGTAAAGGAAGAGCAATTATTTATCTAACCGCATTGCTACTGCATTTTGCTTCCCCCTCTCCCTTTTGGTAAAGAAAGGGCTACTGAACTTTAACCAGTAACGGACTGTTTTCATGAATACTCACAGCTTTATAATTTTTCAGTTTGCAAGTCAAGTTAAGATTCTTGAAATATTTTGAGTTATAGACACAGATACACACGTGCACATGGTTCCTATCTGCACCTGCAAGCATTTCATTCAGTATGCATTCATGCTACTGATGTCTGTAAATTAAAATTTACCAAGATGCAAAGTATTTAATTTTTGAGTATGTGCAGATTTCTCCTCCAGAAAAAATAAATTGATTAAAAACTGATTTAAATATAAAAGCATGCTCTCGCATAATCTACTTAGAGCTCAATTCAGTGCCATCAGTAAGAATCACAGAATGACCTCAGTTGAAAAGAACCTCAAAGATCATGTAGTTTCAACCCCCTGCTATGTGCAGGGTCACCAACCACCAGACCAGGCTGCCCAGAGCCACATCCAGCCTGGCCTTGGATGCCTCCAGGGATGGGGCATCCACAGCCTCCTTGGGCAAAATGTTCCAGTGCTTCACCACCCTCTGTGTGAAAAACTTCCTCCTAGTATCTAACCTAAACCTCCTCTGTCTGAGACTGAACAGTTTAAGACCATTCCCCCTTGTCCTATCACTATCCCCCTCATAAACAGCCGTTCTCCCTCCTGTTATACTCTTCCTTCAAGTACTGGAAGGCCACAATGAGGTCTCCCCAGAACCTTCTCTTCTCCAAGCTAAACAGGCCCAGTTCCCTCAACCCTTCCTCGTAGTAGAGGTGCTCCAGCCCTCTGATCATCTTAGTGGCCCTCCTCCAGACCCGCTCCAAGAGCTCCATGTCCTTCCTGTTCTGTGGGCCCCAGGCCTGGATGCAGTTCTGCAGATGGGGCCTCACAAGAGCCGAGTAGAGGGGGACGATCACCTCCCTCTCCCTGCTGGCCACCCCTTTTTTAATGCAGCCCAGAACACAGTTGGCCTTCAGGCTGCAGGCGCACACTGCTGGCTCATGTCCAGCTTCTCATCCACCAGATCCCCCAAGTCCTTCTCCACAGGGCTGCTCATAAGGGGTTTTCTCCCAGTCTGTATAAATACCCTGGCCTACTTCTTGTAATAAACTACAGCTTTCTGATACTATGTTGATATCACTGCTTGTGCCACTGCCTTTTAACCTTCAGTATAACTACTCTTTTACTATCTGATTAAAGATTAAATAGCATTTAAATATGAATTTTTATGTCCAGGGTCAGCCAGTCAACAGAAGCAAAAATATAGTGCAAGGTTTAAAACACACACAGTTCACACACTTACTGAAGTACTTACTTTATCCAGGGAATAATTAACTATATTGTTAGCTGACAATTGCTGAACCATTTCAATAAAAGGTGAATATCTAAACCAATATCTAGAAATTGCAGCTGTTCCTCACTCTCCAAACAATCTGCTACTGGCAGTTGAAGATAAATTAACCAGCTGCTTGTAAATTTTCACTAGACAGAGCTACGAACAGAGAGAACTATTTGAAGACACAGCCATACAGAAAGTTAATATTTTTATTATTTATTTTCCTAAATTCTCCACAAAATTCTGAAAAAGGCTTACAGAATTGAGTAAAAAGAAACTATCAACACTTAACAGTTGCACATCCACTTGAAAACTAGAGGCAGAGAAAGACCAAGAATATCCTGGTATCCAACTCACATTCCTGAAAGAGGGCATCAATCATCAGCATTTCTTACATAAGAAGTTAGCACTTTAATTCTGTAGCCTTGCACAACTTCTGTTAGAAATTTTACACAAAACCACACATAATGTCAGTGGCCATCTCTTTTGAGGTTTAATAAAGATCACTTCACAACCACTGTGTGTCACACAGTCATCATCAACATCCTCAACTTACAGAAGCATGAAGTCTTCATGAAAAAGCTCTACAGGATATGCTTGAGATCACTCAGCAGACAGTTAGTAGCAAGACATCTGAGGCAGACAGTGATTTAACAATACATGGTATGAAGCAGTCAAATTAGCAATGAACAGGCATTAGCCAAAATAATGAGTGGAGCTCAAGCAGAAAAACAGATCAAGTTCAGCTGAGTAATTTTCCAAACAGAGTACAATTATGCCATAGCTGCAGATGTAAATGATCATGAGAATATTCAGAGTATTAACCCACAGGGCATTAACCGGCTCCAGATAATGCCATAAAACAGACCTTGAGGCTTCAGTTATACTAACATACTTCAGCTATCAGTAAATGAGGTTAAATGTCACAAAATGAGAATTAGTAATATCAGGGTATCAGCCAGGCCTGAGCTCCATATTCTGGGATCCAAACAGGTGAAATATGCAACCAGTGAGCAAGTAATTTCCCAAAATAAGGGAAGAAGTAACAAAAATCTGACAGATTGGCCTCAGGAAAAAAAAATCAACTCAATCTCAAACCTACTGATCAAGATGACTCCAACCATGTGACCCAGAGACTAGCAAGCATCCAAGCACACAGAGGCCACTGTCTGCCATTCTCAATGTTCCTCCTCCCAGAGCCTCAGAAAACACAATCATAAAATTAACCAGCTGCTGGTGTGGTTCCCAGTGGTAATCAGCTGAAGTGTGTTCCCTACAGATGATCAGACAAGCTACCAAAAAAAATCAAAAGTAATTTATTTATTTTTATAAATATAAAATTACCACTGGTGGAAAATCTCCATAAGGATTAAAGGTATCGATTTCCAAGAGCCACTGCCCTTCAAAAAAGTTTTCACTCACTATAGATTGAAGAAAACCAAAAGCATTACACATCTGAAAGCCTGTAAATAAACACTCACTGCAACTTCAGAAGCACAAGAGGTATTCACAACAGTTTAAGTACATGGTAAAAAACCTGTCCACAGATCCAAGATTAAGCACTGTGTTGACACTTTCCATTTCCAGCTGGGAACACAGGACTAGATTAGCATCACTGTGAGTCATTAATTTTCACCTTTTGCAACAGCTTATAGCTACATAAAGATTTGCGATGGACAGTTGTGAATATTCACTGCAGTATGTTCTACCATCTCTTGACAAATACTGTGAGGAGCAAGTCATCTCCCAGTTCACCACCAGATTAAGCATAGCCAGGATTAAAATTCTAAAGCCTGAAAATTAAAAGAAAAAACTGAGGGAAAGTGGTCGTAAACAGTAATACTGAAGTTTGTACACAGATAAAGCTATTTAGCTTGAATATCACAGAAGACCTTCCATTCAGGCACAGTTCAAGCAATTGAAGACTGAAATACATAATGTCATCAAACTAGGAGTCTGAGTGAAGCAAAAGCCAATTTTGTATTAAAAAATAATAATAATTAACAAAAGGGAAATACATAAATCTATCACATCAAGCAAAGCAAACAGAAGACAAAGCACAAAGCCCTTACCAGCACTGACAGAAAGGGTCTGTATCCACTCGCTGATTCCAATATTCACATGAAAGTGGTAGGCGTTAAAAACTAGTTCTGACTTGATACAGAAATAAATTCTGCTGAGACACCATGGTCCACAGAACAAAGAATTAGATGGGAAATTAGCATACCTATATGGTTAGCCAAGCATGCATTGCTGCAAGAACATACTCAAATTTAACTGGGAAAGGCAAACAAGTGGTATTAAAGTAAAAAAAAAAATCAGAGACAAGCTAGTTGTCTTTACAGAATCAGAGTAAACACAATTATGGAAAAATATAAAAGAACAAAAATAAACAAAGTCTGTTGTGTGATAACTCCACTCAAAATGACTCAGAACTTAATACAAACTATTCTGCTGACAAAAGGGATTTACAGAGGCTCACACTTGAAACTGAATAAATAAAACAGTTGGATGGGACGATTACTTGCCAAAGAAATTTCTGCACCAATGTAGATAAAGCCATGTCTTAAGTAGAAAGGCTATTAGAAAAAAAGGAGTTCAGTTTCACTCCCAACATCTGAAGACAGTCTAGTGATCCAGAGTTAGCCAGCCTGAACACAAGGTAATAATAATAGCATCAACATTCACAAGGAATTCTTTCCTGCCCTCATACAAAGGTATTTCCCAAATCCCCCCTGACAGGTTTGTGCTAATTCCTTCAGAATATTACACTGACCATGATTAAATAAAGAGTCAAGCATATAACGAAGAATCAGTAGACATTTCACATTCTGTAACTGCCCTTAAATCTCTGTCAGCTGTTGCTTCAGACAGTACTTCCCTGTCACTATGATGATTATGCAGGCCAGCACGAGAAAATGGCTATACAGAACAGATCACTGAAAACACAAGGAGGTAGATTTAAATAAAACAAAAATAAATACCTTTCAAGTCACAAAGCAGTATTTGTCAAAACAAATGTGCACATCATGGTGGGGGCACAGTGGTATATGGTATTGTGTTCAATATTATAATTGGGAGTGCTCAAAAAAGAGACTCTATATTTTATTGGCACTGCATAAGCAAGAAGTCACTACTTCAGCACATTACCACCTTCTTGCTCAACCATTCTGGATATTCCTGTTAGTCAAGAAAAATATTAATTTTTGACTAAGAACAATGCATTTCAAAAATCCTAGATTACAAAATCATTCAGAAATCCAGATACATGGGATGTTTTAATTTTTTTTATGTTAAAAGAGGTAAGAATGCCCTAATAGTGCCTCAGGAAAACTGGATAATGCAAAGACTAAAATCTAATTTTATGTAACAGAGAAAGTACTTCAGTGTGATTAATAATTTGAAACACTATCGAAGACAGAGAAATTAACACACCTTGGAACATGAAATTTTAATTAATTTTCCATTTATGTTATGAATCCAACTTCAGTATTATCTGGAATCTAATGAACTGAAAAACTATTTCTAAAAGGAAACTACGCTTCTGAACATACAAGAAGCTGTGTGTGAGAAAACTCCAGCAAAATAAGTTTTGTATTGAATTATTATTTATATCTGCATCCTGTTTAGCCATTTCGGAAAAAAAGGTTTCGTTCATGCTTTGTAGACCCCTTTGTGTAAAGCTTTAAAAAGTTTCTGCTGAAAGAGGGAGGGCCCCTGTACTTATATCCTCCAATTCACACTGTGCAACAACTCAGAACTTTCAACCTGGATATCCACAACAAAAATAAAGCCATCTTATCATTTCCTCATGAAGTGGTTGGTTTTAAGCTTTAAACAAAGAAATATAAAAAGGGATGTTGAACTATAGAAAAAAAATAGTTGTGTTATTGTTTAGAGTTCTACATAACTCCAACAACATATTTTGACTAAGCCAAAAACAAGCTTTGCCAGAGAAGGCTGTGTTCATGAAGAAACAGCTTTGCAAAAATGATATTTTAGGCTTTCCGCATGATCCTAAGACTCACAACCTCTGAAAAAAGAAGGTAAGATGGGACACAAATACAGCTAAGCATCCTTTTCTGCCTCTGCTGGCACAGCAGCACTGTATTGCAATATAATTCACCTTTGTTTACACTTTGGGCAACTATACCACAAAAGGTGTCAGGTTTATTCAAGATGTTACACCTTACATTCACATAGTCCTAATCTTCAAGTGAATGCAAGAAAAATAAATCTTCTCACATTGTCTTACAAAAATATCCCAAAATACACATGCTGAATGTCACAAAACTAGATGCTAGGTCTTGCAGCACTTGAAGCAAACTACTAAATACAGTTATTATTCAGTGAAACCAGATGCTTCCCTTTACCAGCACCCTTCTCAGTGCAAGCGCATTTGGTTGCTGTCACAAATATAACAGCCTTGGTTCCTGCAAAGAGGGAGGTGAAAACATTTCATACAACATTCTGAGACCCCTGCATAAGAAGCCAAAATGAGTCCCAAGAAATTTTACTGCACAGAAGGTAGGTACTGCACACACTTACCACATGCAGCACCTGTATTCAACTACTAGAATATAATCTTTTTAGACTGATACTTAATTGCCTTTCATTTCATCAATCAATATCGATGGCTGAGCAAGAACAAGATCAAACAGTATAATCCTCTTACATTTCACCACAATACATATGAACAACTCACATACTGTATTAGAATGTTTCTATAAATTACTTCAGTGTCACAGTGACTGTAAAATATATTTTATTCCACTAAACTATCATTCTGAAATCTGCATTCGGCCTCCAGGCTTTTTGAAAAAGCATTTCAATTACACCGAGTTTCAAAGATTTTATTTTTTTCTCACATTTAGAAAGTTATTTCTACCTAACGTTACATTCATAAATTAATTTGTTCAAATTACATAATTCTCTCAAATAAAGGAGGCTGGCTCTTGCACACTTTATTTTCATTCAAAATTAAATATAAAAGGTAGTTCAATATATAATACTACAATCAATCTCTATTTTAATTATATCATATGAAAACCCCTTCCCCAAAAATCTTATTTACAATACCTGCTCAAAATAGAGATTTGTTATTTGGAAATTAGATTTTGTTAATGTCACTGTGATTTTTCTAAGTTGTTTACGATGCTCTCTTCCAAGAGAAGTTGAGGGGTGGCAGTCAAAAAGTCTTCAATAGACAAGCTCACAAAAAGATCAACTAAAACACTTAGCATGCTGTTATCTGCTTCATTATTACTAACACACCCATCTTATTAGCTTGTCTAAGACTTTTTGACTGCCATTCCTCAACTTCATCAAAGACCAGAGCTGCTTTATTGAAAGCTAGAGCTAAGCGTAATTCAGAATTCTGAGGATGCTCAAATTCATCTTGTCTGTTTCTGACAACATATTTTATGGTTTCAAAAGACAGCAGCAAGATTTAAAAATAGACAATTTATTACATGAAAGTAGACTGACGTTACAGAGTTCTGATACCAATTACGTACCTAGATTAACGTAAGCAAATTAATACTTTGACAACTGGAATGTGGATTTCTGAAAGCTGTAAGAAACCACTTAAGCAAGATAAACTTCAAAGCAAACAACAGAGACAGAAGAGAAACCTTTTAGGCTACAGATGACTCTGAACAAAAACTCGCAAATAAAAAGTTGAAACGCAGCCACCCTAATTGGTATGAAATCGGTACTTTGTTTACTCCTTTGGATACAAGAAAGCTAATAACTGTTTAACTCACTTTATATAAAGCAGCAAACAACAAGCAAACTAATTATTCAGTTGATGACAGCCTAATCACCAGAACTTTATTGACTGCAACTGTATTAACACTTATGTATAGAAAGAGAATTAACTTCACCCTTCTAAATAAAGTGACAAAGTATATTCTCACTGAAAACCCTGCAACTCTTGCTTTTTCCTTCATGGGATCTCAAACAAACAGGAAGTAGTTCTATTAGACTGTGAGTCCAACCAGGTAGGTTGTTCTGAATGGAAATACAAGAGTTCAAAAATAAAATGAGCTTTCTTTTCAAAAGATTAGAGCAATAGCTGTGCTGCAATTAGCTGGTCTAGGTTTCACAGCAATTCAAGCAATTTGAATGAAAGCATTTGCAATGTGCTTGCATTCAAAGCATACTAATCTTCAATGTAAAAATCCTGACACTAAAAAATTGTGCCTTCCCAATTGCTATAGAAGAGCTGTTGAGTCAAAACCAGTCCCTTAGGAAAAGAAAACATTTCATCTGTTTCATGGTTTCACCAGCTGCTTCCAGAACATACAGATATATTTATGTTGTTTCTATTGTCTAATAACATTGCTTAAGCTGATCTTTGAAGTGTTTTTCCAGATATGTTTGAGTGCATACCCACTAAGTCATCCTTAGCAAGTAATTCAATATGTCCATCATGAAAATAATAAGCTGCTTCTGAATCCTGTTTTAGTGAAGCAATTAAAGGAAAAGAAGAAAGGGAAACTACATTGCTGCATCTCTCAGTTATGAATTACCACAAAACAATTCCGTGCCACTTGTAACTCTGCAATTCTGTACAGAATGACCCAGCTTTTAATTTACAGAAAGTAGAAAAACTATGTGATAGTTTCCAAACAAAAGTTTTCAACTTTTCTCTTGATTAGTGTAGGTTAAACAAGAACAACAACAACAATTTTATTTATTTTTTTTTTTTAAGAAGAACTTAAACTGTAGCAATAGAGATTAACAGAAGATTTAGGCTACATCTTAGAAAAACAGCATGTAGGGTTTGTCTCGGAAAAGATAAAAAGAGAAGAGAGTGGAATTTGGTAAGGGTTTTTTAGAGAACTATCTGGTCAAGGGTGGTTTGACCATACAGCTCATGCTTCTTCTGAGCTGGGGCGAATTAGGTGACTCTCCTTTCAGCCCTATTTGCAATGACTCTGTCATGTGTACATGAAAAATACAATTCTTTGCGCAAGTAGGCAGACTGTTTATGAAGTTTCTTATATCTTTATAATCCTGGTCATGAAATCCTACATCAGCAAGACGTTAACACATAAATCAATCTGTCAAGGAAGAAACTTTGTCAATAAAGTCATATTAAAATAAAGTTATTTTAAAAACTCTAACTAGTCCTTGAAAAGCCCTCTATAAATAAGTATCCCAGATAATCCTTGCAAAGTTCCACCATGCTCCACCACTGAACTATGCTCCTTTAATAAATAATCTGTTTTCAGTTCAAAACAGAGCTATAATCATCAAAATGTAACTGAAGTCACTCACGGAGAACAGGGTCCAGTGCCCATACAGGTACAATAAGGTCTGCACTGGTTCAACATACTGAACATGTAATAGTAAATGTATGTATGTATGTACAGAACTACTATACTAAACTTGTATATATAAATAAAAGTCATAGCACAGCATTTGCTTTGTACTGTTTTATCCTTTCTCCTTAACAAGAACAGAAGATCCTCCTAGCAACAGTTGTTAGAATAAGCAGGCAATACACACACTGAAATGTAATACAAGTGTAATTTTTTAATAAAAAATATTCAATATAAAATAAAAATATATCAAAAATGTAGAGAATGGGAGATTGAAAATACAGAATCCTGTAATTTTAACTGTATGCTAAGAGAGAAAATGAAAGCAAAGATTTGGCATACTCACTACACCTAAAGAACATATGAAAAGAAAGCATAAAGGGAAGCCAGAAAATGCACAGAGCCATGCCAGCATTAAACCAAATGGTACTCTTTGTACAGTACTCAGAAAAGAGCAAACTACTAATATTCCTTCTTTGAGGACAAGCTTCCTATGCTACTGCACAGAATTTTAAGAGTGAAAATTCCTAACTCATACGAAGCAAACCAGCACTTTTCTCAATCCCATGCCAAAATTCAAAAATTAAAGATTTACAACAACTTCTTAAAAATTATTTTATAACTTCAACAGTAAAAATAGCTGAAGACTAGCAAAATGTAATAATAGAAATGCACAGATATCAACAAGTTGGGAGCAAGTAGCAAGCCACAGTGTGAGGCATCGCAACTCTGTAAGTTTGCAGACAACACCAAGTTGGGGAGAAGTGTCAATCTGCCTGAGAACTGGAAGGCCCTACAGAGGGATCCAGACAGGCTGGATCGCTGAGCCGAGGCCAATGGAATGAAGTGTTAAGTCCTGCACTTTGGCCACAACAATCTCATGCAACGCTATGGGCATGGGGTGAAGTGGCTGGAAAGCTGCACAGAGGAAAAGGATCTGGTAGTCTTCACTGATACTTGATACATTGATACTTTGCTGAAGGTGAGCCAGCAGTACGCCCAGGTAACCAAGACAGCCAAGGGCTTCTTGGTTTGCATATGAGATAGTGTTGCAAGCAGGAGTAGGGAGGTGATCATCTCTCTGTACCCAGCTCTGGTGAGGTCACACCTCCAGTACTGCGTTCAGTTTTGGGCCCCTCATTACAAGAAAGATATTGAAGCCCTGGAGAGTGTTCAGAGAAGGTTTTGGAGCACAGGTCTTATAAAGAATGGCTGAGGGAACTCAAATTACCCCATCTGGAGAAGAGAAGGCTCAGGGAAGACCTTACTGCTCTCTATAACTACCCAAAAGGAGGCCATGACAAGGTGGAGGTCAGCCTCTTCTCAACCTGTGATAGAATGAGAGGAGATGGAGTGAAGTTGCAGTGGGGAAGGCTCAGGTTGGATATTAAAACTAATTTCTTCTTTAAGAGAGTGTGGAGGCATTGGAAGAGGCTACCCAGGGAAGTGATGGCATCAGAGTCCCTAGAGGTGATTAAGGAAACGGTGGATGTGGTACAATGGAATATGGTTTAGTGGGCAATACTGGTTGGACTGTGGGACTGGACATTTTTAGAGGTCCTTTCCAACCTTAATGATTCTATGATTCTACAATTCAAAACTATCAGATTATCTTCTAAGACCTGTTTAGAACTTGCTAAGAAATGGTAGAGTTATTTATATTTTGCAAGTTATACTTCAGTTTACTCTAATAAAAAAGTAGCTTCCATTTCATCCACAGTTTTGAAAATTGAGCCACTAGCTATAAAACTCAGGAATAAAGCAAACACAAGGACAAAAGCATACAGAGGCAATTCCAAATACATTCAGATTTCATATTCAACTAAAAAGTTTATTCATATAGTCCACCTGAAATTCATTTATCATTCACTAGAGAGTAGAAGCTTATACAAGATTAACTCAAGTTACATTACAGCCTCAGGAGAACACAAATCTAAGACCTCAATTTCTTTTCTTGTGGTTTTCTTGCTCACTATCCTATAGCCTGAGTTTCATATTTCCACTTGCTCAGCATAGCTTATTCTCAAGTAACTTTTATTTTTGTATTATTATTTGGGTATGTTTTTACTTTCTTCTTGGGGTGTTGGATTATAACTCTCTTTATCAACATTCATGCTCAGCAAATGCTGACTTCAGAAATTTGGGATTCTCATGTTACTGCTTTTTAAAAGCCTCTGCATTTAATCTAATATGTAGAGATGTGCATTTAATCCCTCTCAGAATTTCTTCTTACTCAAAGCTGAGAGACATTACAGTGAAAAGCACTTAAAGAACCTCTGAAACAAAGTGACCTCCAACATATTACAACAATGCTGATACAACCTGCACCTGTGACCGTCTCTCAGTCTCAGAAGATTTGTTCTATTCCACAACCAACAAATTCAAGAAGAAAAAATAACCAGGTAAAAAAAAATACTGTACTGATAACAGCTGATACTGATACTGTACTGATAACAGCAATTCTGATACAATGGCAAGACAAAAGCATCTGAATCACATACCTTGAGATCAACAATCAAAAGTTTTTACCAACTTTTACTATACATTATTCCACTCCCTTCTATTGTTCCAAAATCTTCTGTTTCAATTAATTCACTTTCACAACAAACACCACTTCATTTTTCCACGTGTAGAAAGCACACGTGGCACAGAACTTGCATGGCTCCCACACACACTGCTGTGCTCTTCATGGGACCTGCTTGTCATAGGAGAGACAACATTGTGAATCAAATTACCAACGTCTTTTAAGCCTCTAGGTACGACCATACTACATGCTACTGTCACAGGGATTATTATTAGGCCAGACAAATGGACCAGAGTGTCTTCCAGATAATCCAGAGTGACGACAAAATTAAGTAAGCAGTTTATCAAGAGAACACTAACACAACAAAAGCCTGGCTAAAAAAAAACAATGGAAAATGAATGCAGTTGTGAAATTTGACTTCTGATTTTAACAGAACAAGTTTTAGGCTTCTTAAGCAGTAGTAATTATGTTAGGGCTGGATTAAAAAAAAAAAAAAAAAAAAAGATAGAAAAATTATATATAAAATAGTCTGCCAGCAATCCAGCTGAATTTTGGGACAGCTGACCTTAGATGCATGCTTTAAATAACTGTCACGAACTACCAATGACAGTAATATATTATCAGCTTTCAGACACCTTTAAATTACAAGGCTAACATACTTGATATAAATTAATAGCAGGACAAAAGAATGAGCTTAACAGAGAACAGTAGGTAACTTTCTGCAAGTTTAAGTATACACTGGTTGATATATTCGTAGAATCATAGAATGGTTTGATTTGAAAGAGACATGTAAGATCATCTAGCTCCAACTCTCCTGCTATAGACAAGGACACCTCCCACCACACCAGGTTGTTCAGTGCCCCATCCAGCCTGGCTCCGAACACATCCACAGCCTCTCTGGGAAACCTTTCCAGTGTCTCATGTTCACAGTAAAGAATTTCTTCATAACATCTAGTCTAAATCTACCCTCTTCCACTTTAAAGCAATTCCGCTTGTCCTGTCACTACACGCCCTTACAAAATTCCCTCCCCACCTTTCTCAAAGGTCTCCTTCAGGGACTGCATAGCCACTATGAGGTCTCCTCAGAGCCTGCTCTTCTCCAGGATGGAGAGCTCCAACTCTCTCAGCCTGTCCTCATAGGGGAGATGCTCCATCCTGCTGATGATCTTTGTGGTGCTCCTCTGGACTTGCTCCAACAGCTCTATGTCCTTGTGTTGGGGATCCCTGAACTAAATGCAGTACTCCGGACGGGGTCTCACGAGAGCAGAGTAGACGAGCAAAATCACCTCCCTCAACCTGGTCATGTTTCTCCTGATGTAACCCAGGATAAGGTTGGCCTTCTGGGCTGCAAGCATTCATTGATGGCTCATACTGAGCTTCCATCAACTGACACTCCCAAATCCTTCTCCCCTCAGCCTGTATTTGTGCTTGGGATTGTCCCTGTCCAGGTGCAGGACCTTGCACTTGGCGCTGTTGAACTTCAAGAGGCTGGCATGGGCCCATCTCTCAAGACGGTCCATGTCCCTCTGGATGGCATCACTTCCCTCTAGTATGTCAGCTGCACCTCTCAGCTTGTCACTATAATGTGAACTGTAGTTACAAAAAAACCAGTAATTAATGGAATTTAAGGGAGGGATTCTAGCATACCTCAGAATGTTTCATCTGCACACAGACACACCTTTCTAACACCACACCCGTCCCAGCAAACAACTGGAGAAGTTAAAATACTCCGTGCTAAACCTGGAGGAAGTGAACAATGCAACATTAAGAAACAAGTATGAGGTACAAGGAAAATGAATCATACAGAAGGCATTATTTTGGTCAAGATGTAAGTGTCAAGAAGGGCCAGGATCAAGCAGAACAACATCAGAGATGTGAAAAAACTCTATCTAACAGTTAAAGGATAATTTAACAGGATGAGAGCATAGAAAACAGATACAATAATGAATATATGAACTGAGAAATTAAAAACAGTCATAGATAACAGTAATTTATATGACTGCAATTCCATCTATAGCTGGACCAAAGACAAATTTGGCACGCAGAACCATGCTAACTGATTGAGAACTTTTCAAGAGGTGAAAGGTTAAGGTTATTTCCCAAACCAGAGACAAGCCTCAGTCATACCAGTGACAAGGAGTACTTGTCTCCCTGTGCTAGCTGTAACAGTTGTAAAGGAAATCACTTCTGGGAAGCCTTGCACCTCTCCTCAGCCATGTCTAGTTATTACCCTGTGCAGTTTTATTTCACGTAACTTGGATGGAGGAAAATGTGTATGCTGAAATACAAGCTTGCCTTCAACAAGAAGACACGATAATGAAAGCAGACAGGAATACTGCTCTTCAAAGAAACAAGGTAAGCAAAAAGAGTAGGTCATGTTTCAGCCTGAAATGCAACATTTAGTAAAATAATGGCACAAAAATTTCTGTTGATTCAAGTCAGTTTTCATGTGCTCTGAAAAAAAGGCATTAAGAGTATTGAATGAAACAAGGTGGGCTCACTGCTTCAACTCAAAGTATTAAACACAGATAAGAAACTGAACAATTAAGTTTAGGAAGCCTTGGAATAAACACTGCTGCAGAAAGACACACAAGAATTTTATCCACACACACATAGCTAGTTGCAACAACAGCAGAAAAAGAATTTTGAAGTCTTAGTTACAGTACACTGAAAGTAACCCCTACTTTCCAAGATGCAAGCGCAAGACAGTTCAGACATCATTTCTCACATCTCAATGACTCTTAAAAGTCTGTGCTTCAGAAGACCTTTTAATATGATAATGCACTTAGTTACTCGAAAGCTACCTTTTTAAATTGGTCAATTTATACACATTAATAATAGCACTGTAATTCTATGAAGTTACAGTACCTTTTCAACACTACAGTTATTTCTACTCTTCAACAATAGAAAGGAAGTGGTACTTACTAAGGTTCTTCATATCACAGAACTTAAACAGACTGAAAATTTTTGTATAACATAGTAAAAATGATCCAAAAGCAAATATTGCAGTAAAAGACTGACCTAAAATCACAGAACCAAAGATTCACAGAAAAACAGAACGATGGAGGTTGGAAATGACCTTCATGATCATCAAATCCAATCAGCAACCTGACATACAAAGTCCCATCACTGAACCACATCCTTCAGTGCTGTATTTGGAGATACCAACACAATCATTTGGGAACAATCACTCAAGTGGTACATACAAGGGAATAGCTGCACTGTTTTAGCCTATTAACTAAATAAAGATTCAAATTTCAGATAATATCAGCATTGTAAAGTTTTAAGAAAGTAAAACTTAAACTAGGAAGTTATTTTAAATTGACTATTAAGAAAGACACAAGAATATTTTAAAATGCCAGCAATTTGGAAATACCCTGTGATCTGAAATATTACTATTTAAAAGATCACAGATCATTCATTTAACTACCTAGAGCTTTCATCACACTTCAGTCTCTAATGGCAGACATTAACAGCCAAGGAGATGTCCAGGAAGCAATCCTGGACATAACCATATTCCCCATTCCCCATAACCCTCTCTTTTCAAACTTCCACAACAAAACTATCATTTCATCAATCAATTGCCCCTCAGAAATCAATCACACGGTCTTGAGAATGCTTACTTAATCTTTAAATCTAATGAATATATGATCTAAATCACTTAAGTGACTCTTCCTCTCGAACTTTTATTTTGTCCCCAGTAATAAGCAATTGTCACAAAACTCCCAATACTTGCCTCTGCCCATATAAACACTGAACATTTAGGTGCCTTCTGCGATAGACCAAATTGCAGAAGTATAAAAAGCACTTTTTGCTATTCCATCCTCTTATGATTCTCCTTTCTTCTCATTTCTGGAACAGTAGTCTCCTTTTTTCCTTTCTTTTTTGTCTATGGCTGCTGAAGACGCATCAGGCACCAACTCCCTTCTCCCCAAGAATACTTTCTCTTTTTAATCATTACTTTAATGAAAGTGCTACTTGAAAAGGAACATTTCAGGCCAATAAGGAATCTCAAAGCATGTTGAAGATGCTAGCCTATAATTATAAAGAAGCTGAAGCAGCATGAAGTTCAGTAGGCCACTAACTACAATATCTGAGCAAATTTTTCAACTGTACAATAAGGCGTAACATAAATGTATCAAAGGCAGAAATACTAATAGAGAGAATTAGAGAGGTCTTCTAACCTCTAAAACTAACTCACATGAAATTTTGTGGCATTCGACACATTTCTTTGCATTTATTCCACCTATTTCCTGCTTGTACAACTTCTTCCCTTATAACGTATCTGTTCTTGAACAAATGCAGGAAGTTTTTAGAAAACAAGTTAACTATTTACAGGAGTAATTGTAATAGCAACACTGTTATATCAATAATGCCTTCAAGATACAGTGCAAGCACATTCATGAGAGCCTACAGTTTCCTCACAGGGGAGTGGAAGGGCAGACACGGATCTCCTCTCTCTGGTGACAGCAACAGGAGCAGGGGGAATGGAATGGAGCTGTGTCACGAGAGGGTCAGGTCAGGTATCAGGAAAAGGTTCTTCACTAGAGAGTGTTTGGGCCCTGAATTCCCAGGGCAGTGGTCATGGCACCAAGATGCTGGAATTCAAGAAGTGTCTGGACAACACTCTCAGACATAGGGTTTGAATCTTGGATGGTTCTGTGTGGAGCCAGGTGTTAGACTCAGTAATCCTTGTGGGTCCCTTGCTGCTTAGAACCCACAAGGATCTAGGATTCTAGGACTTTATGTCTAAGAAAAAAAGATTTTAAGCTCATGGTAACAAAATAAGGCTAAGACCTGATGGACAGACTGATTACGAAAGCTTTCTGCTCCAAAAAGCGTCCTGCTCCGAAAGCTGATGCTCACAAGTCCATAGGGCCGGATGGATTGCACCCTAGAGCGCTGAGGGAGTTGGAGGATGTGGTTGCCAAGCCACTCTCCATCATTCTTTGGCAGTCCTGGCTAACCGAGGATGTCCCAGCAGGCTGGAGACTGGCAAATGTGACGCCCATCTTCAAAAAGGGCTGGAAAGGTGATCCTGGTAGCTACAGACCTGTCAGTCTCACCTCAGTGCCCGGGAAGGTTGTGGAACGGATAATCTCGGGAGCCACCATGGACCAGTTAAAGGCCAACCAGGGGATCAGGCCCGGTCAGCATGGGTTTACGAATGGTAAAGCCTGTCTGACAAACCTGATTTCATTCTATGGCAAGGTGACCCGCTTAGTGGATGAGGGTAAGGCTGTCAATGTGGTTTACCTGGAGTTCAGTAAGGCCTTCAACACTGTTCCCCACAGCATTCTCATGGAGAAGCTGGCTGCCCATGGTTTGGATGGGCGTACGCTCCGCTGGGTGAAACACTGGCTGGATGACCAGACCCAAAGAGCTGTGGCCAACAGAGCTAAATCCAGCTGGTGGCCGGGTCACGAGTGGTGTCCCCCAGGGCACAGTATTGGGGCAGCTTCTATGAAACATCTTTATTAATCTTGATGAGGGGATTGAGTGCATCCTCAGTAAGTTTGCAGATGACTCCTAGCTGGGAGGCAGTGTTGATCTGCCCAAGGGGAGAAGGGCACTACAGAGGGACCTGGATAGACTGGATTGATGGTCCAAGGTTAACTGTATGTATTTCAACAGGGCCAAGTGTTGGGTCCTGCACTTTGGTCACAACAACCCCAGGCAACCCTACAGGCCTGGGGAAGAGTGGCTGGAAAGCTGCCTGACGGAAAGGGACCTTGGTGTATTGATGGACAGCTGGCTGAGTATGAGCCAGCAGTGTGCCCGGGTGGCCAAGAAGGCCCATGGCATCCTGGCTTGTATCAGGAATGGTGAGGTGAGCAGGACTAGGGAAGTCATCCTGCCCCTGTACTCGGCGCTGGTGAGGTCTCACCTCGAGTACTGTGTTCAGTTTTGGGCACCTCAGTACGCTGTACACAGTACACAGTGTACACAGTACACAGGACACTGAGGTGCTGGAGCAAGGCCGAAGAAGGGCAACAAGGCTTGTGAAGGGCTTGGAGAACATGGCCTACGAGGGGAGATTGAAGGAACTGGGGCTGTTTAGTATGAGGAAAAGGAGGCTGAAGGGAGACCTTATTGCTCCCTTCCAGTATCTGGAAGGTGATTGCAGTGAGAGCAGGGGTGGTCTCTTCTCACTGGTGACAGGTGACAGGACGAGGGGAAGTGGCCTCAACTTGCACCAGGGTAAGTTTAGGTTGAATATCAGGAAAACTTCTTTACAGGAAGGATTGTTAAGCACTGGAATAGGCTTCCCAGGAGGTGGTTGAGTCACCATCCTGGATGTGTTAAAAATCCATTTGGATGTGGTGCTCAGGAACACGATTGTGGAGGGTTGTTAGAGTTAGGGCAGTATGGTTAGGTTGTGGTTGGACTCAATGATCTTTAGGTCTCTTCCAACCTGAGTGATTCTATAATTCTAAGATCACCCTTCCACTGTAACAGGTCATTCTGTGAAAATAATGATCACCCTGGAATTGTAATTCCTAACACACTGTGGTTGTCCAGTAAAAGCAAACTGCAGACAAATCACAATCTACATTTACTATGGTAGAAGCAACACCACTTTCAGGCAGATAATAATGTGAGTAACAGAATAATAAATATAATCAAAACAGCTGTATGCAATTACTATAAATAGTAAATATTAACCACCACTTCCACTTGCAAATCACTCATTAGGTTCTTACTTATTAAGCTGTACAAAGTAGATGATATGATTGTGTGTAAACACTGAGCAGTGCAGGCAACTTCTAACATATTCAGAAGGCTATCTCTTGCCTCAATTTTGAATTGATCAGCCAGATTACTCCCTGCAAATTAATTTACTTTGCTGCAAACATCCTGGCTGCACCAATTCTACTTTTGGGCTATCAAACACGAAAGGAAAGTTTTCACCTTCACTGAAATGTCTTTTCTAGTCTTCACGTCCCCTTAATAATCCAAATGCTTGATTTGTACAATTCCCACTGAGGAACCCAACATGCTTCAACACTGTCTTTCCAAAACCCACAATCATAGGCCAGCTCAAATTTCAAACATGTGATGTTGCTAACAGAAGTTTGTTGGAATTTTGACAAATTCTGTGTTTTGATATGCACTTTCAATATCCAAAACCCATTATTCATTTCAAATCAACTAAAAAAATATTTTTTTTTATTATCTTTTTTTTAATTAACAACACTATTTCACAAATTATACCAAGAAGAGATGCTTAGCAGTCATCAGAAAAGTCCATGCTCACACAGTAACCCCTGCAGCTACTTGCGCCTACAGGAATAGTTTATGTTTCATGAAGACCCAGTACTGAAGGCAAAATATGACATTTTGCCAGTACGTTACTCAACTGTTTTTTTGGAAAGAGAGCAATGCTGAAGATCAGGAATCATGACTTCCAAAAAGAAGACACAAAATATTGTTTATGTACACAATTACAAACCACACAGCTTTGATAAATACAAACTGAAAGGCAACTTGTCTCAACAGAGTGAGACTCTTGTAATAACAATCTGAGTTTTTTTCTTAGTTCTCCTTCAAGTTAATTGTCTGTGGAACAAGAATGATATTTTCTAAAGCAAAGAGACTTTGAACAGGAAGGGGTCATAAAAAGCAGACTGGTCAGATGCAACAATCTCTAGATCAGAACAAAGCTCCATTCCAGTATGCGAGTTTGCCAGACAACATTTCATTCTGACAAAAATTAACAGGCTATTTTGGTAAACCACGCACTTCCCAATAAAATAAAACTAAATACTATTTTTCAGTGGTTGTCAAAAGGGTTGTCAACACAAAGTGCATCAGTAGCTCAAGGAAGCAATGTTGTCACACCTGCATTGGTTGGACCAAACCACTGAGCTGTCTGATCAGAAGATATCATGAGCTCTGGCCACAAGGAGCGGCTGCTCAACAATTTAAAAACAGTTCACTTTGACCAGTGAACTTTGTACTGGGAAAGGAAAGAGAATTGTATTCTCATCCTCACTCCTGCCTTGGAGTGGATGATCTCCCACTAAACCTGCCTTGGCTTTCTCCATTTGATTAAAAAAAAAAAGTTACAACACTTTCTCCATTTCAGGAAAGCAGTCTACTAGCTCTTATATTAAAAGAAAAAAGAAAAAAGAAGGCTTACTATATTAATGTTTATACACACAGAATAACATCAGCGCTTCTCCTTTTTAACTACTTAGGTTAGCGTAAATGAAAACACGTAAACCAAAAAGCAATACACAAACACACATGGCTACACATTTGCAACAATTAGACAAACTCTCATCAAATACAGGGCTATTTCATCAAACACAAGTCACTGCCAGTAGATACTCTGCTGCCAGTATGTTACTTTTATTTAAAGCTGAAGCTGAAACATTGATACCTTTCCAGCAGTCCAGCCATACAAATCAATAGTAACAGTGAATGGAACTGTCTGCATTTCCCAAAGGGTAGAACATAAAAGGATTTTTTCCTGCTGCCTTTTTGTGCCTTTGTTTTGCTGCTCATGTCAAGGACATGACATGGGAAAGGGAGGAGTAGACAGGATATGCTATATGAGCTCTGTTATTACTTTAACTTTGCATTTTCCAACGGGAAACCTCATCAGGGAGGGGAAGAGTCGCACAGGAAGCCTTCTATACCATAACTCACAGGCTGGCTCGTGAACCTTCCCAAACACACTCCCACGATTACCTTCTCTTCCATGACTGCCTTCAGTTACTACCACAGCTGGCTTCTCTTAAGAGCCTTCCCTCCACCACTTCATGAACAAATGTTAATTCTGTCTTCTTTTAATACCAGAAAAATTCCTTGGAATAACAGTTGTTTCCAGTCAAACTATTTTCAAGACAAGAATTTATCACTGTCGTTATAAACAATGACAAATGTAAGTTAATCCAAAGTAAACTAGAGAACTAAGAGCACAACATTTGCACCATTTACTATGCTTACCATATATAAACTACAGTAAGCACAGCTTTATAAAACATCTTTTATTCCCACATCTCATTGCACAAATTCAATCCAAAAGGCTACTAATACCAAAATATCCATGACTCATCATTTTCATGAAGAAGATGCCAACACTGATGCAATGCTGCTGGAGTACATCAGTTTTGCCATACTAGGCATGTGAGGAGAAAGCTCTGCGAAGGACTTTTTGTTATCTGAATTATGTTCTAAATGAGTTTTCCCTAATTATTTATCTACTGATGCCATGTTCTAAATCAAGGAAAATGATTACTTTCTAATTTTTCAAGAACAGAAAGTCTTATTTTCTATTTTTTCTTCTTAATGCACTCCAGATCAAGCTTCCCAAGTTTTTCTGCACGGTTCTCACCATTGCAGAGGCTTCCTTCCTTGTTGTTATCCACGACAAAATGCAACAGGAAAATCAGTAGTCTTTTTGCTTATTCCTGGGGTCGTTGGAGGACAGAGGGTGTATTTTAGGATAAAATATCTAGTACAGGATACCAGAGGGTCTTCCAGATACAATGTGTAAGCATACAACCATGTATGCTGTATATGCTGATGTATATGGAATCCTAAATAGTTACAAAGGTAGCCAACACACCACCACAAAAACTATTTTACAAGAAATACAGCAAACTTCAGATTATTTTTCCTCTCAAGTTCATGTAGGTTAGACTCTTCACAGTCATTTCACTACTGTTTTCATTTGGTTAAAAAAATGCATCAGACTAAGAAAAGCAGTTAATGATAACAGCATAAATGTCTGTAAAGCTTTGCTACAAGCTCTTACGAGCTTACAATCTCCACAACCATGGAAAGTCAGAAACTAACACATCTACCTGTTCCTAGCACTCACCCACTAGTGAAGCAGAACAAAAAGGAAGTCTGAAAAGGCTGGTACTTCTGCCAAGATACTAGATGTGTCAGGCTCAAAGGAAATGGAGCTCTATTTTGCTTGGTTGGTTGTTGGTTGTTTTCTAACCCCAGATTTTCCATTTCAGTTTCTTATAAAGCTTTGATTTTAGGATACTTTCATCACCAGTTCCTTATAAATACCTATGCAGTTTTCACATTAACCATTACTGTGTTTCTCCTTCTCCCAAGGACTGAATCTACATCTCATCTGGTTCACCTTAAATGGGTACCATATCTTTCTGCAGTTTTGCAAGGACCTGTGTTCTTAGCTCAAGAGAACAAAGCTTTAGCCTCTCAGTCACAGCAACTGAAAGCAACACAGGCACTTCTGATATAGATATCTATATAAGCCCTTCCTCCTTCTTGTAATCTGTACAGGCCTGAAAAACAGGAAGCCTCGTTAATGCAGTAGTACAGCTGAAGTAATGAGTACTCAAGTGAGTTACTGATAAGCAGCCTGATAACAGACTAACAATTGAGATGTCTGTAGTCCAAAGGACTACAAGTCTTTACAAGATACTTACAGTGCTGTACAAGGACATGCAGAACAGGAAGTGTCCAAATAATACAGTACAAACTGAACACATGGCATTGCTAAGGACTGGTACTTGATAGACTGCCTAGTTTTTTGTCCAAAAAAATTTTTTTTTAAATCTGTTAAACCTTCAAAACAGCATGCAGTAGAAAGTACACAATACAAGATATAAGGATTGACAAGACAGAAAATACAATGTTTTGTTTTGCTTCTTGATCAGTGCCGAGCACTGTATTTGCAAGCTGACAGATTGTTCGCATACCTGAGCAACAAATCCAGGAACTGAGTTACATGACCGAGCAAGAAGACAACCATATGTGGAGAGAGGAACGATCACACTTCATTTCCACATAGTGTTCACATCAGCAGTTTTCTCCATTAACATGGAAACCAAAGCCATTCAGACACTCTCCTCAGTCAGATCAACTGAAGGACTTTTTTCTCACAGCAGGTACTTTTTTATATAAGCAAGCACTCTACACAACAAGCACTTTCCCACAGCAGCTCTTCTAGCTTTCACATACGCTTAACACATAGGGCATCTTCTCTCTATACTTGGTCCACAGCAGTGCATCTCTGTATGCTCTGAAGCGTACTCATCAGCCTCCTCACTAGAGATTCTAGCAGTCAAGGAGATCTATCCCTTCCAGTGCTCTCATAAATTATTTGTATCTTGTAATATAAAAACGTTCAGTGAAATTAAGGGTCATGCCTGACTAAAGGCCATAACAAAATGTCAATTTTCCAACCACCACTATAACTGCAGCTACCATCACTTCACAGTAAACTACAGGTAAGAAGACCAAATTTATCTACTTTAAACCTAAACAGAAGAAATTATTATCAGAGAGATTATTCTGTTTTACATATTGCTTGTACTCAATTCTGCAATACACACAATTATATTTGGACATCCTCTCAAATGAATTTGGACAGCTTAATGCAGCTTTTTAAAGAACTGGCAGATGATCTGCATACTTTGCAGCCATTTTACCTCATGCTGTAGCCTGTTCAGATACTTCAAGATAAGCATACTCTTATCATGTAAGAATTTGAAGAAAGATGATCTTGCTGAGCATCTTAAATACTACAGTTAAACAATTATTTTAATGCAAGCAGCAGTTTCTTCCAGGAGTATTTTGTATATACTTTCCAAGTCTGTTATGTTCTCTTACTTACAATAGAGTCTATTAGATGCTGAAAATGGAACACAAGCAAATGTCACAGAAAGGTGCGGAAGGGACACTCTGGGAGACACAAAATCCCACTTGGTACTGAATTCTAGGAATAAAAACAAATTTTAAGCTTTGCAGTTCAGTTCCCAAGTGTCATGAGTGTATGGCTTTTGAACAGCATCACAGCTGTTCAAAATTCACACACCCTTGGCCTTTACCACCTACTACAATAGGAAGTGGCATGTTTCAGGTTTCTTCCTAAGTAGTATTAACAATAGGAGCAGCACTCTCACTCCAAAAGCTCCAAGATTCGAAGCATGACTTAGGCAAGTGTAGTGTAAATAATGTGTCTCCTAAATGGAGCTTACTCAATTTATTTTTATCTATTTTCAACATTAGTAAAAGAAGCAATGAGGAGGAAGGTGAAATTTAAGGGAAATCAGCATATTTGGGACATTCACATTTGAAATAGCATGAAATAACATCTTTCTTTGGAATTACTTAATTAAGATTTGGGAGATTTAACAAGAGTACTTGGATAACGTTATGGCACTCAAGGCTAAGCTTACAACAGCACATACATTTAGCTAACATTTTAATACACCACATTGCTCAAACATAATAAACATTTCAAAGCGAAGTATACAAACCCTTCGGCCATTAATTTAGGCCTGAATTCTCAGTAATTCATGTGTAAGAATTCCAATGTTTCTTATTTCAAGAGGTTGGTAGGATTTCTCTTTACTTTTTAATTGAAGTGGAAAATACTTTTTTTCTGTCCTTGCATTCAAAAAGCTCCACTTGGATAAACCATGCTGCACTCTGCTTATGGAAACTAATAAATCAAACCCCTTCTACTAATTGTATTAATTAATCCCGATCCCCCCAAAAAACTATGTAACTTCACATAGTGGAGTTAACGCTAACAAAAGTTACTTAGTTAGAACATTGCCTTACCGTGTAAATGCCAATTCTACAAACAGCAAATGAGAGCTGGATACATTCAGACATAGTCTAAAGAAATTAAAATAAAGATGTTACAATAATTCGAGTAATTAAAAATTAAGTTCTCTCTCTTATCTCTCCCCTCTCCCCTGAAAGAAATGTCTTACGGTATATTTCTTTATGCTTTTCTTCTAAGGCTAGACTAAACAAGCTGTGAAAGAAGCCATAAAAATTCGGATTATTCAAATACATACTACTTTTCACAAAGCAGCAGCTGCCAACAGCACTGTATTTACTAACTCAGTATTTCATTATGGGCCTTCAATCATCCAACGTTACACAAATACCCAAACACAGTACTAATACTCTGCATGCAAGCTTTCAGTCCCTTTACCTTTATATACTCTGGCTTAAAAACCACTTGCAGAACATGTTCTGCGTTTCTAGTGGCATGCGAGAACTTCCATGTTAAAATACTATACTTCTTCTCTTCCTACATCAAAATCAAAGTCCTCTTCTTCCTTTTGGCAAAATAATGCAAATATCTCCAAGTTTCTTTATTTCTGGAATCATGCTACCTTCGTTTTCTGAGATTTTCATGTTTAAAATAGAAATCTCTACTGTTTTGAATAAATATTCCATGTAATCTGACACAGCTGTCAATAATCATATCAAAAGTTTTTACCCTCAACTCGCTCAACTTCCAATCTGCTGTGATGCCACAATTCTATGTCTTCTGCAGTCACCCAGAGATGCTGAGGATGGACTATGAATTTCTGATGAAACAGATTAAAAAGACCTCCTTTAAATAGGATTAAAAAGCCAGAAAATATATGCAACTTCCCCCCAAACACAAAGCAAAATGTGTTCTAGGTTTGCCATTTTGATGCACAATCAAGAACAATAAATCAGGGTTACAACGATTTATTCTAAACAGTTTAAGGAATTCTCTTAAATAAGGTTTTCAGAAATCTTTTCTCACCACGTGTAAAAATAAAAGAAACCCAACAGAACACTTTTTGTCTGTGTTTACCAATTTCATACACCATCTGCACGTATTTAACATGTAGAAGGAAAAGTGCTGGATGTTATAGACTTCAAACATTTTCAGTAAGGAAAACAAAATTTCCTTCTACCCACCCAAAAAAACTGTGAACGAATTAGCCATTTCACATTTTCTTAATCATGAATTTATTTAGCATCTCTTATGAACAGAGTAAAAAAAATTACATGGCATTTTTCTATAGCTAGAACTATTACATTTAAATTTTAAGTAAGTAATATTTCACTGAACTGTCTGAAAGTCAAAACATTCAGCATGAAAACCTCAAATCAAATCTCAACATCGCGGTTGATTTTCTTTTCTGTGTTTTAATGTTATTACTCTATTGTTATTACTCTAATGTTATTACTGATGAAAGAATGCTGCTTCCAAAAATCATTTAAAAATTAAAACATTTTTCAACTTTCAGACGAAACATCAATTTCTACCACTCCCACTCTGAGTTACCCACTAGAGGGAAAAAACAAACAAACAAAAAAAAACAGCAGAAAAATAGTAGAACTGACTTTGAGAAATCCTTTTATACGCCGTATAGGGGAATGAACAGTACCCATACTACTCCTCACAGCATCGGCCTACCTCACTGCACAGAATCCAGCCTGTGATTCATTACAGAATCACAGAATGGTTTGGGTCAGAAGGGACCTGACAGATCAACGAGTCCCAGGCCCCTGCCATGGGCAGAGCTGCCACCCACCAGCTCAGGCTGCCCAGGGCCCCATCCAACCCAACCCTGGACACCACTGGCGAGAAGAGACATCCAAGCTTTTCCAAGCAGCCTGTGCCAGGGCCTCACCGCCCTCTGAGTAAAGGATTTTCTCCTGACATCTACTTTCAATCTCCCTTCTTTTAAGTTTGAAGGCACTCCCCTTCGTTTTATCACTATTAGACTGTGTAAAAAGTCAGCCTCCCTCCTGTACATCAGGAAGGGCAGAATAAGGCCTCCCCGGAGCCTTCTCTTCGAGCTGAATAAGCCCAGCTCCTTCAGCCTTTCTTTGTAGAGGTGCTCCAGCCTTCTGATCATCATCACAGCCCTACTCTGGACCACCTTCAACATCTCCACATCTGTCTTGCACTGGAGGCCCCTGGCCTGGATGCAGTACTGCAGATGGGGCCTCACGAGAGCAGAGCACAGAGCGACAATCCCCTCCTTCTCCCTGCTGGCCACCTCTCCGCTGATGCAGCCCATGACAGCATCGGCCATCTGGGCTTCAAGTGCACACTGCTGGCTCACGTCAGAATCTCAAAAGTCCTTCACAGCACAGCTGCTCTCAAGAAGTTTTTCTCCCCAGCTGTACACAGTCTGGAACAGTCCCAGCTCAAGAGCAGTACCCTGCATTTGTTGCACTAGGTTCTTGCGAACAACTCATCAAGCTTGTCCAGCTTCCCAATTTTAACCTGAGTCTGTAGCAATTTAAGCCACTACCATATACAAAGGATGGGTCAGATACATTGATTTCTACATTCAGTGTCATGACAGACTCTATCTTGATGGAAGACTCATCATTACCTGAGAGCTACTCCAAAAGTAATGCCTCCTATTTTATGATGTCAGCCCACAACATCAGAGGCAGATAGTGGCGGTAAGGCAGTAGAGTCTGAACCTTCCCACCACTATTCCACTGCATTTTATTGCTATGCAATAGATGGCAGCAGAGGAGCAGTCTGACAAAATGGTGTCACACATGGAAGTGCATATGGAACAAAGACACACATCACCAAACTCCCTCATGCAGAAAAAATGGCAGCCACTGACATTCATTGATGCTTGGTGAATGTTCATGGAGACCAAACAGTCAACGTGAGCACATGGAAGCTGTGAGTGGTGCATTTCAGCAATGACAACAGTGGGCCTCCTCTGCTGGTGCAGATTTTTATGAGCATGGCAGACAGGTTCTTGTTCATCACTGCACAGCTAACAATGGTGACTATGTTCAGAAATATTGTTTTGTAGATAAGAATTTGCTCTACCAAATAGTGCTATTGCACTATTGTATCTGTTGTAGTTTTCATGAAAATAAATAGGAGGCATTTCTTTTGGAGAGATTTATGTGTGTAAAGCAGGCGAATCCTTCTGGTTGCAAAGGAAGTAAATGCGCAGCAGCACATTTCCTCTGCTACTGTCATGCACTGTACCATTGAACTTTTACTCTATTAATTATTAAATGAATCCCTTCCCCAAGCCTCCAATATAATTGTAGTCTTTCACCACTTTGGTTTTGCAGTTCATTTTGCATTATACAATTG
Source organism: Tympanuchus pallidicinctus (assembly GCF_026119805.1). Lineage (NCBI taxonomy): Eukaryota > Metazoa > Chordata > Aves > Galliformes > Phasianidae > Tympanuchus > Tympanuchus pallidicinctus. Next base: position 7,347,940 of record NW_026294813.1, on the reverse strand, counting down.
GAAACAAAACAATCGTTGGATAACTTTCATTTCATTTACTTACAGTTTATTGTTGCTTTCTGAAAGGATTTTACATGGTAAGCATGAAAATAAAAGAAAAAAATTAAAAACATAACTAAAATATTAAAAAGAAAGATACCTTATTTGATACAATTCTACAAAGAGTTAGTCAGAACAGATGTCATTTAACATATCTAAAGTGAGAAAACAAGTCTTCAGGTTAAGTATGTCAAGTGTAACAAACATACATTTCTCAATATCCACCCTTCTGCTTAGGCAAAGGGTCATCTCACAAACATGAAATTATTTCTGCAGCTGACACATAAACCCGTAACTAAAGGAACAGATACACATTATCTCAAAACTGTTACTTCAATCATACGTTGCAGAAGTGTGACTATTCATAATGACTTTGAAACACGTCCACCTTGCAGTTGTACAATCGTTAATCCACAAGCATTCCATCCATTTTTTCCCCTCACTCAGTTATCAGATTAAGCATCAATACAAAATAATTTCCGTATTTGCTGCTGTAAAACAACACAGCTCTGATACAGGACACACTGTATTCTGCACCTGCACAAATTCACAGATTTAATATCTGAATCTTCACCAAAAATAAATGAAGTTCCTATCCATGTTAACAAAAGAGCAAACAAAGAATTAGAGCATGTTCTGCAACTGGTCACCTGAGGCTTTCATCACCAGGTTAAAAGCAGTCATGGCACTGTCTTGGTGAGACAAGCAGGGGACTCTAATCGGCTTCTTGGAAAGGAAACAAATACCAGACAGCTAAAATCACAGGAGCTGCCATCCTCATTCTACCAACTAACAGAAACATTAAGATTGACATCAGCTTCATTTGCCACAATCCTTAACAAGATACAGCACTTAGTTCCAAAATTGCAAAACCAGAAAGCAATGTGAGAAGAGGACAGTGGTTTTATTCATGTTTGTGATACCTTTGTTTAGTTTAATAAAGATTTAGATGTTCAATAAAGATATACAAATATATGATCAACCCTAGCAATAATGTGGGACTAATGGACCTCCCTGGAAAAGGCTCCTCCTCTTTAATTTTTCAGTGCATAAAAAACATGAAAACCAACAACACAACTGCAATCAATATACAGATTGTAAGGTACCTATCTGCAAGCAGCTTTACATAAATAAATTGTCAGAGCTTACATATTTTAAAGAACGTGTAGATTAAAAAAAAAGGGCATGCAGCTATGCTGCAGTACATGTGGTAGGAACTCAGACTACAACTGCTGTTTGTTAAGCTTGTCTGCTGAACTCCCAGCAGTAACCTGAAAGCTTATCTTTCTGCACAAGATGACACAGGCCTTCAGCATATTTAATTAATCACATTTCTAGATTAAAATTCCAAACTTTCTAATACAGTTCTTAGGGATAAACAACACCTTTTATTTTATTTTCTCCTGTACTTATGCATTATTAGATTTTTAGAATACCAATTTTTTTCTATGCAATCATTAGATAAATTTATCTGAGCCTAGAGCCTAGAAGAAATCTGATGCTGATGGAAAACCAGTGATGTGTGAATAGGGCAGGTGCCAAGAACTCTCCTGTCATCATAAAATGTAATCAAATGGATGCACTAGAGAACAATGCTCTCCCCTCTTTTAGGTAATATTCTCACTAGAACAGTTTTCCACTACTGCTTCCAGGATGCAATGATAGTGAAAGACACAGATTAGCCAACACACAATTAATAGCTGTAAGAACAGCACAGATATTTCTCAAGAATCCTGGACCTTCTTCCCAGTCTTGCTGAAACCTGAAATTATATAAGTTTCTAAGTAGGAATAAAGCACTGAGAGAAGAGATCACTCACTAGCACACATCATCACTTTGCACTCCATACAGGCAGTTTCAGGTTCACTCATGCTAACCTTGCAGGCCCTATATATCAGTCATAAATTGGTTAAGATACAAATGTTGCAAGCCCAACAGCCTCTGGTCCTATACGGAGGCAGCACCTCCCAGCAGGAGGAATCCCTTAGCTACAGGTCTCTGGAGCATATACACAGTTTTCATAAAACCCACTGAACATGTCTCATCTCCTGTGCAGTCAGTACAATTCTGCTTACCGTGGGGAGGACTGGTGGCCAATAGTCAGAATATATCTATTTTCCTTGAGCGACTTCCTATTCCAGATCTAGATCCCTCAGTGCCTCAGAGGAGGCATGGAGCTGTTTAGCACACAGTAAGCACCAAAAACCATCTTTCAGTGATACATCTTTCTCAGGTTTGAGCACTAATAACTTCAGGATCAACCATCACAGATGAACCTCGTGTTGAACATTCCCTAACAGATCTGTCTTCCAAGAAACTATATGAAATCCACTCATTTAGGTCTATCGCGACCACACAAACGGGGCTCAGAATTCAATCATACTCGCAGGAAAAAACAATTATAACTGTCATCAAATTCTTGTATCAAGAGAAACAATTTACTGCCTACTGATCCTCTCTTTATGATTTCAGCAACAGCCCTAATAGTGGTGTCACACAGACCTCTTTCAACAGAAGCATTTGTTTTCCTTTGATTACCCTGCCATCTTCTCTTTATCTTCTTCAGTGTTACAAAATTCTGAAATGGAGCAACAAGAAACAGAGTAATTCAGACAAAAGTAAACTCTGCATTTAAGCAGTGTCAAAATTAAGTTTTCTTTCCTATTCTTTCTTAAGACTCAATAACTTATTGACAGCTGTTGGAGTTGGAATGACATTTTAAAAAAGATCCTCTTTCCTCTACCTGAACACCATTGTTACTTTAGGGCCTACCCATGTATCTGTATTCTCAGCTACAAAACACTGTTTTTCAACACAGCCACCTCTGTCAGCTATGCGTTTTTGACCGTGATGAGCAGAGGCCCACATGCCATGCTCGTAAAAATCTGCATGGCCAGTCAGAATTGTCTTTCACATCACTGTTGCCACTGCTGAACTGCCTCCCTGTACTCACATCCACCGTCTGGTGTCCACAAATGTTCAGCAAGCATCAGTGCATGTCAGTGGGTGCCATTTTTTCCACATGGAGGACTTCAGTGATACACCTTTGCTCTGTATGCACTTCCATGTCAGACACCACTTTGCCAGACTGCCCCTCTGCTGCCATCTGTCCCACGGCAACGACGCGGAACGGGATGTCGGCGGGAAGGTTCAACCTCTACTGCTGCACCACCAACATCTGCCTCTGACGTTGTGGGCCTACACCATTATACAGGAGGCATTACTTTTGGTGCAGTCCTCATAAACTTGATAACCTTCTGGATGTTTTTTTGCCCTTATCATTTTTAATACGAAGACTTTTCCTTAAAATGAATCCTATACTGTGTAGTATATTCCTATCTGAAACTGAAGATAACACTTGTGTGAACAGCTGTATTGACTTCAGTGTCTTTTTTCATCACTGAAGTTAAGCATGAGTTTTGAGAAGGCTGTGCAATCTTCTTAGCACGATCTTGTTGCTTTGTTGGGGACTTTTTAATGTTTTTTTTAAAAAGCACTTTTTTTTTATTCTTTGTACATTTGCTAGCTGTACTGAACAGTTTTATCTCTGTTATGCATGCACAGATGGGTTCTGACTAAATGGAACTTAATTTACAAGTTTTATGTGAGCAGACCTTGAAGCGACTTCAGAATTTCTTGTTTCTGCATGTTCTTAACTGAAGGTCTAGATAGTTAGAGTTCAAGCAGTCCTGCTTCTTTTGGTGTGGTCAGCAACATATACCAAACTGGTGCTTTGAACAATAGCAGATTTAAAAAATGAAAAATAAAAAATTGTTTCTGAGCAACTTTACTTTCCTTGTTCATGGGGGTGGATAGTAACAGGACAAGGGGGAATGGTTTTAAATTGAGACAGGGGAGGTTGAGGTTAGATATTAGGAACAAGTTTTTTACTTAGAGGGTGGTGACGCACTGAACAGGTTGCCCAAGGAAGTTGTGGATGGCCCATCCTTGGAGGCATTCAAGGCCAGGCTGGATGTGGCTCTGGGCAGCCTGGTCTGGTGGCTGGTGACCCTGCCCATAGCAGGGGGTTGAAACTAGACAATCGTGATCCTTTTCAACCCAGGCCATTCTATGACTCTATACTTGTAAGTCCACCTTGAGATCTTCCCTTTTACTTAATTGGACCCGGAACAGACTTGATTTGCAAAATGGTGAGATCAGCTGGTTGTGATCCATCCTGTATTTCTGGTGTATTTCAGATCTGCTCTGACCGCTGCTGTTGCCTGTTATTTGATAGTTACAGGCCTTGAAAAACATTCTTTTATATTCTACAAATGGCATGATGTAATTGTCTGCTGGAAGATTTGAGTGCTTTTTCCACTGAGAATTCATCAGCTGTGTAGCTGCTGTTCCTTTTCTTGAGAAAGGAAGAAGGGGAAGATGTTCATTTGGGTGCTCGCAGCTTTTTGTTCTTAGCACATACAGCTGTTGCACCTGTCACCTACTGCATGAGCAACAAAAGTCTATGGCACCTTTAGCTCTTAATGCATGCTAAACTCCCCTCTCATCATAACAATTTTTGTCTTCTGTCACATCATTATCAGTATTATTGGGTTGTCTGTTGGCTCATTCATCAGATAATCATTACTGAAATTACTCTCAGTGTAGTGCACATTGGCTTAGATGTTAGGGTCTCATCCCTACTTCAGTTTGGAAAGCTGGTTAGGCACAAGTATGAGGGGTCTGTCTGATAATTCTTTCAGAATTAAGGTACAGCTTAATGCAGAATAGATGTCAACTTATATATGAAAGATCAACTAATGTACAGGGTGCACACAGCTGTCTTGGTTTTAGGATCGGATTCGGACTTTTGACTTTACTCATCCCTGCTTTATGTGGGTTTGCGTTGCAGAATGATCACATGAACTTGAGGTTTTTTTCAGGTGAAACCAGGTTGGAAGATGTGCTCAAGTTGTTTTAAGTCTGCAGGACCAGGTCAGAACTAGTCTGAACTAAAATGCCAGATGTATGTAGTGTAAATGTGTTGTCTTCAGTTCAGTGCCCTTGCTAGGCAGTACTGCTTGCTGTTGTATACGTAGCTGGGGCCACTGAGTCTGGAAGTGGGATGATTGCTCCTTCTAATTATTTTCTGCATCAACAAAGCTGAGTAGATAGAAGCCCCAAACAAGTTTTGGAGCTCATAACCCAAAACAGTTGTTTTGGCTAGGTTTCTGTTGGTGTTTCAGCTCTACAAGGCATAGCATTCAAATCTAAATTATCTGGGAGTGGTGAATGGAATTCATGCTGGAAGAAAGCTTCCTCTGAATGAGCATGCTTCTGATTTGGGTAAGTTTGGGAATTCAAGAACCTGATCTGGCTGAAGACCTGGAAGAAGTGCTGTAAAAGAATAAATGTTTCTTCTTGGTATTGATAACAGCTTTTGCTGAATTGAAAATGTTCTCAGCCACATAAATACGAGTAATAAAAATATCAGTGACATAGCTGAGCAGAAATCAAGTGACTGAAGACAGATGAGCGAGCAGAAGAGATGCACAATTTCTTTGCAGATAATGATAGAAGTGTTGTATTATCTCAGCCTGCGATAGGAAGCATTACCGAATTCTCCACATAAACTTTTGTTTCAAGAGTTGCTATTGGGAAGGCTGAAATTTGACACAGCTACCTTGGGAACACAGAAGAATTAATGTGATTATTATCCCAATTACGAGACTGAAATAACAGAAGTATTGCAGCTCTAGAAATTTCATTCTGTTTAGAATGAAACACACTGAAGAAGCAAGCGAATTAGAACATATAAAATCAAATTACTTTACCATCTTGCATGTTCCGTGATGAGGATTGAATTAGAGTGGTAGATGATATTACGTCAAAGAATGTGTTCCAGTTGCTGAAAATGTGCTTGTCTCTTTGTTACAAATAGCCCTACCTTTTCCTTGTGAGTTATTCCGAAGGCTCAATATGGGTTGGACCCAATGTTACTCTGCAGAATGCTGCTCCTAAGCTCTTAAGTTAGAGCTCCTGGTTAGAGGCAGCATGGTGATTATTTTAACAAAAAGTCATAAATAAAAGCTTTCATGAAGTGAGAAAGTCTATATTTAGTAAGGACAGAATATTCTTCCTCATATTCCATGCTGATTAGCAATTTTGGCTTGCCATCAGTATTATCAGCTCCTGTTTTTAAATACTGCCAGCTTGTGATGCTGCTTCTGTGAAAGCCTGAATTCTGAAGTTTTGTGATTACGTGAGCATATTGGCCTTCCATTAGCAAAGGAAATATTTTTAGTTTCAGACTTAAAAGCATGAATATGGATCCTTATAACTCTCAAATAAGGAGAGAATACCTTTGGTACTTGCGCTTGTTTTGTTTTTGACTCACTATTTTGGGTTATGTTGGTTTAGCCTTTTTTCCAATTAGTGTGCATCAAAACTTTCTGAAGTGCAAACTTGCAGAGTAAGACTTGCAGTCTTACTATCTCTGGGGACCATACCAATACCAATAGGGTATTCAGTATTATAATTGAACAAGCAATTTGCTCATTTCACACTGAAGCTCCTCAGGATACAGAAATTTTCTTTTGGCTGTCTGGTCATCTGGTAAAGTGACTGTACTGATACCTGGCATGAGGATGTAAGTATCTTCCTGCTAGCTGAGAAAGAGGCATGAACCAGGAAGGTTAGCTGACTAGTAGTCTTATATTTAGACCCAGTCTCACCCTGTGGCTTTGCATATGAGGACAAGCAGTGGGAAGACCACGTGTCTTTGTGCAGTACTTTGCTTTTTATGCTTTTAGTGGAGCAATGGAAGAACTACTTATTCATAGGACTTTATTTACTTTTAGCATGGGAGAGTTTGAGGAAGAAAGGTGGTATCCACGAGTCACCAGGAATTTTTAATATGGGGGAGGCTAGTTTGCAAATCTTTCTTGGTTTCTGTTTTATTTTCTTTTTTTCATTTTTTTTTTCTTTTTTCCCCCTGGCTGCAACTTGGAGACTTTTGATTGAAGAAGCATCTGTTTTCCACATTCTTACTAGCAACTACTGTCTAGTCTTCCATTATTTGATTTCATATGTAACACAGATGCAAGACTTTGAAGCAATTAAGAATGAAGTGATCTTTCAGCACCCTGTCAATAACGAGTCTCATAAATGAAAATTGATAGTGATATCCTGGCAGTGAAGGAGAGGAGAAAGGAGAGGCTACAAGGGAATTTCATGTTTGTTTGGTTGTATTAGTTGCATGTGCTTTGGATTGTCCATTGCATAGACAAATTTTAAGAGTTCATATTGAAACAGAGATAAAAAAAAAAAGTCACTCTGTTCCTATTTCTGTTGATGAAGGCTGCACCAAAAGTAATGCCTCCTGTATGATGGTGTAGGCCCACAACGTCAGAGGCAGATGTTGGTGGTGCAGCAGTAGAGGTTGAACCTTCCCACCAACATCCCGTTCCGCGTCGTTGCCGTGGGACAGATGGCAGCAGAGGGGCAGTCTGGCAAAGTGGTGTCTGACATGGAAGTGCATACAGAGCAAAGGTGTATCACTGAAGTCCTCCATGTGGAAAAAATGGCACCCACTGACATGCACTGATGCTTGCTGAACATTTGTGGACACCAGACGGTGGATGTGAGTACAGGGAGGCAGTTCAGCAGTGGCAACAGTGATGTGAAAGACAATTCTGACTGGCCATGCAGATTTTTACGAGCATGGCATGTGGGCCTCTGCTCATCACGGTCAAAAACGCATAGCTGACAGAGGTGGCTGTGTTGAAAAACAGTGTTTTGTAGCTGAGAATTGAGCTCTCTCAAGTAGTGTTATTGTGCTCTTCTTTTCTGTTACAGCAACTTACACATCTTACAAACTCTCAGGGCAAGATAAAAACTTTCCCCCACCTCCGTTCACACCAATTCAAATTGCTACATCATCCTCTAAAGCAGCTCTTAAAGGCTCATCACAGATCAGGCTGATACATGCAATTGTTTAGTGTAAGATCATTATCTAATGCAGAGGATGCCACTAAAGAACTGTATTGTGAAAGTCTGCTCATCAGCTTAAGATCTGCACTACCCATGAAAACTGAAGCACTGCCACTATTTCCCCATAGGGTCTCTAAGCAAACACAGCAAGCGTGGTTACAAGCCATACTTTTCACAAGATGCATCATGACATAATGCCATAAATTAAGCATAGTCTACAGAACATAGGCCAGCCAACACAAGACTGTGTATGCACTGTAATTCTTCCGGACACAGAGCAGCAAGAATGAAGTAGAAGATGGTTGCAGACACACTACAGGATTACATAGTCACAAAACCATAGCTGCTGTATACTGATGCAGCTGCATTCACATAGGATGTTTTAAAGGAGTTCACCTTTAAATGAGCGAAGCTGGTTTTTCTTCTGAAAGCTGGACTTGGCTCATCTATGCCTATTAAAATAAGAACACAAAAAATACCACTCCTAACACTGTGATTAGATCGATAAAAAAAATAAAACGAGCACTTCTATCAGCTACTATAGACTGCTCCATTACAATGCAAAGCCAAACCAGGCACAGCAGAAGATGCTCACCTAATACCAGTACTTCATCCATTCAGTGCTTCTTGGAAGCAGTTCCTTAAAGAACAAATCCTCCACTAGAGCGGCCTCATCCTGAGACACCAGGAGCATCCTACATTAGTAAGGGAAGTGACAGCTGCGGGCAAACTCCATGCTGAGAGGGCGCAACCCCAAAGCCCATGCTGCAGCAACTCTGACCTCAGCTGTCCCAGCCTTCTTCTGCTGAGCTCCCTGTCTGGCCAACCAAACTGTCTTCCTGCACATAGAAAGAGCAGCTCTCTGCTCCGCTGGGTGCTCCTCAGCATAAGCAGAGAGAGCCTCTAAGGCTTCAACATGTTAGTTCTTCCCATTGCATGCACAACAGACGTTCTGTACAGCAGCTGAAGCCCACACAGGTCAAAGACACCAACATGAATGCCTAAAGCTCGATAACTCAAAACTTTAACACACTTTTACTTTCATGAAAGTAACCAGGATATGTAGGTTCCACACCTAAAGGTTAGTGTCCTTGCTGCAACTGCAGGTCTTGCATGAAAAGTGGGCCCATCAGAGCAACAGGTATTCTGTAGGAGCCCTATGGGCCCCCAGGGTCGCAAAGAACTGTGTTCCTCACTCACTCCACCATATCCTTCTGTCAGAGTAGAATCTCCTAAGTGCCCGCACCTTCTGCATATCACAAACTTTCCATTTACTACCATTAACAGAGAAAGGAAGGAGGACCAATCTCCTACAGTTGGTGAAAATGAGAACTGGAAAGAAAAGACCTCTGCACAACTGCATGAGAAATACTGCTAAACAGGTTGTTTTCTTTCCAAGTAGTACACATCACAAGAATGAAAGCCTTCCAGATTTCTTTTCTGTTCTGATTTACAACTGCGTGGATGGCAGCAAGCATGGAGTTGCAGCAAGCATGCCAAAGATGTAAGGGAGTCCTCCTGCTCCAGAAGAAGTGATGTTAACCCTGGCCACAGTTGGTGGCCTGCTAGCAGCTCGCTTGAGCTGTCATTCCCAATGTTTTACTTCTTTTTATAAAAAAAGCTGATTTTGTAGCAACTCCTACATTTGTAGCAAAGCCCCTACATCTCACACGGCACTACAAGATATATCAGGCCTGGGGTAAGTCTTACCCCACAGACATTCCCTAATACAACAGAAGCATGAAACAAGGACTGCATGAAGGCTCAGACCACAGTTATGCTGCATTTTCTTATTTACTTATTTAACTAAGAGGTAGCACTAAAAAAGCCCGCAAAACAGCAAGGAAAAGAAAATGGAAGAGGTCAAACAGGATAAAAAGAGTAAGGGAAAAAATGCAGAGATACTCAGAACCTGCCTCCCTCCAGTGAACAAAATGCACTCCCCATGACTAAGTCTTATTAAAGATAAGGTTTTGAGGTAGCTGGGCATCCACTCAGCAGGTGGCAGCCACAAAGATTAACATAAGCGCTGCAAACAGTACACTACAGCCAGTTCCATCTGGACATAAGTTATAAAGGAAAAATCCAAGGAACAGGACCAAGCCCAAAAGGAGCTGCAAGGCTGCCCTTGGTGCACAGAGTTTATTATCAGTGTTTCATTAACCAGGTTCTTAAAGAGCAGCCTGCCTGCCAGGCAGGGCTCACCTTCAGCTCTGCTACACACACTCAGGAAGGAAAGCACAGAGAAGCTGTCGGTGCAACAGAACATCCCTGAGCAATTCTAAGCTACAACGGCTCATCATCAAGGAAGGGAAAGCACACGGCCCTGCCGGCGCGGGGCAGCCCTGGGCGCGCACCTCACCCGCCACTCCCCGCACCCGGCGCGGGGCCGTCCCGGCGCGCGGCGCCCCGCTGTCCGCAGGTGCAGCGCTGGCGGGAGGCCGCCGCCCCTCGCTGCGACCCCGCCGGCGTTGAGCCCGATAGGATCTCGGCGGCCGGTAAGGCCAATCTTCATTAAGGAGCCATAAACGCCGCTGTGCCCGCGGTGACAATTTAGCCCATTCAAGCGTGCCCCGCGCCCGTGCATTTAGTAGCGCAGCCGCGGCCCGGGTCACGGCGTTAGCGATGTAATAGCGGCCAAATGAGCGGCCGGCTGCACGCCCCGGCGGACGCGCCCACCCCGCGGGCAGGCCGCACTCCGCGGGCGGGGGGACCTACCAGGTAATCCATGTACCGCCGAGGAGCTCCGCGGAGCCGCCCGCCCGCTGACAGCGCGCCCCTGTGCCGGGGAACGGCGCTTCCTGCCCGCCGGGAAGGAAGGGCGCGAGGGGGTTCGGCTAAAGCCGCCAGGTACGGAGCCGGGGGGGCTCTGCTGCCGGCGCCCCGAGAGCGGGGGGAGGCTGTGGGGGCGCCGGCGCTGCACGGCGGCGCTGTCACAGCCGCTGCTCCTGCGCGCGCGGAGGGCTCGGTAGGAGGGAAGGAAACGAGAGGGAGGGAGGGAGGGCGCACAGCGGCGGCGCAACCAACCCCAGCCCCGCGCCCGCAGCGCCCCGCCGCTCGGCAGCAGCGGCCGGAGCCCCCGCCCCGCGCGACGTCGCGATCAGCTGATCGCACACGTGGGGGCGCCGCAGGAAGCTCTTAAAGGCGTAGGCACGGGGCGGAGGCTTGGCGCTGCCGGGAGGGCGGGGGGGGGGCGTGCCGTGCCGTGCCGTGCCGTGCCGTGCCGTGCCGTGCCGTGCCAGGACAGGACCGTGCCAGGACCATGCCTTGCTGTTGCCGCCGTTAGGGGTGCGGGAGGTTTTTGCGGGACGGCCTGATTGCCGCAAGTGCAGGTGGCACCTCTTAGCGTTCTCTGTCATCTTGCTCCCCGGCTGAGAGTTGTCTGCTCGAGACTCCTGCGGCGCAGGAAGGCGTGCGGGCTCGGACGCCTCGTGTCGCTCTGACTTTACTTTCTCTTCAGAGGCGTAGGCGTAGGCGCGGAGCCAAACGCAGCAGAGGTGGCAGAGAAGGCAGCGCTCTGCGGGCTCGGCACGGCGCGACAGCCTCGTTCCGCTCAGCGCAGGAGCAGTTTTAATCGCTTCGAAATGGCAAACCCACGTGTCCATACCTCTTGTAGGTAAACACCCGAGCCCCGGATGTCAAACACAACCGCGCTCCAGAGAGCGCAAGGCCACGTGGGGAAGGAGCGCCTGCTGTACTCGCAGCCTTCGGCTGATGCTTGGAAGTGAGCTCTGAGTTCACTGAACGGCCGCTGTGTCCTGCTTGTTCCACAGAGAATGGCGGGGCAGATGGTGGCCTCCAGCCTGGCGCGCTAGCATTCCGATGTCAGGGCAGCGGGCACCGCGCTGCCTCACACCGCAGTGCTCCGCTGCACGTGCAGCACAGTGAGGTGCCAGCTCCTGGCTGCCCGCTGGAGTGGGGTATGGCTGCATCTTGTGGTCAGCTGAGACTTTGGAGCATACGACTGTAGTGATGTTAACAGCACAGCCAAGACCACCGGTCTCGATAAGGCACAGAGCTGTTAGCTATCTTTGAAAAGAACTGTGTGTGAGGCTGAAGGCTTAGTACTGAGTAGTACTAGTGAAAGCAAGATACCTCATCTTAGGGCCACCTGGAAACAGGACTGCAGGCCCCTGCAAACTTTAGCATTGAAGACTTGTACCCTTGTTTTCTTTGTGCTTCTAGTGTCAGGCAGCAGTGGAGCAGGTGCCATGCGAATCAGATGTCTTTCTTTGGCACTGCCACTCCTGATGCTGTAGTCTGCTCCCACCGGGAGGGGGGTGGTGCAGCGTGAAGGACCTTTCAACCTCTCTGAGCTAATGTGGTACTGAGTAAAGAGTAATCAAGCTTGCAAATAATTACTTATTCCCAATGAGAACAAACAGGAGTTTTGTTATTAACTTCCAGAAACAAGCTTTTCTAGCGGGGCCAAAACAGCTCAACTGCATTCAACAGAATCTGCCAGTATACATGCTTTTGATAAAAATTGATGTATGCAGGTAAGAAATTGACCATAAAGCATTATTTTCCCTACCACTTGCAGCAACTTTAATATCCTATAATGGAATCTGAACATCGGACCTGTAGGCTTTTCCACAACTCTTTAGCACCAGCAAGTAACATTTGTTTCTGCAGAGAAACAGACAGTGACTTCTGATATGACTGCGGAATGGGAAATTGAAAGACTATTGGATAAAATGATTTAGAAAATAAAAAGTGTAATAAAATGCACTGCAGAAGCAGATAGCAAGGAAAGGGGAATGAATGAATAAATGAGGATTCAAGAGCAATCAGGAATGCATGTTTATAAGGATATTAGTGAGTAGATGGCCTAGATTTAGTAACGAGTGGAGGAGGAGGTCAGCAATTTCTGCTCTGATTTCTTGTGATGTTGCAACATCACAAGAAAGGTTCAGTCACAACATTCAGTTAGCATCAATGTATTGATAAGGTGTTTCACCCTGTCCTGCTCAAAAGGCAGGGAGGCCTTGTTAATAAGTAATTCACTTTCTGATAGTGTTTGATGTGGAAAAAAAAAAAAGATTCTTTGCATTTCTTTAAGCTATCTGCTCATTTTAGCATTTTAATACCTGGAGAGTGGAAGAAGGGATACAGGTCTGGCCCTTACTGCTATTCACTGCTCTGAGTGTTTTCCTTATAGTCATGGCCACTACTGGGAACTTTCTGCTGATCACAAGATGACCTTTTGACAGTGGGAACTACAGGCTGAACAGAGGTAGCTGGAGGAGGCCCCTCAATAGCATTACAAAATCAAACTGTATCTATCCTTTGTCACTGCATTTTTTTGTTTGTTTGTTTTGTTTTGTTTTGTGTCAAATAAATTTTTTGTGTGTTTTCCCTTTAAAACCCTTTCTTCCTCAGTAATATGTCACTTCTGAGAACTGTCACTTTAGGACCCAACTATATATGACTAGAGGAGAACCTAAAGGAGAACAGAAGGAACAAGTAGAGACTTTCTGAAGTGCTGCTTATGCTAGTAGAGGAATGTGCAATGACTGGGAGTTCTTTCTTCTAGAGCTGTTTGAGAGGAAAATAGAATCTGTATTAAGGCAGTTGCCACAAAGAATGTAGTAGTGGGTAAAGAAAGTGTTTGGCTTATGTTGCAGCATGTGAAATTTAGGTCAGACACTGGAAAACACTTCAACAGTAGGGATGTTTGGGCACTGAGAGACATATCTACTAGAAATTGTAGAATTCTTGTGAGTGAGGCTTACATAAATATTTGAGTGTTTTAATAAGCACTGATTTTGATCTGGTGAGAGTGAAGTACAAGACCTTTTTGTCTTGTACAATTCTGATATCTCAAATTTGACTATGAAGATGCAATACATTTATACACAAAGAAAAATATTTACTTCCTAATGACTATTTTATATGTGCAGTTTTCCTTCTAGCTTACAAGCAACTGTACATGAGCTGAACAGAACATCAGCTTATAAAATCAGAAGCATTATCATGTATACACTGCAAATCCTGGAGATCTGATGAAAACAAGCCAAGCCTGAGCTTATGTTAGTCATTCTCTTTAGTGTAAACAAACAAGTGCTCTGGCCATTGTGCAGGTTTACAGCATGTTCATTTTATGACTTAAAGAGAAGAATAATATTAAACAATAGAACATAAGTGAAATTCTGTCTTTTTTTTTTTTTTTTTGCCTATGCAGTAATCATTGTTGCTGAGGTATTTCTAGTGAGTCCCGTAGGACATATTTCATCTAGGAAGATGTTGAGTTTTGTAACAGAGTCGTAGAATGGTTTGGGTTGGAAAGAACCTTTAAGATCACCTAGTTCTAACCCCCTGCTATAGGCAGGGACCTCCTACTGGACCAGGCTGCTCAAAACTCCATCCAGCCTGGCACTGAACAACTCCAGGGAGGGGGTGTTATATAATAAACTCAGTGTTAGCTATCTTCATGATGAGGCTTGTCAGAAAGAAATAACATGGCAGGGTAGAAGTTACCTTGATTTACCATGATTTATGGTTTTTTGTTGTTGTTGTTTTGGGTTTTTGTTGTTGTTTTTTTTTGTTTTCATGGTGCAAAAGATCATAGGGCAGATTGCAAGAACTAGTCGCCCCTCCCCCCCCCCCCCCCCCAAAAAAAAAAAAAAGAGTAATCTTCTTCACAGGAGTACAAGTGTATTTGGTTAAACCCTGTAACAGACTGTATTCCCAGAAAGGCTGCACAACATAAATAAATAAATAAATAGATCAAGGACTGTAATTAGGGTTTGTCCCTGTGAAGTGCTGAGCACAACATTTATTTGTCAGTGCAATTCAGTGAGTTTGAACTTCTTAACCTGGGATTGCCATGTGCCAAAATCAAGGAGTTATAGCACTAGCAATTGGCGAACTCTAAACACAGAAATGTCATAAAAGTGATTGGATCACTAATATGAGGGTGGCTCTGAAAGTAACGCCTCCTGTTTCATGGTGTTGGCCTACAACATCAGAAGCAGATGTTGGTGGTATGACAGTAAGGGCTAAACCTTCCCACCAGTACCCCAGCACATTTTGTTGCTGTGTGACAGATGGCAGTACAGGGGCAGCCTGATAGAATGGTGTCTGACATGGAAGTGCGTATGAAGCAAAGGTGTGTCACTGAATTCCTCCATGCTGAAAAGAAGTGTGTCCACTGACATTCATCAACACTTCCTGTACATCTGTGGAAAGCAAAGTGGATGTGAGCACAAAGAGGCAATGGGCAGTGTGTTTCAGCAGTGACAACAGCAGCTAAATAATGCCTGGCTTTCTGAGATGAACACGGCATTTGGACTTTTTGCAACATCAGTTTTCATGAGGATTGCAGTTCTGAATAAGGTGTGCAATATATTTTTCCAGTACAAATATTATCTACAGAGCATACAAATATTTATATCTTATGCTGGAACTGTTTTGCTGTTTTACTGGATAAATCAATTGAAATAATGCAGTGACACCATGATCTTTGCTCAAATATTATCTGTGGCTTTTGCCTTTGATTTTGACAACATGAAGAGAACTTAGTTATCTTCAAGGCCAGAACTAACATTGTGTTCCATATTTATCTCTAGCATCGCTTGAGAAAAAGTATTGCGAGTCTCAGACTAGCACATGGACTGGTTTGGAATCTAATTCTTAAGACCTTCCATCTTCCCATTTCATCTTAGCAAATTCATGTTTCTCAGACCTCCTCAAACCAAAGTCTTGTGAAGGTGTAAAAGACAATGCATCCTGATCTATATGATAGATCTGCAGGTCTGCCAGCCTGAAGGAGTGCAGTTCTTTAGCTAAAGCTGTGCAAGGACTTGGAACATAGATCTGACTGTTGCTAGTATCAGTCTTCTTCACTATAAAAGAGCAAGATTAAGGACATGTATGAATTGGTGAGAAGAAATATGAAGTGTTAAAGCAATTGACTGAACAAGCAGTTCAGAAGCAAAATGAATTGCATTTTGCTTATGACCCTGTATTTCAAACTTACATTCAACGTGTTGACCCACCTTGTATATTTTAGTTTTGCATCTTCCTTATGTTGCAGATACTGTATTAGGTGTCTGGCGTCGAGATTGGGATGTGACATCAGGAGTAGGCATTAACGAGGCGATGTCGGGGTGTGACGCGGCAGGACCTCCCCTGCTCTGTGATGGATGTATGACACATGCTTTACGGGCGTAGACGAAGCACATAGGGTATATAAGCTAGAGCTCACTGGTAATAAACGCCATTTTGCTGTTCACCATATTGGTGTGAATGTCCAGTGATCTGGCCCTGGCCCTATCATGGCCAGTATCATAGATCCTTAACACTGCATCCTTATGAATTGCATGTTTGAGAAAAACCAACGTGCCTATGAACTCATACAACTTAATTTTTTATGCAGTCAAAATATAGCATTTATTGAGGATGTGCTCAGCCAAGTTTATGTCTATCAATGGAAATGACCATTTCATCTCTCCTCAGAAATAATGAACATAGTATACAAAGTTGTGGATGTTTCTATATTTTAGCTTGCTCTCTGGGGAGACTTAAATGTAAGCAAGAGGTAATTTGTTGATATGTATCTCTATGGAAGAAATGAAGACTGAGCTAATGTATGTAACATATGTTAGAAGAGAAATTATGGCATAGTAATACTTATGTTAGAGTTTGAACTCCAGTTACCACTTCATACAAGAATAATGCTTTCATTTTGTAATTCATGTTAACTAATTGAAGCTTTGCAGGCATGTGAAAACAAGTCATGATTAAACCTGCAGTTTGCTGTGTAGTGTATCCTTAGAAGCTCTTGTGTTTCTTTAAAGCATATCCTGGGGTACTACTGATTAAACTGTTTAAATGCTTTGTAGTATTTCTACTATTAATTAAAGTATGCAATTGATACCTAAGCATGCCCATCAGCATACAGCTGAAACAGGATTGAAAAGCAATATCAGAGCATAAGAATCTGGAAACAAATCTTAGCTGTAGATTTGAGGCCCACAGGAAGTAACAAGCCTTGAATTCTATCAGTCCAGAAGGAGAATCCTGCACTGATCAGATTTGTTTACAAAAAGGATTATAACTCAAATACTTTTAGCAGACAAGGAAAGTGGAAAAGGTTATATCAACTGCATGACATTTGAGAGAATTTCCATTTAGCACAAAAGTACAAGGAAAGTAGTATAAGGAAATATGGGCCAACGTACTAATTTCTGAGGAGGGGGAAAAATGAAGAACAACCATAAACCAACCAAAAAAACATGTAGTGTGAAAAAATTAGATACTGTGAATTAAAATCAGCAAGATACTTAGAAAGTCTTGGAAATCGTTTAGCTCCAAATGATTTGTCTCAATTGCAACTGTTCCTAAGGTATGGTTTTATAGGTATAATTCTGTGCATCTGAAGTTTGAAGAAGGGACATGCCAAATGAATCCACGTGAATCAAGTTCGTGCTTCCCCACTAGTACAGTAGATGTAACTTTAAACTGAAATATTAAGAAAATAGCAGCATACTAGAAACATGTCACTTAGCAGGAAAGCAAATTTGTGTAACAGAGGGCATTTACTTTCAGCTTTACATGTATCTCTGTACTGGGACTTTTATGTAAACAGTTTGCTTTTTCAAATCATTTATCTGACTCCTTGGCTTCCAGCTCACATATACAAATACGGATGGCATCCATATTGTAGAAATAACTTGAATTGAAGGTAATAAAAATGTATTTGAAGTTCCAGGCCTTCTAGGTTTGGGAGCTTCCGCTTATGTATTTTTGTAACTACCTTTACCTTCACACCAACTACTCATGTACAGTTAGTGCCTTTGAAATGTAACTGGAGGTATTCAGTACTAGTTATATTGTTTTCCCCATAAAGCAGACTGGTTGACTATTGTCTACTCTACAGATGCTTTATTTCATATAAAGTGGTTTCAGCACTGGGCCCATTTATGTGAGAAAGTTAGGGTGGTTTGTGTTGAAACAAGCTTCCTTAGGTGTCTTTTCTAAGGTTATAATGTATAGTAAAGGTTGAATGCAGCAGACTTTTAAATACCTTACAGCCTTACAAAAGCTGATTCAACAGATGCTTAAGTATGCAGTTCAGTTACAAGTAGACCTTAGTTCAAGTGTTTACAGAAACAGAATATCAAGTAGGTGTTTCGCTTCATCTTCCTTTTGGAAATCAATGGCTTAAATTCCCACTGTATGTTTTGGATCACAGATTAAGAAATTATTCTGATAGCATGAGTGTAAGTGAAAAGAGATCCCTGGGGATGATTCCTGCAAGTATGAATGGGTGCTTCTTCTGAAATTATGTGCAGAAAGCTACTTATAAGTAATATTGGTATCCTCAGAATAGTCTCTGCAAATTATAGCAATAATAAGAACATGTATTCCATTGCAAGACTGGACTGTCTCAGGAAAAGCAGTAAGTCTCTGTTTGCAAAGGTCCAAGCACTTGCCTTGAAGACCCAAATAATTTTCCTGACAAAAACAATAGCTTTATTCCTTGTACTTTCAACAAGAGCAAGACATTGATTATTTGCCCTTTGCATTTGCTTCGGAGTTCTTCCCAGTAACTGAGCTGTATTCACTCATCTTTACAGTAGGCAGACTATCACTCTGAACACGAAATACAGTTCTTGAATTCCTGGCTGTCCAAAATTTATATACTCTTGAGTATTCTGACCCATGCTGTATCATGCATGTGTTCTCTTTAATAGCTGCATACCTCATCCATGGCCAAGAGGAAAATGCAAAGCAAACAAGTGAAGTAGCTTTGATATGTCGGTCTAGTCAAAATTACATAACCAAAGTGACATGAAGCAGTTATTTACACATCACATAACTAATCAGGAAATGCATTTCACACTTTGAAACTAATTGTGTAGCCTGTGTGTTTTTGGAATATGTATCTTACTTTTGATTTTTGGCTAAATTAACACTGCAAGACGCTGTTAGTCTGCATGGGGAAGTTTCCAGTGAGAGAAAACAAAACACCGTCTGTTGGGAGACAGCCAGCTGACCCTGAAATACTGTCACTCTGACTGCTCTCTGTACTGCGTCTTGATCTTTGCTCAGAAGATCCTTCCAGTAATATTGTTTCAGAATAACTGGAAACCACAGTCCAAGAGTGGGAGTGGATATTAAAAGCACATACTGGGGCCTTGGTATATTTTATATATAGGCGTATGGCAACAGATCAAAGTGTGATGCTATGTGCTGGGGTTCTGTCTGTTTAAATGCCCTGACTTATTGAATTCCAGAGGAGGAATGCGATCAACAGTTTTGTTTTCAGGCCAGAATAGGCACCTGGTGGGAGTCAGAAATAAGACTTTTCTGGAGTCTCAGAAGCTCACAACTGACCAGCAACAAATAGAAAAATCAATCTCAGGTTCTGGAGTGGTGGAGAAAAGAAGTGGAAGGGCTTGGGAGGTATTTTTGATGATTTTGTTATTTAGAAGTGATTGAAAGCAGGAAAGAGAAACTGGAAATGAGTCTGCAGGGCACTAAATAGGAAGGATGACTGAAAAATCATATCAGTCTGTGGAAAGAAGTGAGACTATAGCAAGAAGAAAGAGAAAGACCAGAGAAGTTCTGAGGCGTCGTGTAATTTCTCGACACACTCACCATCGTGCCTTCAGTTAACAGGACGAGGAAAATTCCACCTGCCTTCCTTGCTTCTTCCTCCTTGGCCTCTTCTTTCTATGCACCTACCTCCTTGACAGGAGCTAGGTGCTTCTTCCTTGCAACTTTCTTCCTCTGATTCTATGCTTGTCCACTCTCACCCTCCAGAGAGGCGTTGACCTGGCCCTGCACAGACTGGATGGGAAGGATCAGCTGGAGCAGCTGGACGCCTGTTCTCACACAATAGCCCAACTCTTCACACTGCAATTGTTTCACCTCCAGCAAATTCAGTTTCCCCAGATCTTGCAAAACAGTTATCAAGGTCACATGCTATTGTTTACTTTGGCTGTGCTAGAAGTTAAACTTGCCAATGGCCACTGCTATTGCTGAAAAAAGCTGCTGATTTCACTGAGTAAAACTTGAATATCTTCTTAGCAAACCTCATTTTCCTTGCGTGTTCGAACAAGGTCAAAGAACTCATTACCATTTTCTTGCAGAGCTGTTTGGGTGTTGGTAGTATTTGTACAATTTTAAGATGCCTGCTTCAGCTTTTAGACCATACAACAATATATACATTGCTAGGTTCTTCTCTATTGCTCCCTGCACATTAATTTATTTGAGAGATTTTCCTTCCCCTCTCAAACAAAGCATAATTATAATCAGGATAAACCACATGTAAACCTTTTGGGAACATTCTGTTGTAGCAAGAATTAAGGACATTATTGACTGAACCAGATGGGCAGCATTATGCTATTTGAACAATTTCATTTGCATATGTATGCTGTGCAAAATTAGGTGTAGAAAACACCTAGAGGCAAAGCTGGCTGTAACCTTGTAGTATATTAACTGTCATTCAGGCATTTTAAGTGTAATAAGCACATAATGAATTCTTGATATGAAAACATAGGCTGAGGCTTATTGCCATTTAACAAAGGGACAACAACTTAATTGCCCCAGAGCATAGTTCATTGTCAGGTAAGTGTTCAGTCTAGGAAGAACAGAGTGTGCTGTGCTATCCTGTCTTGTTCATACTGGAATATGTGCCAATTTAATAAAGATGTTAATCAGCTATTGTAGCAAATGTTGAATTTGACCTTTCTGTGGGCAAGGGCAGATCTGTGTTAACTGTTGGTGTATGAGATAATTACAATTAGCCACCATATTTAAAAAGATATGGTGTGTTACTACATTGAAGGATAAGTTCATTTAGTATCTTCTCACCAAAGAGATTCAAAGGAACGCAGGGTTTCTCAAATAGCTGACTTTAAATATCAGCAGGGAATCATGAAAAGATATTCAGTTGGAATGCACAAGTGAGTTGTCTCGAATCAGGGCATCTGCTAGCACTCCTCACCACTGCCTCTCACTCTGTTAATCTGCTTTGGGACTAGCAGTGGAGAAACTTGTAACCAGTTTTCTGTCAGGATAATGGTCTCTCCTGATGGATCTTTTGCAATGTGTTTGTATCATTAAATATTCATTAATAAATTGGAGACATTAAGAAACTAGACCAATTCCCTATACTTTACAGTAGAACCTAATTACAAACTAAGAATAGAGAGAATGTTTATCTCCTTTATGGTCTCATTTTATATAATCCAAAAGCATCTAGTTACTATTCCACGTTATTACTCAGAGGAAATTGCAGGCATGTAGTTAATAGAGAAAGTATCAGTTTTTATATCAGCTCTACTTACTGCAATCCTGGATAAAACACATTTGTGGTACACTCTTCAGATGGCACTCACATTCTATCTTAGCCTGAAAGTTACTTATAAACCAGTTGTTACTTAAGTTGTTGTACCTAATCACAACACCTGTGCTTCCGTTCAGTTTCTGTATTCGTTCTGTATTCTGTATCCGTTCCGTTTTGTTTCGTATTGTATTGTACTGTCAGTTGCCGACAACAGTTCTGTATTGAGTTGCCATTAAATATAAATACCACCATTTTTCTTAGAGATAACTGAAAGCATAGATCTACATATTTCATTGACATTTGGGACATTTGCCTGGTCTGATATTACGTCACGCAGTCTCTTCTTTTGAAGAACTGGAAAATTTCTATCTAGGAGTAAATAGTATAGGAAGAGCCACCATTACCAGCCAAAAGAAGCACTATGAGAGTTTTGATTTCAATTAGTGTGGAAATTTTGTATTACCACTCAGCTATTTTGACTCTTCTGCATGTAATCCAGAAAAAACATCAGGGCAATCCAAAAAAGTTACAAGACAGGAAGGAACACGGTTTTTTATGCATGCTCCTTGGAGAGATTTGCAATATAAAAAAAGTAGTAAGCTTTTGACCATTTGATCCAAAGACATAGAAAGACTCCCACTGATTTTAATTAACCTTTGATTAAGTCCTGAACTACTGTAGCTTCTTAATGGTTAATGAGGTGGAGTTAGGGATTTTCCAGTACTCACAATATGTTTTATGAGTAACTTGCTATGAGTAACCTATGTAAACCAAAAGAGAATCTATGCTTTGAAGTCTAATTTTTAAGAAACTTATTACTGAATGAATTTCAAACACCTTATCTTTTCAGATTTGACTTAAAAATAAATAAATAAAAAAATAGAGTTATTACAATCACCAAAGATGTTTTGGGAGATAATCAGTGTTTCCAAGCATGTCAAATAATCAGTGCAATGGAAACAACTAGAGTAGAACAGGAAAAACTTTGTATCTCCTGTGACAAAACAAAAAGCCAACAAATTATGAACTTAAGACAAAGACGAAATCTGAGATGTAAGGAAAAAGAGATGCAAGATATAAACAGTAATGTACTTACTAACAAAGATTTTGCTTGGTTGGGATTGCTTATCTGAAATCCAGCTTTTGGGGTTTTTCAACTGAAACAGCAAAGCTCTATTTATATCATCTGAATTGTAATAACAACAATCACAGTTATATCTGGGTGCATTTCATAAAAATAGCTTTGTATTTTCTTCCAGTTTGTACTCATGTCTGAATTTATTTTTTAAACCTTTGTTACCTGTGTTACTCAGCAGCTATCATAAACACACATGTATGAGTTATAATATCTGTGAAATGAACAGTGCATGTAATACGCAATAAAAGAGATTTCATTGCTCCTGACTGCTTATTGTGCCTCAACCATGCAGGACAGCTGAGGGCTATGCCTAGTATCTGATGTTCTGAGGCAGCTTAAAAAAAATTAAGTTCATCAATAAATTTATTGCTGTGCTTGCATGCTGGCAATTATCCACAAATATACTCAAAATTTTTTACACATATAGGTCCACTCAAGCTGAGAGGGTTGCAATTCTAAAGTAGCACTGGCCCACTTTCCCCACTATTCCTAAGTGTTTTAAGGATGAGAATCTAAGGACAGCAGATAGATTCAGCCACTGCTGCACATTTCTCTATTTTACATGTAATTAATTAAGAGCTACAAAGGAAAAGCAGGACAAGGGTGTGAATATTCTGAGTCCATGTGGGAGAACTCTTGGTTAGGAATAAGCTGTATTTCTCCTTTGATCATCTTTCATTCATTTTTTTAGAATGGTGAAAAATCGTAATTAGCTGAACTGTAAAGGAGTGAAGGGAATAATAATTTAAAAGTCAGTGAGAGAGAGATCCCTCAGTCAAACTGAGTCTCAGATCAGGTAAATATTTTTTGAAAACTCATTGACATCTAGGTACTCTGTTGCTAGCCCATAGATTTCAGCTATAGGAACATGCCCAAACTGTGCTTCATAGGGTCCTTTGACTCTACCTAAAGTGTATTTCTTTTATTCCTTAGGGGGAGAGGGTAAGAAGCCAAAGTATAGGGTTCTGCTCTTTAACTCATCTGAACAATATGTGGATAGCTGCTCTATCTTATTTCTATTTTACTTTAACATGAAGAATAGATTTAAATTATGTCTGAATCTTGCAGTCTTGACTAAGTAAGAAACTAAGGCTTTCTTTATAAGTAACGTAAAATGTTATCACTTGCTTCTATGGCAGAGTGTAAGAAGAAAATAAAGGCTTGTTAATGCATCGATATGTTACTGTTAACACCTGCTGAGAGAATTAAGGGCAAGGATTAACTTTACTCTGAACATGTCAAAAATCCTAAGCAATGGTACTAAAATAATTAGAGGCTTTTTTAATGTTTTAATGTTTTAATTTTAAGTAGATCCTACCAGCTCCCACCTACCATTCCTGATATCATCCCTGCTAAAGATCAGGAAGCTGCAGCAGTGGGCAGAACATACGCTATGGAGTCAGTCTCCAGACGGGGAACTGTCAAGAGTTTTCAGTATACCACAGCAGATGATTTATAGTTCTCGTGCAGAAGGGATAGATGGGAACTACAGCGTTGTCAGTTCTAATTTCATTTCAGATAACGTTACATTACTATCTGAATTACTTTCCAAATGTCTGTTTATACATGTCACATCCTCATAGCTAATTATGTATCCTGCTGAAAAAAAAAACAGTTGTAGCTTTAGAGCTATAGAACAGTAAATGGTCAAAACACAACATTAAATCACAGCTGAAATCAGGCACTTTAAAAAATGACAGATATAAGATTTATTGTGCAGCTATAAATCAGTCTGTATGTGCCTATCTGTTATGACTTGCTGTCTAATTATACAACTACGATATATTTTCCATTTGATTGCTATCTTAATCAGTATTCAATTTTCCTTTTTCTTTACTATTATTATTTCTGTGTGTGGCCTCATGTATTATTGACTCACCACTTGTCAAATTCTGTCTGAGAACAGAATTATTCATTGCTTTGGCATGTATTTTGATTCTATCTATATCTTCACAGTTATTATTAGTCCATTTTCATAACAATCACACAATTACAGAATCACAGAATCAGAGCAGTTGGAAAGGACCTCTGGGGATCATCAAGTCCAACCTTCTGCTAAAGCAAATTCCATAGAGGATGTTGCAATCCTTTCAGATGAGAGAACATTATCACATTCAGAAGCAGGAATGAGGCAGAAACAGTTAAAAGTCAAAGGATCTATACATTCGGGGAATCTAATCTAAGACAGACAGGATTCTGCAATATTTAGTGTTGAGTAGCATCACATCCAGACTGCTTTCACTATTACCTTCAAGAACAGCTCTGAGTGCCCACGCTGATGTAGGCCAGGCCTTGACTTTCCAAGTCAGACCTGTTGCAGTTAAACAAATCTTATGGATTCAGGCACTTCTCCTTGCCTTTCTCCCCACATCTGGAGGTAATGACTGCAGAGGGATTGATTCTGATAGCACAAGGGATCAATCTAGTCATTCTGTAAGTGAGGGCAATTAACTCCATATAAATTTGTGCAAAGGGCAGAGCTGACTTGTAGCAGGCTCCTATGGCAGTCCATTCAGAGGCAGAATGCCACCCCTTGATTAACTGACACACATGTGTGATGTGGACATGAAGGGTAATGGGTTCTGAAAGACAACTGGCAGCATTACATACCGGAGACCTTTAATATCTTTTGCATGTGCAAATGGACTGAATTTTGCATATAGGCATCTGATATGAACGAGTAGTTGATACGTTGCAAGCATCATTTTTAATCACGTTACCAAGGTGTCTAAATGTTTATGTCACACATCGATGTAGATGAAAATAAGACTAAAATAGCTGAAATCAAAGCTGGATCAGTAAATTATAATTATTATCAGTATATGCAAAGTGACTTCAAGGGTTGAAAGAAATTACATGTCTACTGACTTGCATAATCACAGTAAAGAACCACAGTAGAACAACTATTAATCAACTCCACAGCTGACAGAATAGTTTTTACATGTACCCTTAGGTAATACTGTCAAGATGCCTCAGTGATTTGGGAAACAAGTAAAATTATAAGAACAGGAAACTGAATGTGATCTATGAAAACGTGAGATCCTCTTGGACAATTTAAGTAGCTAACTTTAAAGGCTGCTGCCTTCCTACAGTGCTAGAGCAGTCTCAGGATTATGGGACTACCAGTCATCTGTGGGTTAGTCCCCAATGCCTATTGCTATGCAGTCTTTTCACGTTAGCCCTCCCAGAATTATGGTTCATAAAAGAGCTTAGCTCATTACTGTTCTTTGCTCACTGATTACTAGCTGCTCTCTATGGGTTCATATACCCAGGAAGCATGAAGCATGGTTTGGCAACTGAGGCTTTAATTCTTGTTCCGGAGCAGAAAAGGGGTCTCTCTCTAAATTACAAAGATTCAGGCAGGAGAACTAAATCAAAAGCTATGAACAGATGGTAACAAAGTGGACCGTGCTACTTTACTTCCCAGGCAGCAATTGGGAAGCACCCCTTTTTCACTTAGGTCATGTGCTTAACTCTGAAGTATTATACATAAAAAGCACAAAACCACTGCCAAAATGAAATCTAACATTGCACCAGTGGAAAAAAAATGTCATAGGCTGTAAACCACTGGCATGTGACTTAATAGTCTCTCATTGTTCTTAATCCTGTTATTGTTTTCTTTGCTATTTTCAGAGCAAAAGTTCAGCAGTGATAGAAAAGGAATAGCAATGAGGGACGGTGGAGTCCACCCAGAATTGCTTGGTGGTTCTCTCTCCTGGCTTGTTGCTAGAGCAACACTAATTCCTGCAACCTTCTCTTCTCTGATCCCCACTGCATGCTTCAGGGATAGTGCAGTGTAGCAAGCAGATGAACCCGGCCACTCATTACTCAATAACCAGCTGCCTTTGGCAGCTATCAGCCAGTATGTTTTGCTGACTGTTTGGACACTAGTAATCATGTATCATCTGTTTTAGAACTTTCCTCTCTATTCATTACATCTTTCCCTTCCACCTTCTGCCTCAAATTTCTTTACCATCCGTCAGACATTCCTTGTGTAAATGATAATATTTTGAATTGATAAAAAATGCCAACAACACTAATTCATTTGACCCTGTGTCAGAGTCCCCTCTGTGGCTGCGGTTCTGCTGACAGTTAACTCTTCTGAACAGCCTTCCTCTGGCTTCATTCATGCCTCACACAGAGAAGCCCCACCTCACTCTATAAACAACAGACTCCATCTTTTTGGCATTCTCTAAGCAGCTTTGAGTGGCCACAAAAGGAAAATAAAACAAAACAAAAAAAAAAAAACCCTGCATTGAATATGAAGTAGCTAGCATACTTAGAAATGCCAAGTAAAGATCTGAATTATTTCTGAAAACTTCTCTCCAAGAACAGGTAATCACTTTAAAATCCAGTATTACAAATATGACTTATGAACTATTCTCTTAGCCTGCGTAGACCTAATTAACCTAATTAGTATGGCAAAGATTAATACAGAAAAAAGAGCTTCTACTGTGAAAATAGAATAGTTCCTATAACATAGGAGTTAAATCTGACTTTATAAACATTAAAGTGCTCTCATGATCTCTCTACAAATATTTTATTTCTTGCACAACATATTATCTAAACATAAACCTTGGCACAATAAAGTTCAAGTGAGAGTCTTCTGACCTTCAGTAGAACAATACACAAGGAGTATACCTTACAGAACTTGAGAAGCAATTCTGCTTTACGAAATTATTTTATTGACAAATATTTGTTGGAAGGAAGGTATTGTAGTAATGGAAAGGAGACACACCTAACAATGAGGCGTCTGGATGAATTTTACAGATGTTTGCAAGTACATAGGTCACTGCCTTCAGGGACAGACAAAGGCTGAGTGAGAGCCTGCCAGTATTGTTGCATGATATTATGATTTTTCTCAAAGGAAAACTAGTCTCCCATCACTTTTTTTCTAACCTGTGTGGCATGGTTTTAAACTGATGGGATCTTTGCATGTACGTCAGTGTACAAAGCAGGACAGAAAATGTTTTGAGATTTTATGTGATCAGAATTTTAAAGTAGGAGAAATAACACTTCTGACGTTTTCAGAAATATGACATTTGTGAAAGTGTAGACTACTCATGACTATGAAATATTTTAGCTGTCTGAGTCTTGTAAAGTAAGACTCAGTAACCTGTGGTATTCACATGTGGCCAGGTACTGTCTTCTGAGCTGAGCTGAGTCTGTACTATGAAAGAACACTCAATTTCAGAACTTACATGGATGATAAATTTAAAATTACCATTGTAAATTCTGCACTGATGTACACATCGTACAACTCCAATAAAGACAAAAGGATTGTGTGGTTCATATATCAGAATTAGGTGCTCGTACATAACTGAAAATCTCTATAAAAAAGAATTTTTTACATCTGAGACTTTATATCCTCTGCAACTTTCCAAATACCTCTAAAGTAAAAAAATTAAGAAAGTCTGACAATATTCTTCTACTTCCAATACTGAAAGAAGTAACAATCCTGACATGGAAGCCAAATTCGGGTTGGCTTTCTCCATGTGGATGGGGAAAGCAGTATTTATACAGCTGAATTT